>NW_027488373.1:2104494-2405136 GCF_051014445.1 Colletes latitarsis | reverse complement strand
GGCCAGATCCTGGGGGTTTTCCGTGCTTGAATCACGTAGTAATGTGGTAATACACTGAAGCAGTCAATTAAACCTGGTTTCGGTCAATATTTTAGAGGATAACACCGGTTAGGTCTGGGTTAGGTCTGGGTTATGCCCGCATCTGGCTCATGATTTCGCCTTTTTCTCAAACTTGTTGGCCAGATCCTGGGTTTTTTCCGTGTTTGAATCACGTATTAATGTGGTAACACAATGAAGCAGTCAATTAACCCAGGTTTCGATCAATATTTTGGAGGATAACACCGGTTAGGTCTGGGTTAGGTCTGGGTTATGCCCGCATCTGGCTCATGATTTTGCCTTTTTCGCAAACTTGTTGGCCAGATCCTGGGATTTTTCCGTGTTTGAATCACGTAGTAATGTTGTAGCACACTGAAGCAGTCAACTAAACCTGGTTTCGATCAATATTTTAGAGGATAACACCGGTTAGGTCTGGGTTAGGTCTGGGATATACGCGCATCTGGCTTATACTTTCGCCTCTTTCGCAAGCTTGTTGGCCAGATCCTGGGTTTTTTTCGTGTTTGAATCACGTAGTAATGTGGTAACACACTGGAGCAGTCAATTAAACCAGGTTTCGATCATTATTTTACAGGATAACACCGGTTAGGTCTGGGTTAGGTCTGGGATACGCGCTCATCTGGCTTATACTTTCGCCTTTTTCGCAAACTTGTTGGCCAGATCCCGGGTTTTTTTCGTGTTGGAATCACGCAGTAATGTGGTAACACACTGAAGCAGTCAATTAAACCTGGTTTCGATCAATATTTTAGAGAATAACACCGGTTAGGTCTGGGTTAGGTCCGGGAAATGCACGCATCTGGCCCATGATTTCGCCTTTTTCACAAACTTGTTGGCCAGATCCTGGGGTTTTTCCGTGTTTGAATCACGTAGTAATGTGGTAATACACTGAAACAGTCAATTAAACCTGGTTTCGATCAATATTTTAGAGGATAACACCGGTTAGGTCTGGGTTAGGTCTGGGATATGCGCGCATCTGGCTTATACTTTCGCCTTTTTCGCAAACTTGTTGGCAAGCTCCTGGGTTTTTTCCGTGTTTGAATCATGTAGTAATGTTGTACCACACTGTGGCAGTCAATTAAACCTGGTTTCGATCAATATTTTAGAGGATAACACCGGTTAGGTCTGGGTTAGGTCTGGGTTATGCCCGCATCTGGCTCATGATTTTGCCTTCCTCGCATACTTGCTGGCCAGATCCTGGGTTTTTTTCGTGTTTGAATCACGTAGTAATGTGGTAACACACTGAAGCAGTCAATTGAACCTGGTTCCGATCAATATTTTAGAGGATAACACCGGTTAGGTCAGGGTTAGGTCCGGGAAATGCACGCATCTGGCTTATGATTTCGCCTTTTTCGCAAACTTGTTGACCAGATCCTGGGGTTTTTCCGTGTTTGAATCACGTAGTAATGTGGTAATACACTGAAGCAGTCAATTAAACCTGGTTTCGGTCAATATTTTAGAGGATAACACCGGTTAGGTCTGGGTTAGGTCTGGGTTATGCCCGCACCTGGCTCATGATTTCGCCTTTTTCTCAAACTTGTTGGCCAGATCCTGGGTTTTTTCCGTGTTTGAATCACGTATTAATGTGGTAACACAATGAAGCAGTCAATTAACCCAGGTTTCGATCAATATTTTGGAGGATAACACCGGTTAGGTCTGGGTTAGGTCTGGGTTATGCCCGCATCTGGCTCATGATTTTGCCTTTTTCGCAAACTTGTTGGCCAGATCCTGGCTTTTTTCCGTGTTTGAATCACGTAGTAATGTTGTAGCACACTGAAGCAGTCAATTAAACCTGGTTTCGATCAATATTTTAGAGGATAACACCGGTTAGGTCTGGGTTAGGTCTGGGATATACGCGCATCTGGCTTATACTTTCGCCTTTTTCGCAAACTTGTTGGCCAGATCCTGGGTTTTTTTCGTGTTTGAATCACGTAGTAATGTGGTAACACACTGAAGCAGTCAATTAAACCTGGTTCCGATCAATATTTTAGAGGATAACACCGGTTAGGTCTGGGTTAGGTCTGGGATATACGCGCATCTGGCTTATACTTTCGCCTTTTTCGCAAACTTGTTGGCCAGATCCTGGGTTTTTTTCGTGTTTGAATCACGTAGTAATGTGGTAACACACTGAAGCAGTCAATTAAACCTGGTTCCGATCAATATTTTAGAGGATAACACCGGTTAGGTCTGGGTTAGGTCTGGGTTATGCCCGCATCTGGCTCATGATTTAGCCTTGTTCGCATACTTGTTAGCCAGATCCTGGGATTTTTTCGTGTTTGAATCACGTAGTAATGTTGTACCACACTGAGGCAGTCATTTAAACCTGGTTTCGATCCATATTTCAGAGGATAACACCGGTTAGGTCTGGGATAGGTCCGGGAAATGCACGCATCTGGCTCATGATTTCGCCTTTTTCGCAAACTTGTTGGCCAGATCCTGGGGTTTTTCCGTGTTTGAATCACGTAGTAATGTTGTAGCACACTGAAGCAGTCAATTAAACCTGGTTTCGATCAATATTTTAGAGGATAACACCGGTTAGGTCTGGGATATACGCGCATCTGGCTTATACTTTCGCCTTTTTCGCAAACTTGTTGGCCAGATCCTGGATTTTTTCCGTGTTTGAATCACGTAGTAATGTGGTAATTCACTGAAGCAGTCAATTAAACCTGGTTTCGATCAATATTTTAGAGGATAACACCGGTTAGGTCTGGGTTAGGTCTGGGTTATGCCCGCATCTGGCTCATGATTTTGCCTTCTTCGCATACTTGTTGGCCAGATCCTGGGTTTTTTTCGTGTTTGAATCACGTAGTAATGTGGTAACACACTGAGGCAGTCATTTAAACCTGGTTTCGATCAATATTTCAGAGGATAACACCGGTTAGGTCTGGGATAGGTCCGGGAAATGCACGCATCTGGCTCATGATTTCGCCTTTTTCGCAAACTTGTTGGCCAGATCCTGAGTTTTTTCCGTGTTTGAATCACGTAGTACAGTTGTACCACACTGAGGCAGTCAATTAAACCTGGTTTCGATCCATATTTCAGAGGATAACACCGGTTAGGTCTGGGATAGGCCCGGGAAATGCACGCATCTGGCTCATGATTTCGCCATTTTCGCAAACTTGTTGGCCAGATCCTGGGGTTTTTCCGTGCTTGAATCACGTAGTAATGTGGTAATACACTGAAGCAGTCAATTAAACCTGGTTTCGGTCAATATTTTAGAGGATAACACCGGTTAGGTCTGGGTTAGGTCTGGGTTATGCCCGCATCTGGCTCATGATTTCGCCTTTTTCTCAAACTTGTTGGCCAGATCCTGGGTTTTTTCCGTGTTTGAATCACGTATTAATGTGGTAACACAATGAAGCAGTCAATTAACCCAGGTTTCGATCAATATTTTGGAGGATAACACCGGTTAGGTCTGGGTTAGGTCTGGGTTATGCCCGCATCTGGCTCATGATTTTGCCTTTTTCGCAAACTTGTTGGCCAGATCCTGGGTTTTTTCCGTGTTTGAATCACGTAGTAATGTTGTAGCACACTGAAGCAGTCAACTAAACCTGGTTTCGATCAATATTTTAGAGGATAACACCGGTTAGGTCTGGGTTAGGTCTGGGATATACGCGCATCTGGCTTATACTTTCGCCTCTTTCGCAAACTTGTTGGCCAGATCCTGAGTTTTTTTCGTGTTTGAATCACGTAGTAATGTGGTAACACACTGAAGCAGTCAATTAAACCTGGTTCCGATCAATATTTTAGAGGATAACACCGGTTAGGTCTGGGTTAAGTCTGGGTTATGCCCGCATCTGGTTCATGATTTTGCCTTCTTCGCATACTTGTTGGCCATATCCTGGGTTTTTTTCGTGTTTGAATCACGTAGTAATGTTGGACCACACTGAGGCAGTCAATTAAACCTGGTTTCGAACAATATTTCAGAGGATAACACCGGTTAGGTCTGGGTTAGGTCTGGGTTATGCCCGCATCTGGCTCATGATTTAGCCTTGTTCGCATACTTGTTAGCCAGATCCTGGGATTTTTTCGTGTTTGAATCACGTAGTAATGTTGTACCACACTGAGGCAGTCATTTAAACCTGGTTTCGATCCATATTTCAGAGGATAACACCGGTTAGGTCTGGGTTAGGTCTGAGTTATGCCCGCATCTGGCTCATGATTGTGCCTTTTTTGCATACTTGTTGGCCAGATCCTGGGTTTTTTTCGTGTTTGGATCACGTAGTAATGTGGTAACACACTGAAGCAGTCAATTAAACCTGGTTCCGATCAATATTTTAGAGGATAACACCGGTTAGGTCTGGGTTAGGTCTGGGTTATGCCCGCATCTGGCTCATGATTTTGCCTTCTTCGCATACTTGCTGGCCAGATCCTGGGTTTTTTTCGTGTTTGAATCACGTAGTAATGTGGTAACACACTGAAGCAGTCATTTGAACCTGGTTTCGATCAATATTTTAGAGGATAACACCGGTTAGGTCTGGGTTATGCCCGCATCTGGCTCATGATTTTACCTTCTTCGCATACTTGTTGGCCAGATCCTGGGTTTTTTTCGTGTTTGAATCACGTAGTAATGTGGTAACACATTGAAGCAGTCAATTAAACCTGGTTTCGATCAATATTTTAGAGGATAACACCGGTTAGATCTGGGTTAGGTCTGGGTTATGCCCGCATCTGGCTCATGATTGTGCCTTTTTCGCATACTTGTTGGCCAGATCCTGGGTTTTTTTCGTGTTTGAATCACGTAGTAATGTGGTAACACACTGAAGCAGTCAATTAAACCTGGTTCCGATCAATATTTTAGAGGATAACACCGGTTAGGTCTGGGTTAGGTCTGGGTTATGCCCGCATCTGGCTCATGATTTTAACTTCTTCGCATACTTGTTGGCCAGATCCTGGGTTTTTTTCGTGTTTGAATCACGTAGTAATGTGGTAACACACTGAAGCAGTCAATTGAACCTGGTTTCGATCAATATTTTAGAGGATAACACCGGTTAGGTCTGGGTTAGGTCTGGGGTATGCGCGCATCTGGCTCATGATTTTGCCTTTTTCGCAAACTTGTTGGCCAGATCCTGGGTTTTTTCCGTGTTTGAATCACGTAGTAATGTTGTAGCACACTGAAGCAGTCAATTAAACCTGGTTTCGATCAATATTTTAGAGGATAACACCGGTTAGGTCTGGGTTAGGTCTGGCATATACGCGCATCTGGCTTATACTTTCGCCTTTTTCGCAAACTTGTTGGCCAGATCCTGGGTTTTTTTCGTGTTGGAATCACGTAGTAATGTGGTAACACACTGAAGCAGTCAATTAAACCTGGTTTCGATCAATATTTTAGAGGATAACACCGGTTAGGTCTGGGTTAGGTCTGGGTTATGCCCGCATCTGGCTCATGATTTTGCCTTGTTCGCATACTTGTTAGCCAGATCCTGGGATTTTTTCGTGTTTGAATCACGTAGTAATGTTGTACCACACTGAGGCAGTCATTTAAACCTGGTTTCGATCCATATTTCAGAGGATAACACCGGTTAGGTCTGGGATAGGTCCGGGAAATGCACGCATCTGGCTCTTGATTTCGCCTTTTTCGCAAACTTGTTGGCCAGATCCTGCGGTTTTTCCGTGTTTGAATCACGTAGTAATGTGGTAATACACTGAAGCAGTCAATTAAACCTGGTTTCGATCAATATTTTAGAGAATAACACCGGTTAGGTCTGGGTTAGGTCCGGGAAATGCACGCATCTGGCCCATGATTTCGCCTTTTTCACAAACTTGTTGGCCAGATCCTGGGTTTTTTCCGTGTTTGAATCACGTAGTAATGTGGTAATACACTGAAACAGTCAATTAAACCTGGTTTCGATCAATATTTTAGAGGATAACACCGGTTAGGTCTGGGTTAGGTCTGGGATATGCGCGCATCTGGCTTATACTTTCGCCTTTTTCGCAAACTTGTTGGCAAGCTCCTGGGTTTTTTCCGTGTTTGAATCATGTAGTAATGTTGTACCACACTGTGGCAGTCAATTAAACCTGGTTTCGATCAATATTTTAGAGGATAACACCGGTTAGGTCTGGGTTAGGTCTGGGTTATGCCCGCATCTGGCTCATGATTTTGCCTTCCTCGCATACTTGCTGGCCAGATCCTGGGTTTTTTTCGTGTTTGAATCACGTAGTAATGTGGTAACACACTGAAGCAGTCAATTGAACCTGGTTTCGATCAATATTTTAGAGGATAACACCGGTTAGGTCAGGGTTAGGTCCGGGAAATGCACGCATCTGGCTTATGATTTCGCCTTTTTCGCAAACTTGTTGACCAGATCCTGGGGTTTTTCCGTGTTTGAATCACGTAGTAATGTGGTAATACACTGAAGCAGTCAATTAAACCTGGTTTCGGTCAATATTTTAGAGGATAACACCGGTTAGGTCTGGGTTAGGTCTGGGTTATGCCCGCACCTGGCTCATGATTTCGCCTTTTTCTCAAACTTGTTGGCCAGATCCTGGGTTTTTTCCGTGTTTGAATCACGTATTAATGTGGTAACACAATGAAGCAGTCAATTAACCCAGGTTTCGATCAATATTTTGGAGGATAACACCGGTTAGGTCTGGGTTAGGTCTGGGTTATGCCCGCATCTGGCTCATGATTTTGCCTTTTTCGCAAACTTGTTGGCCAGATCCTGGGTTTTTTCCGTGTTTGAATCACGTAGTAATGTTGTAGCACACTGAAGCAGTCAATTAAACCTGGTTTCGATCAATATTTTAGAGGATAACACCGGTTAGGTCTGGGTTAGGTCTGGGATATACGCGCATCTGGCTTATACTTTCGCCTTTTTCGCAAACTTGTTGGCCAGATCCTGGGTTTTTTTCGTGTTTGAATCACGTAGTAATGTGGTAACACACTGAAGCAGTCAATTAAACCTGGTTCCGATCAATATTTTAGAGGATAACACCGGTTAGGTCTGGGTTAGGTCTGGGATATACGCGCATCTGGCTTATACTTTCGCCTTTTTCGCAAACTTGTTGGCCAGATCCTGGGTTTTTTTCGTGTTTGAATCACGTAGTAATGTGGTAACACACTGAAGCAGTCAATTAAACCTGGTTCCGATCAATATTTTAGAGGATAACACCGGTTAGGTCTGGGTTAGGTCTGGGTTATGCCCGCATCTGGCTCATGATTTAGCCTTGTTCGCATACTTGTTAGCCAGATCCTGGGATTTTTTCGTGTTTGAATCACGTAGTAATGTTGTACCACACTGAGGCAGTCATTTAAACCTGGTTTCGATCCATATTTCAGAGGATAACACCGGTTAGGTCTGGGATAGGTCCGGGAAATGCACGCATCTGGCTCATGATTTCGCCTTTTTCGCAAACTTGTTGGCCAGATCCTGGGGTTTTTCCGTGTTTGAATCACGTAGTAATGTTGTAGCACACTGAAGCAGTCAATTAAACCTGGTTTCGATCAATATTTTAGAGGATAACACCGGTTAGGTCTGGGTTAGGTCTGGGATATACGCGCATCTGGCTTATACTTTCGCCTTTTTCGCAAACTTGTTGGCCAGATCCTGGATTTTTTCCGTGTTTGAATCACGTAGTAATGTGGTAATTCACTGAAGCAGTCAATTAAACCTGGTTTCGATCAATATTTTAGAGGATAACACCGGTTAGGTCTGGGTTAGGTCTGGGTTATGCCCGCATCTGGCTCATGATTTTGCCTTCTTCGCATACTTGTTGGCCAGATCCTGGGTTTTTTTCGTGTTTGAATCACGTAGTAATGTGGTAACACACTGAGGCAGTCATTTAAACCTGGTTTCGATCAATATTTCAGAGGATAACACCGGTTAGGTCTGGGATAGGTCCGGGAAATGCACGCATCTGGCTCATGATTTCGCCTTTTTCGCAAACTTGTTGGCCAGATCCTGGGTTTTTTCCGTGTTTGAATCACGTAGTACAGTTGTACCACACTGAGGCAGTCAATTAAACCTGGTTTCGATCCATATTTCAGAGGATAACACCGGTTAGGTCTGGGATAGGCCCGGGAAATGCACGCATCTGGCTCATGATTTCGCCATTTTCGCAAACTTGTTGGCCAGATCCTGGGGTTTTTCCGTGCTTGAATCACGTAGTAATGTGGTAATACACTGAAGCAGTCAATTAAACCTGGTTTCGGTCAATATTTTAGAGGATAACACCGGTTAGGTCTGGGTTAGGTCTGGGTTATGCCCGCATCTGGCTCATGATTTCGCCTTTTTCTCAAACTTGTTGGCCAGATCCTGGGTTTTTTCCGTGTTTGAATCACGTATTAATGTGGTAACACAATGAAGCAGTCAATTAACCCAGGTTTCGATCAATATTTTGGAGGATAACACCGGTTAGGTCTGGGTTAGGTCTGGGTTATGCCCGCATCTGGCTCATGATTTTGCCTTTTTCGCAAACTTGTTGGCCAGATCCTGGGTTTTTTCCGTGTTTGAATCACGTAGTAATGTTGTAGCACACTGAAGCAGTCAACTAAACCTGGTTTCGATCAATATTTTAGAGGATAACACCGGTTAGGTCTGGGTTAGGTCTGGGATATACGCGCATCTGGCTTATACTTTCGCCTCTTTCGCAAACTTGTTGGCCAGATCCTGAGTTTTTTTCGTGTTTGAATCACGTAGTAATGTGGTAACACACTGAAGCAGTCAATTAAACCTGGTTCCGATCAATATTTTAGAGGATAACACCGGTTAGGTCTGGGTTAAGTCTGGGTTATGCCCGCATCTGGCTCATGATTTTGCCTTCTTCGCATACTTGTTGGCCATATCCTGGGTTTTTTTCGTGTTTGAATCACGTAGTAATGTTGGACCACACTGAGGCAGTCAATTAAACCTGGTTTCGAACAATATTTCAGAGGATAACACCGGTTAGGTCTTGGTTAGGTCCGGGAAATGCACGCATCTGGCTCACGATTTCGCCTTTACCGCAAACTTGTTGGCCAGATCCTGGGTTCTTTCCGTGTTTGAATCACGTAGTAATGTGGTAACACAATGAAGCAGTCAATTAACCCAGGTTTCGATCAATATTTTGGAGGATAACACCGGTTAGGTCTGGGTTAGGTCTGAGTTATGCCCGCATCTGGCTCATGATTGTGCCTTTTTTGCATACTTGTTGGCCAGATCCTGGGTTTTTTTCGTGTTTGAATCACGTAGTAATGTGGTAACACACTGAAGCAGTCAATTAAACCTGGTTCCGATCAATATTTTAGAGGATAACACCGGTTAGGTCTGGGTTAGGTCTGGGTTATGCCCGCATCTGGCTCATGATTTTGCCTTCTTCGCATACTTGCTGGCCAGATCCTGGGTTTTTTTCGTGTTTGAATCACGTAGTAATGTGGTAACACACTGAAGCAGTCAATTGAACCTGGTTTCGATCAATATTTTAGAGGATAACACCGGTTAGATCTGGGTTAGGTCTGGGTTATGCCCGCATCTGGCTCATGATTGTGCCTTTTTCGCATACTTGTTGGCCAGATCCTGGGTTTTTTTCGTGTTTGAATCACGTAGTAATGTGGTAACACACTGAAGCAGTCAATTAAACCTGGTTCCGATCAATATTTTAGAGGATAACACCGGTTAGGTCTGGGTTAGGTCTGGGTTATGCCCGCATCTGGCTCATGATTTTAACTTCTTCGCATACTTGTTGGCCAGATCCTGGGTTTTTTTCGTGTTTGAATCACGTAGTAATGTGGTAACACACTGAAGCAGTCAATTGAACCTGGTTTCGATCAATATTTTAGAGGATAACACCGGTTAGGTCTGGGTTAGGTCTGGGGTATGCGCGCATCTGGCTCATGATTTTGCCTTTTTCGCAAACTTGTTGGCCAGATCCTGGGTTTTTTCCGTGTTTGAATCACGTAGTAATGTTGTAGCACACTGAAGCAGTCAATTAAACCTGGTTTCGATCAATATTTTAGAGGATAACACCGGTTAGGTCTGGGTTAGGTCTGGCATATACGCGCATCTGGCTTATACTTTCGCCTTTTTCGCAAACTTGTTGGCCAGATCCTGGGTTTTTTTCGTGTTGGAATCACGTAGTAATGTGGTAACACACTGAAGCAGTCAATTAAACCTGGTTTCGATCAATATTTTAGAGGATAACACCGGTTAGGTCTGGGTTAGGTCTGGGTTATGCCCGCATCTGGCTCATGATTTTGCCTTGTTCGCATACTTGTTAGCCAGATCCTGGGATTTTTTCGTGTTTGAATCACGTAGTAATGTTGTACCACACTGAGGCAGTCATTTAAACCTGGTTTCGATCCATATTTCAGAGGATAACACCGGTTAGGTCTGGGATAGGTCCGGGAAATGCACGCATCTGGCTCTTGATTTCGCCTTTTTCGCAAACTTGTTGGCCAGATCCTGCGGTTTTTCCGTGTTTGAATCACGTAGTAATGTGGTAATACACTGAAGCAGTCAATTAAACCTGGTTTCGATCAATATTTTAGAGGATAACACCGGTTAGGTCTGGGTTAGGTCTGGGTTATGCCCGCATCTGGCTCATGATTTTGCCTTCTTCGCATACTTGTTGGCCAGATCCTGGGTTTTTTTCGTGTTTGAATCGCGTAGTAATGTGGTGACACACTGAAGCAGTCAATTAAACCTGGTTTCGATCAATATTTTAGAGGATAACACCGGTTAGGTCTGGGTTAGGTCTGGGATATGCGCGTATCTGACTTACACTTTCGCCATTTTCGCAAACTTGTTGCCCAGATCCTGGATTTTTTCCGTGTTTGAATCACGTAGTAATGTGGTAATTCACTGAAGCAGTCAATTAAACCTGGTTTCGATCAATATTTTAGAGGATAACACCGGTTAGATCTGGGTTAGGTCTGGGTTATGCCCGCATCTGGCTCATGATTTTGCCTTCTTCGCATACTTGTTGGCCAGATCCTGGGTTTTTTTCGTGTTTGAATCACGTAGTAATGTGGTAACACACTGAAGCAGTCAATTGAACCTGGTTTCGATCAATATTTTAGAGGATAACACCGGTTAGGTCTGGGTTATGTCTGGGTTATGCCCGCATCTGGCTCATGATTTTGCCTTCTTCGCATACTTGTTGGCCAGATCCTGGGTTTTTTTCGTGTTTGAATCACGTAGTAATGTGGTAACACACTGAGGCAGTCATTTAAACCTGGTTTCGATCCATATTTCAGAGGATAACACCGGTTAGGTCTGGGATAGGTCCGGGAAATGCACACATCTGGCTCATGATTTCGCCTTTTTCGCAAACTTGTTGGCCAGATCCTGGGTGTTTTCCGTGTTTGAATTACGTAGTAATGTTGTACCACACTGAGGCAGTCAATTAAACCTGGTTTCGATCCATATTTCAGAGGATAACACCGGTTAGGTCTGGGATAGGTCCGGGAAATGCACGCATCTGACTCATGATTTCGCCTTTTTCGCAAACTTGTTGGCCAGATCCTGGGGTTTTTCCGTGCTTGAATCACGTAGTAATGTGGTAATACACTGAAGCAGTCAATTAAACCTGGTTTCGGTCAATAGTTTAGAGGATAACACCGGTTAGGTCTGGGTTAGGTCTGGGTTATGCCCGCATCTGGCTCATGATTTCGCCTTTTTCTCAAACTTGTTGGCCAGATCCTGGGTTTTTTCCGTGTTTGAATCACGTATTAATGTGGTAACACAATGAAGCAGTCAATTAACCCAGGTTTCGATCAATATTTTGGAGGATAACACCGGTTAGGTCTGGGTTAGGTCTGGGTTATGCCCGCATCTGGCTCATGATTTTGCCTTTTTCGCAAACTTGTTGGCCAGATCCTGGGTTTTTTCCGTGTTTGAATCACGTAGTAATGTTGTAGCACACTGAAGCAGTCAATTAAACCTGGTTTCGATCAATATTTTAGAGGATAACACCGGTTAGGTCTGGGTTAGGTCTGGGATATACGCGCATCTGGCTTATACTTTCGCCTTTTTCGCAAACTTGTTGGCCAGATCCTGGGTTTTTTTCGTGTTTGAATCACGTAGTAATGTGGTAACACACTGAAGCAGTCAATTAAACCTGGTTCCGATCAGTATTTTAGAGGATAACACCGGTTAGGTCTGGGTTAAGTCTGGGTTATGCCCGCATCTGGCTCAAGATTTTGCCTTCTTCGCATACTTGTTGGCCATATCCTGGGTTTTTTTCGTGTTTGAATCACGTAGTAATGTTGGACCACACTGAGGCAGTCAATTAAACCTGGTTTCGATCAATATTTCAGAGGATAACACCGGTTAGGTCTTGGTTAGGTCCGGGAAATGCACGCATCTGGCTCACGATTTCGCCTTTACCGCAAACTTGTTGGCCAGATCCTGGGTTTTTTCCGTGTTTGAATCACGTAGTAATGTGGTAACACAATGAAGCAGTCAATTAACCCAGGTTTCGATCAATATTTTGGAGGATAACACCGGTTAGGTCTGGGTTAGGTCTGGGTTATGCCCGCATCTGGCTCATGATTTTGCCTTTTTCGCAAACTTGTTGGCCAGATCCTGGGTTTTTTCCGTGTTTGAATCACGTAGTAATGTTGTAGCACACTGAAGCAGTCAATTAAACCTGGTTTCGATCAATATTTTAGAGGATAACACCGGTTAGGTCTGGGTTAGGTCCGGGATATACGCGCATCTGGCTTATACTTTCGCCTTTTTCGCAAACTTGTTGGCCAGATCCTGGGTTTTTTTCGTGTTGGAATCACGTAGTAATGTGGTAACACACTGAAGCAGTCAATTAAACCTGGTTTCGATCAATATTTTAGAGGATAACACCGGTTAGGTCTGGGTTAGGTCTGAGTTATGCCCGCATCTGGCCCATGATTGTGCCTTTTTCGCAAACTTGTTGGCCAGATCCTGGGTTTTTTTCGTGTTGGAATCACGTAGTAATGTGGTAACACACTGAAGCAGTCAATTAAACCTGGTTCCGATCAATATTTTAGAGGATAACACCGGTTAGGTCTGGGTTATGCCCGCATCTGGCTCATGATTTTGCCTTCTTCGCATACTTGTTGGCCAGATCCTGGGTTTTTTTCGTGTTTGAATCACGTAGTAATGTGGTAACACATTGAAGCCGTCAATTAAACCTGGTTTCGATCAATATTTTAGAGGATAACACCGGTTAGATCTGGGTTAGGTCTGGGTTATGCCCGCATCTGGCACATGATTGTGCCTTTTTCGCATACTTGTTGGCCAGATCCTGGGTTTTTTTCGTGTTTGAATCACGTAGTAATGTGGTAACACACTGAAGCAGTCAATTAAACCTGGTTCCGATCAATATTTTAGAGGATAACACCGGTTAGGTCTGGGTTAGGTCTGGGTTATGCCCGCATCTGGCTCATGATTTTGCCTTCTTCGCATACTTGTTGGCCAGATCCTGGGTTTTTTTCGTGTTTGAATCACGTAGTAATGTGGTAACACACTGAAGCAGTCAATTGAACCTGGTTTCGATCAATATTTTAGAGGATAACACCGGTTAGGTCTGGGTTAGGTCTGGGATATGCGCGCATCTGGCTCATGATTTTGCCTTTTTCGCAAACTTGTTGGCCAGATCCTGGGTTTTCTTCCGTGTTTGAATCACGTAGTAATGTTGTAGCACACTGAAGCAGTCAATTAAACCTGGTTTCGATCAATATTTTAGAGGATAACACCGGTTAGGTCTGGGTTAGGTCTGGGATATACGCGCATCTGGCTTATACTTTCGCCTTTTTCGCAAACTTGTTGGCCAGATCCTGGGTTTTTTTCGTGTTGGAATCACGTAGTAATGTGGTAACACACTGAAGCAGTCAATTAAACCTGGTTTCGATCAATATTTTAGAGGATAACACCGGTTAGGTCTGGGTTAGGTCTGGGTTATGCCCGCATCTGGCTCATGATTTTGCCTTGTTCGCATACTTGTTAGCCAGATCCTGGGATTTTTTCGTGTTTGAATCACGTAGTAATGTTGTACCACACTGAGGCAGTCATTTAAACCTGGTTTCGATCCATATTTCAGAGGATAACACCGGTTAGGTCTGGGATAGGTCCGGGAAATGCACGCATCTGGCTCTTGATTTCGCCTTTTTCGCAAACTTGTTGGCCAGATCCTGGGGTTTTTCCGTGTTTGAATCACGTAGTAATGTGGTAATACACTGAAGCAGTCAATTAAACCTGGTTTCGATCAATATTTTAGAGGATAACACCGGTTAGGTCTGGGTTAGGTCTGGGTTATGCCCGCATCTGGCTCATGATTTTGCCTTCTTCGCATACTTGTTGGCCAGATCCTGGGTTTTTTTCGTGTTTGAATCACGTAGTAATGTGGTAACACACTGAAGCAGTCAATTAAACCTGGTTTCGATCAATATTTTAGAGGATAACACCGGTTAGGTCTGGGTTAGGTCTGGGATATGCGCGTATCTGACTTACACTTTCGCCATTTTCGCAAACTTGTTGCCCAGATCCTGGATTATTTCCGTGTTTGAATCACGTAGTAATGTGGTAATTCACTGAAGCAGTCAATTAAACCTGGTTTCGATCAATATTTTAGAGGATAACACCGGCTAGATCTGGGTTAGGTCTGGGTTATGCCCGCATCTGGCTCATGATTGTGCCTTTTTCGCATACTTGTTGGCCAGATCCTGGGTTTTTTTCGTGTTTGAATCACGTAGTAATGTGGTAACACACTGAAGCAGTCAATTAAACCTGGTTCCGATCAATATTTTAGAGGATAACACCGGTTAGGTCTGGGTTAGGTCTGGGTTATGCCCGCATCTGGCTCATGATTTTGCCTTCTTCGCATACTAGTTGGCCAGATCCTGGGTTTTTTTCGTGTTTGAATCACGTAGTAATGTGGTAACACACTGAAGCAGTCAATTGAACCTGGTTTCGATCAATATTTTAGAGGATAACACCGGTTAGGTCTGGGTTATGTCTGGGTTATGCCCGCATCTGGCTCATGATTTTGCCTTCTTCGCATACTTGTTGGCCAGATCCTGGGTTTTTTTCGTGTTTGAATCACGTAGTAATGTGGTAACACACTGAGGCAGTCATTTAAACCTGGTTTCGATCCATATTTCAGAGGATAACACCGGTTAGGTCAGGGATAGGTCCGGGAAATGCACGCATCTGGCTCATGATTTCGCCTTTTTCGCAAACTTGTTGGCCAGATCCTGGGTGTTTTCCGTGTTTGAATTACGTAGTAATGTTGTACCACACTGAGGCAGTCAATTAAACCTGGTTTCGATCCATATTTCAGAGGATAACACCGGTTAGGTCTGGGTTACGTCCGGGAAATGCACGCATCTGGCTCATGATTTCGCCTTTTTCGCAAACTTGTTGGCCAGATCCTGGGGTTTTTCCGTGCTTGAATCACGTAGTAATGTGGTAATACACTGAAGCAGTCAATTAAACCTGGTTTCGGTCAATAGTTTAGAGGATAACACCGGTTAGGTCTGGGTTAGGTCTAGGTTATGCCCGCATCTGGCTCATGATTTCGCCTTTTTCTCAAACTTGTTGGCCAGATCCTGGGTTTTTTCCGTGTTTGAATCACGTATTAATGTGGTAACACAATGAAGCAGTCAATTAACCCAGGTTTCGATCAATATTTTAGAGGATAACACCGGTTAGGTCTGGGTTAGGTCTGGGATATACGCGCATCTGGCTTATACTTTCGCCTATTTCGCAAACTTGTTGGCCAGATCCTGGGTTTTTTTCGTGTTTGAATCACGTAGTAATGTGGTAACACACTGAAGCAGTCAATTAAACCTGGTTCCGATCAAGATTTAAGAGGATAACACCGGTTAGGTCTGGGTTAGGTATGGGTTATACCCGCATCTGGCTCATGATTTTGCCTTCTTCGCATACTTGTTGGCCATATCCTGGGTTTTTTTCGTGTTTGAATCTCGTAGTAATGTTGTAGCACACTGAAGCAGTCAATTAAACCTGGTTTCGATCAATATTTTAGAGGATAACACCGGTTAGGTCTGGGTTAGGTCTGGGATATACGCGCATCTGGCTTATACTTTCGCCTTTTTCGCAAACTTGTTGGCCAGATCCTGGGTTTTTTTCGTGTTGGAATCACGTAGTAATGTGGAAACACACTGAAGCAGTCAATTAAACCTGCTTTCAATCAATATTTTAGAGGATAACACCGGTTAGGTCTGGGTTAGGTCTGGGTTATGCCCGCATCTGGCTCATGATTTTGCCTTTTTCGCAAACTTGTTGGCCAGATCCTGGGTTTTTTTCGTGTTTGAATCACGTAGTAATGTGGTAACACACTGAAGCAGTCAATTGAACCTGGTTTCGATCAATATTTCAGAGGATAACACCGGTTAGGTCTGGGTTAGGTCCGGGAAATGCACGCATCTGGCTCACGATTTCGCCTTTACCGCAAACTTGTTGGCCAGATCCTGGGTTTTTTCCGTGTTTGAATCACGTAGTAATGTTGTAGCACACTGAAGCAGTCAATTAAACCTGGTTTCGATCAATATTTTAGAGGATAACACCGGTTAGGTCTGGGTTAGGTCTGGGATATACGCGCATCTGGCTTATACTTTCGCCTTTTTCGCAAACTTGTTGGCCAGATCCTGGGTTTTTTTCGTGTTTGAATCACGTAGTAATGTGGTAACACACTGAAGCAGTCAATTAAACCTGGTTCCGATCAATATTTTAGAGGATAACACCGGTTAGGTCTGGGTTAGGTCTGGGATATACGCGCATCTGGCTTATACTTTCGCCATTTTCGCAAACTTGTTGGCCAGATCCTGGGTTTTTTTCGTGTTTGAATCACGTAGTAATGTGGTAACACACTGAAGCAGTCAATTAAACCTGGTTCCGATCAATATTTTAGAGGATAACACCGGTTAGGTCTGGGTTAGGTCTGGGTTATGCCCGCATCTGGCTCATGATTTTGCCTTGTTCGCATACTTGTTAGACAGATCCTGGGATTTTTTCGTGTCTGAATCACGTAGTAATGTTGTACCACACTGAGGCAGTCATTTAAACCTGGTTTCGATCCATATTTCAGAGGATAACACCGGTTAGGTCTGGGATAGGTCCGGGAAATGCACGCATCTGGCTCATGATTTCGCCTTTTTCGCAAACTTGTTGGCCAGATCCTGGGGTTTTTCCGTGTTTGAATCACGTAGTAATGTTGTAGCACACTGAAGCAGTCAATTAAACCTGGTTTCGATCAATATTTTAGAGGATAACACCGGTTAGGTCTGGGTTAGGTCTGGGATATACGCGCATCTGGCTTATACTTTCGCCTTTTTCGCAAACTTGTTGGCCAGATCCTGGATTTTTTCCGTGTTTGAATCACGTAGTAATGTGGTAATTCACTGAAGCAGTCAATTAAACCTGGTTTCGATCAATATTTTAGAGGATAACACCGGTTAGGTCTGGGTTAGGTCTGGGTTATGCCCGCATCTGGCTCATGATTTTGCCTTCTTCGCATACTTGTTGGCCAGATCCTGGGTTTTTTTCGTGTTTGAATCACGTAGTAATGTGGTAACACACTGAGGCAGTCATTTAAACCTGGTTTCGATCCATATTTCAGAGGATAACACCGGTTAGGTCTGGGATAGGTCCGGGAAATGCACGCATCTGGCTCATGATTTCGCCTTTTTCGCAAACTTGTTGGCCAGATCCTGGGTTTTTTCCGTGTTTGAATCACGTAGTAATGTTGTACCACACTGAGGCAGTCAATTAAACCTGGTTTCGATCCATATTTCAGAGGATAACACCGGTTAGGTCTGGGATAGGTCCGGGAAATGCACGCATCTGGCTCATGATTTCGCCTTTTTCGCAAACTTGTTGGCCAGATCCTGGGGTTTTTCCGTGCTTGAATCACGTAGTAATGTGGTAATACACTGAAGCAGTCAATTAAACCTGGTTTCGGTCAATATTTTAGAGGATAACACCGGTTAGGTCTGGGTTAGGTCTGGGTTATGCCCGCATCTGGCTCATGATTTCGCCTTTTTCGCAAACTTGTTGGCCAGATCCTGGGTTTTTTCCGTGTTTGAATCACGTAGTAATGTGGTAACACACTGAAGCAGTCAATTAAACCTGGTTCCGATCAATATTTTAGAGGATAACACCGGTTAGGTCTGGGTTAAGTCTGGGTTATGCCCGCATCTGGCTCATGATTTTGCCTTCTTCGCATACTTGTTGGCCATATCCTGGGTTTTTTTCGTGTTTGAATCACGTAGTAATGTGGTAACACACTGAAGCAGTCATTTGAACCTGGTTTCGATCAATATTTTAGAGGATAACACCGGTTAGGTCTGGGTTAGGTCTGGGTTATGCCCGCATCTGGCTCATGATTTTACCTTCTTCGCATACTTGTTGGCCAGATCCTGGGTTTTTTTCGTGTTTGAATCACGTAGTAATGTGGTAACACATTGAAGCAGTCAATTAAACCTGGTTTCGATCAATATTTTAGAGGATAACACCGGTTAGATCTGGGTTAGGTCTGGGTTATGCCCGCATCTGGCTCATGATTGTGCCTTTTTCGCATACTTGTTGGCCAGATCCTGGGTTTTTTTCGTGTTTGAATCACGTAGTAATGTGGTAACACACTGAAGCAGTCAATTAAACCTGGTTCCGATCAATATTTTAGAGGATAACACCGGTTAGGTCTGGGTTAGGTCTGGGATATGCCCGCATCTGGCTCATGATTTTACCTTCTTCGCATACTAGTTGGCCAGATCCTGGGTTTTTTTCGTGTTTGAATCACGTAGTAATGTGGTAACACACTGAAGCAGTCAATTGAACCTGGTTTCGATCAATATTTTAGAGGATAACACCGGTTAGGTCTGGGTTAGGTCTGGGACATGCGCGCATCTGGCTCATGATTTTGCCTTTTTCGCAAACTTGTTGGCCAGATCCTGGGTTTTTTCCGTGTTTGAATCACGTAGTAATGTTGTAGCACACTGAAGCAGTCAATTAAACCTGGTTTCGATCAATATTTTAGAGGATAACACCGGTTAGATCTGGGTTAGGTCTGGCATATACGCGCATCTGGCTTATACTTTCGCCTTTTTCGCAAACTTGTTGGCCAGATCCTGGGTTTTTTTCGTGTTGGAATCACGTAGTAATGTGGTAACACACTGAAGCAGTCAATTAAACCTGGTTTCGATCAATATTTTAGAGGATAACACCGGTTAGGTCTGGGTTAGGTCTGGGTTATGCCCGCATCTGGCTCATGATTTTGCCTTGTTCGCATACTTGTTAGCCAGATCCTGGGATTTTTTCGTGTTTGAATCACGTAGTAATGTTGTACCACACTGAGGCAGTCATTTAAACCTGGTTTCGATCCATATTTCAGAGGATAACACCGGTTAGGTCTGGGATAGGTCCGGGAAATGCACGCATCTGGCTCTTGATTTCGCCTTTTTCGCAAACTTGTTGGCCAGATCCTGCGGTTTTTCCGTGTTTGAATCACGTAGTAATGTGGTAATACACTGAAGCAGTCAATTAAACCTGGTTTCGATCAATATTTTAGAGGATAACACCGGTTAGGTCTGGGTTAGGTCTGGGTTATGCCCGCATCTGGCTCATGATTTTGCCTTCTTCGCATACTTGTTGGCCAGATCCTGGGTTTTTTTCGTGTTTGAATCACGTAGTAATGTGGTGACACACTGAAGCAGTCAATTAAACCTGGTTTCGATCAATATTTTAGAGGATAACACCGGTTAGGTCTGGGTTAGGTCTGGGATATGCGCGTATCTGACTTACACTTTCGCCATTTTCGCAAACTTGTTGCCCAGATCCTGGATTTTTTCCGTGTTTGAATCACGTAGTAATGTGGTAATTCACTGAAGCAGTCAATTAAACCTGGTTTCGATCAATATTTTAGAGGATAACACCGGTTAGATCTGGGTTAGGTCTGGGTTATGCCCGCATCTGGCTCATGATTTTGCCTTCTTCGCATACTTGTTGGCCAGATCCTGGGTTTTTTTCGTGTTTGAATCACGTAGTAATGTGGTAACACACTGAAGCAGTCAATTGAACCTGGTTTCGATCAATATTTTACAGGATAACACCGGTTAGGTCTGGGTTATGTCTGGGTTATGCCCGCATCTGGCTCATGATTTTGCCTTCTTCGCATACTTGTTGGCCAGATCCTGGGTTTTTTTCGTGTTTGAATCACGTAGTAATGTGGTAACACACTGAGGCAGTCATTTAAACCTGGTTTAGATCCATATTTCAGAGGATAACACCGGTTAGGTCTGGGATAGGTCCGGGAAATGCACACATCTGGCTCATGATTTCGCCTTTTTCGCAAACTTGTTGGCCAGATCCTGGGTGTTTTCCGTGTTTGAATTACGTAGTAATGTTGTACCACACTGAGGCAGTCAATTAAACCTGGTTTCGATCCATATTTCAGATGATAACACCGGTTAGGTCTGGGATAGGTCCGGGAAATGCACGCATCTGGCTCATGATTTCGCCTTTTTCGCAAACTTGTTGGCCAGATCCTGGGGTTTTTCCGTGCTTGAATCACGTAGTAATGTGGTAATACACTGAAGCAGTCAATTAAACCTGGTTTCGGTCAATAGTTTAGAGGATAACACCGGTTAGGTCTGGGTTAGGTCTGGGTTATGCCCGCATCTGGCTCATGATTTCGCCTTTTTCTCAAACTTGTTGGCCAGATCCTGGGTTTTTTCCGTGTTTGAATCACGTATTAATGTGGTAACACAATGAAGCAGTCAATTAACCCAGGTTTCGATCAATATTTTGGAGGATAACACCGGTTAGGTCTGGGTTAGGTCTGGGTTATGCCCGCATCTGGCTCATGATTTTGCCTTTTTCGCAAACTTGTTGGCCAGATCCTGGGTTTTTTCCGTGTTTGAATCACGTAGTAATGTTGTAGCACACTGTAGCAGTCAATTAAACCTGGTTTCGATCAATATTTTAGAGGATAACACCGGTTAGGTCTGGGTTAGGTCTGGGATATACGCGCATCTGGCTTATACTTTCGCCTTTTTCGCAAACTTGTTGGGCAGATCCTGGGTTTTTTTCGTGTTTGAATCACGTTGTAATGTGGTAACACACTGAAGCAGTCAATTAAACCTGGTTCCGATCAGTATTTTAGAGGATAACACCGGTTAGGTCTGGGTTAAGTCTGGGTTATGCCCGCATCTGGCTCAAGATTTTGCCTTCTTCGCATACTTGTTGGCCATATCCTGGGTTTTTTTCGTGTTTGAATCACGTAGTAATGTTGGACCACACTGAGGCAGTCAATTAAACCTGGTTTCGATCAATATTTCAGAGGATAACACCGGTTAGGTCTTGGTTAGGTCCGGGAAATGCACGCATCTGGCTCACGATTTCGCCTTTACCGCAAACTTGTTGGCCAGATCCTGGGTTTTTTCCGTGTTTGAATCACGTAGTAATGTGGTAACACAATGAAGCAGTCAATTAACCCAGGTTTCGATCAATATTTTGGAGGATAACACCGGTTAGGTCTGGGTTAGGTCTGGGTTATGCCCGCATCTGGCTCATGATTTTGCCTTTTTCGCAAACTTGTTGGCCAGATCCTGGGTTTTTTCCGTGTTTGAATCACGTAGTAATGTTGTAGCACACTGAAGCAGTCAATTAAACCTGGTTTCGATCAATATTTTAGAGGATAACACCGGTTAGGTCTGGGTTAGGTCCGGGATATACGCGCATCTGGCTTATACTTTCGCCTTCTTCGCATACTTGTTGGCCAGATCCTGGGTTTTTTTCGTGTTTGAATCACGTAGTAATGTGGTAACACATTGAAGCAGTCAATTAAACCTGGTTTCGATCAATATTTTAGAGGATAACACCGGTTAGATCTGGGTTAGGTCTGGGTTATGCCCGCATCTGGCTCATGATTGTGCCTTTTTCGCATACTTGTTGGCCAGATCCTGGGTTTTTTTCGTGTTTGAATCACGTAGTAATGTGGTAACACACTGAAGCAGTCAATTAAACCTGGTTCCGATCAATATTTTAGAGGATAACACCGGTTAGGTCTGGGTTAGGTCTGGGTTATGCCCGCATCTGGCTCATGATTTTGCCTTCTTCGCATACTTGTTGGCCAGATCCTGGGTTTTTTTCGTGTTTGAATCACGTAGTAATGTGGTAACACACTGAAGCAGTCAATTGAACCTGGTTTCGATCAATATTTTAGAGGATAACACCGGTTAGGTCTGGGTTAGGTCTGGGATATGCGCGCATCTGGCTCATGATTTTGCCTTTTTCGCAAACTTGTTGGCCAGATCCTGGGTTTTTTCCGTGTTTGAATCACGTAGTAATGTTGTAGCACACTGAAGCAGTCAATTAAACCTGGTTTCGATCAATATTTTAGAGGATAACACCGGTTAGGTCTGGGTTAGGTCTGGGATATACGCGCATCTGGCTTATACTTTCGCCTTTTTCGCAAACTTGTTGGCCAGATCCTGGGTTTTTTTCGTGTTGGAATCACGTAGTAATGTGGTAACACACTGAAGCAGTCAATTAAACCTGGTTTCGATCAATATTTTAGAGGATAACACCGGTTAGATCTGGGTTAGGTCTGGGTTATGCCCGCATCTGGCTCATGATTGTGCCTTTTTCGCATACTTGTTGGCCAGATCCTGGGTTTTTTTCGTGTTTGAATCACGTAGTAATGTGGTAACACACTGAAGCAGTCAATTAAACCTGGTTCCGATCAATATTTTAGAGGATAACACCGGTTAGGTCTGGGTTAGGTCTGGGTTATGCCCGCATCTGGCTCATGATTTTGCCTTCTTCGCATACTTGTTGGCCAGATCCTGGGTTTTTTTCGTGTTTGAATCACGTAGTAATGTGGTAACACACTGAGGCAGTCATTTAAACCTGGTTTCGATCCATATTTCAGAGGATAACACCGGTTAGGTCTGGGATAGGTCCGGGAAATGCACGCATCTGGCTCATGATTTCGCCTTTTTCGCAAACTTGTTGGCCAGATCCTGGGTTTTTTCCGTGTTTGAATCACGTAGTAATGTTGTACCACACTGAGGCAGTCAATTAAACCTGGTTTCGATCCATATTTCAGAGGATAACACCGGTTAGGTCTGGGATAGGTCCGGGAAATGCACGCATCTGGCTCATGATTTCGCCTTTTTCGCAAACTTGTTGGCCAGATCCTGGGGTTTTTCCGTGCTTGAATCACGTAGTAATGTGGTAATACACTGAAGCAGTCAATTAAACCTGGTTTCGGTCAATATTTTAGAGGATAACACCGGTTAGGTCTGGGTTAGGTCTGGGTTATGCCCGCATCTGGCTCATGATTTCGCCTTTTTCGCAAACTTGTTGGCCAGATCCTGGGTTTTTTCCGTGTTTGAATCACGTAGTAATGTGGTAACACACTGAAGCAGTCAATTAAACCTGGTTCCGATCAATATTTTAGAGGATAACACCGGTTAGGTCTGGGTTAAGTCTGGGTTATGCCCGCATCTGGCTCATGATTTTGCCTTCTTCGCATACTTGTTGGCCATATCCTGGGTTTTTTTCGTGTTTGAATCACGTAGTAATGTGGTAACACACTGAAGCAGTCATTTGAACCTGGTTTCGATCAATATTTTAGAGGATAACACCGGTTAGGTCTGGGTTAGGTCTGGGTTATGCCCGCATCTGGCTCATGATTTTACCTTCTTCGCATACTTGTTGGCCAGATCCTGGGTTTTTTTCGTGTTTGAATCACGTAGTAATGTGGTAACACATTGAAGCAGTCAATTAAACCTGGTTTCGATCAATATTTTAGAGGATAACACCGGTTAGATCTGGGTTAGGTCTGGGTTATGCCCGCATCTGGCTCATGATTGTGCCTTTTTCGCATACTTGTTGGCCAGATCCTGGGTTTTTTTCGTGTTTGAATCACGTAGTAATGTGGTAACACACTGAAGCAGTCAATTAAACCTGGTTCCGATCAATATTTTAGAGGATAACACCGGTTAGGTCTGGGTTAGGTCTGGGATATGCCCGCATCTGGCTCATGATTTTACCTTCTTCGCATACTAGTTGGCCAGATCCTGGGTTTTTTTCGTGTTTGAATCACGTAGTAATGTGGTAACACACTGAAGCAGTCAATTGAACCTGGTTTCGATCAATATTTTAGAGGATAACACCGGTTAGGTCTGGGTTAGGTCTGGGACATGCGCGCATCTGGCTCATGATTTTGCCTTTTTCGCAAACTTGTTGGCCAGATCCTGGGTTTTTTCCGTGTTTGAATCACGTAGTAATGTTGTAGCACACTGAAGCAGTCAATTAAACCTGGTTTCGATCAATATTTTAGAGGATAACACCGGTTAGATCTGGGTTAGGTCTGGCATATACGCGCATCTGGCTTATACTTTCGCCTTTTTCGCAAACTTGTTGGCCAGATCCTGGGTTTTTTTCGTGTTGGAATCACGTAGTAATGTGGTAACACACTGAAGCAGTCAATTAAACCTGGTTTCGATCAATATTTTAGAGGATAACACCGGTTAGGTCTGGGTTAGGTCTGGGTTATGCCCGCATCTGGCTCATGATTTTGCCTTGTTCGCATACTTGTTAGCCAGATCCTGGGATTTTTTCGTGTTTGAATCACGTAGTAATGTTGTACCACACTGAGGCAGTCATTTAAACCTGGTTTCGATCCATATTTCAGAGGATAACACCGGTTAGGTCTGGGATAGGTCCGGGAAATGCACGCATCTGGCTCTTGATTTCGCCTTTTTCGCAAACTTGTTGGCCAGATCCTGCGGTTTTTCCGTGTTTGAATCACGTAGTAATGTGGTAATACACTGAAGCAGTCAATTAAACCTGGTTTCGATCAATATTTTAGAGGATAACACCGGTTAGGTCTGGGTTAGGTCTGGGTTATGCCCGCATCTGGCTCATGATTTTGCCTTCTTCGCATACTTGTTGGCCAGATCCTGGGTTTTTTTCGTGTTTGAATCACGTAGTAATGTGGTGACACACTGAAGCAGTCAATTAAACCTGGTTTCGATCAATATTTTAGAGGATAACACCGGTTAGGTCTGGGTTAGGTCTGGGATATGCGCGTATCTGACTTACACTTTCGCCATTTTCGCAAACTTGTTGCCCAGATCCTGGATTTTTTCCGTGTTTGAATCACGTAGTAATGTGGTAATTCACTGAAGCAGTCAATTAAACCTGGTTTCGATCAATATTTTAGAGGATAACACCGGTTAGATCTGGGTTAGGTCTGGGTTATGCCCGCATCTGGCTCATGATTTTGCCTTCTTCGCATACTTGTTGGCCAGATCCTGGGTTTTTTTCGTGTTTGAATCACGTAGTAATGTGGTAACACACTGAAGCAGTCAATTGAACCTGGTTTCGATCAATATTTTACAGGATAACACCGGTTAGGTCTGGGTTATGTCTGGGTTATGCCCGCATCTGGCTCATGATTTTGCCTTCTTCGCATACTTGTTGGCCAGATCCTGGGTTTTTTTCGTGTTTGAATCACGTAGTAATGTGGTAACACACTGAGGCAGTCATTTAAACCTGGTTTAGATCCATATTTCAGAGGATAACACCGGTTAGGTCTGGGATAGGTCCGGGAAATGCACACATCTGGCTCATGATTTCGCCTTTTTCGCAAACTTGTTGGCCAGATCCTGGGTGTTTTCCGTGTTTGAATTACGTAGTAATGTTGTACCACACTGAGGCAGTCAATTAAACCTGGTTTCGATCCATATTTCAGATGATAACACCGGTTAGGTCTGGGATAGGTCCGGGAAATGCACGCATCTGGCTCATGATTTCGCCTTTTTCGCAAACTTGTTGGCCAGATCCTGGGGTTTTTCCGTGCTTGAATCACGTAGTAATGTGGTAATACACTGAAGCAGTCAATTAAACCTGGTTTCGGTCAATAGTTTAGAGGATAACACCGGTTAGGTCTGGGTTAGGTCTGGGTTATGCCCGCATCTGGCTCATGATTTCGCCTTTTTCTCAAACTTGTTGGCCAGATCCTGGGTTTTTTCCGTGTTTGAATCACGTATTAATGTGGTAACACAATGAAGCAGTCAATTAACCCAGGTTTCGATCAATATTTTGGAGGATAACACCGGTTAGGTCTGGGTTAGGTCTGGGTTATGCCCGCATCTGGCTCATGATTTTGCCTTTTTCGCAAACTTGTTGGCCAGATCCTGGGTTTTTTCCGTGTTTGAATCACGTAGTAATGTTGTAGCACACTGTAGCAGTCAATTAAACCTGGTTTCGATCAATATTTTAGAGGATAACACCGGTTAGGTCTGGGTTAGGTCTGGGATATACGCGCATCTGGCTTATACTTTCGCCTTTTTCGCAAACTTGTTGGGCAGATCCTGGGTTTTTTTCGTGTTTGAATCACGTTGTAATGTGGTAACACACTGAAGCAGTCAATTAAACCTGGTTCCGATCAGTATTTTAGAGGATAACACCGGTTAGGTCTGGGTTAAGTCTGGGTTATGCCCGCATCTGGCTCAAGATTTTGCCTTCTTCGCATACTTGTTGGCCATATCCTGGGTTTTTTTCGTGTTTGAATCACGTAGTAATGTTGGACCACACTGAGGCAGTCAATTAAACCTGGTTTCGATCAATATTTCAGAGGATAACACCGGTTAGGTCTTGGTTAGGTCCGGGAAATGCACGCATCTGGCTCACGATTTCGCCTTTACCGCAAACTTGTTGGCCAGATCCTGGGTTTTTTCCGTGTTTGAATCACGTAGTAATGTGGTAACACAATGAAGCAGTCAATTAACCCAGGTTTCGATCAATATTTTGGAGGATAACACCGGTTAGGTCTGGGTTAGGTCTGGGTTATGCCCGCATCTGGCTCATGATTTTGCCTTTTTCGCAAACTTGTTGGCCAGATCCTGGGTTTTTTCCGTGTTTGAATCACGTAGTAATGTTGTAGCACACTGAAGCAGTCAATTAAACCTGGTTTCGATCAATATTTTAGAGGATAACACCGGTTAGGTCTGGGTTAGGTCCGGGATATACGCGCATCTGGCTTATACTTTCGCCTTCTTCGCATACTTGTTGGCCAGATCCTGGGTTTTTTTCGTGTTTGAATCACGTAGTAATGTGGTAACACATTGAAGCAGTCAATTAAACCTGGTTTCGATCAATATTTTAGAGGATAACACCGGTTAGATCTGGGTTAGGTCTGGGTTATGCCCGCATCTGGCTCATGATTGTGCCTTTTTCGCATACTTGTTGGCCAGATCCTGGGTTTTTTTCGTGTTTGAATCACGTAGTAATGTGGTAACACACTGAAGCAGTCAATTAAACCTGGTTCCGATCAATATTTTAGAGGATAACACCGGTTAGGTCTGGGTTAGGTCTGGGTTATGCCCGCATCTGGCTCATGATTTTGCCTTCTTCGCATACTTGTTGGCCAGATCCTGGGTTTTTTTCGTGTTTGAATCACGTAGTAATGTGGTAACACACTGAAGCAGTCAATTGAACCTGGTTTCGATCAATATTTTAGAGGATAACACCGGTTAGGTCTGGGTTAGGTCTGGGATATGCGCGCATCTGGCTCATGATTTTGCCTTTTTCGCAAACTTGTTGGCCAGATCCTGGGTTTTTTCCGTGTTTGAATCACGTAGTAATGTTGTAGCACACTGAAGCAGTCAATTAAACCTGGTTTCGATCAATATTTTAGAGGATAACACCGGTTAGGTCTGGGTTAGGTCTGGGATATACGCGCATCTGGCTTATACTTTCGCCTTTTTCGCAAACTTGTTGGCCAGATCCTGGGTTTTTTTCGTGTTGGAATCACGTAGTAATGTGGTAACACACTGAAGCAGTCAATTAAACCTGGTTTCGATCAATATTTTAGAGGATAACACCGGTTAGATCTGGGTTAGGTCTGGGTTATGCCCGCATCTGGCTCATGATTGTGCCTTTTTCGCATACTTGTTGGCCAGATCCTGGGTTTTTTTCGTGTTTGAATCACGTAGTAATGTGGTAACACACTGAAGCAGTCAATTAAACCTGGTTCCGATCAATATTTTAGAGGATAACACCGGTTAGGTCTGGGTTAGGTCTGGGTTATGCCCGCATCTGGCTCATGATTTTGCCTTCTTCGCATACTTGTTGGCCAGATCCTGGGTTTTTTTCGTGTTTGAATCACGTAGTAATGTGGTAACACACTGAAGCAGTCAATTGAACCTGGTTTCGATCAATATTTTAGAGGATAACACCGGTTAGGTCTGGGTTAGGTCTGGGATATGCGCGCATCTGGCTCATGATTTTGCCTTTTTCGCAAACTTGTTGGCCAGATCCTGGGTTTTTTCCGTGTTTGAATCACGTAGTAATGTTGTAGCACACTGAAGCAGTCAATTAAACCTGGTTTCGATCAATATTTTAGAGGATAACACCGGTTAGGTCTGGGTTAGGTCTGGGATATACGCGCATCTGGCTTATACTTTCGCCTTTTTCGCAAACTTGTTGGCCAGATCCTGGGTTTTTTTCGTGTTGGAATCACGTAGTAATGTGGTAACACACTGAAGCAGTCAATTAAACCTGGTTTCGATCAATATTTTAGAGGATAACACCGGTTAGGTCTGGGTTAGGTCTGGGTTATGCCCGCATCTGGCTCATGATTTTGCCTTGTTCGCATACTTGTTAGCCAGATCCTGGGATTTTTTCGTGTTTGAATCACGTAGTAATGTTGTACCACACTGAGGCAGTCATTTAAACCTGGTTTCGATCCATATTTCAGAGGATAACACCGGTTAGGTCTGGGATAGGTCCGGGAAATGCACGCATCTGGCTCTTGATTTCGCCTTTTTCGCAAACTTGTTGGCCAGATCCTGGGGTTTTTCCGTGTTTGAATCACGTAGTAATGTGGTAATACACTGAAGCAGTCAATTAAACCTGGTTTCGATCAATATTTTAGAGGATAACACCGGTTAGGTCTGGGTTAGGTCTGGGTTATGCCCGCATCTGGCTCATGATTTTGCCTTCTTCGCATACTTGTTGGCCAGATCCTGGGTTTTTTTCGTGTTTGAATCACGTAGTAATGTGGTAACACACTGAAGCAGTCAATTAAACCTGGTTTCGATCAATATTTTAGAGGATAACACCGGTTAGGTCTGGGTTAGGTCTGGGATATGCGCGTATCTGACTTACACTTTCGCCATTTTCGCAAACTTGTTGCCCAGATCCTGGATTATTTCCGTGTTTGAATCACGTAGTAATGTGGTAATTCACTGAAGCAGTCAATTAAACCTGGTTTCGATCAATATTTTAGAGGATAACACCGGCTAGATCTGGGTTAGGTCTGGGTTATGCCCGCATCTGGCTCATGATTGTGCCTTTTTCGCATACTTGTTGGCCAGATCTTGGGTTTTTTTCGTGTTTGAATCACGTAGTAATGTGGTAACACACTGAAGCAGTCAATTAAACCTGGTTCCGATCAATATTTTAGAGGATAACACCGGTTAGGTCTGGGTTAGGTCTGGGTTATGCCCGCATCTGGCTCATGATTTTGCCTTCTTCGCATACTAGTTGGCCAGATCCTGGGTTTTTTTCGTGTTTGAATCACGTAGTAATGTGGTAACACACTGAAGCAGTCAATTGAACCTGGTTTCGATCAATATTTTAGAGGATAACACCGGTTAGGTCTGGGTTATGTCTGGGTTATGCCCGCATCTGGCTCATGATTTTGCCTTCTTCGCATACTTGTTGGCCAGATCCTGGGTTTTTTTCGTGTTTGAATCACGTAGTAATGTGGTAACACACTGAGGCAGTCATTTAAACCTGGTTTCGATCCATATTTCAGAGGATAACACCGGTTAGGTCAGGGATAGGTCCGGGAAATGCACGCATCTGGCTCATGATTTCGCCTTTTTCGCAAACTTGTTGGCCAGATCCTGGGTGTTTTCCGTGTTTGAATTACGTAGTAATGTTGTACCACACTGAGGCAGTCAATTAAACCTGGTTTCGATCCATATTTCAGAGGATAACACCGGTTAGGTCTGGGATAGGTCCGGGAAATGCACGCATCTGGCTCATGATTTCGCCTTTTTCGCAAACTTGTTGGCCAGATCCTGGGGTTTTTCCGTGCTTGAATCACGTAGTAATGTGGTAATACACTGAAGCAGTCAATTAAACCTGGTTTCGGTCAATAGTTTAGAGGATAACACCGGTTAGGTCTGGGTTAGGTCTAGGTTATGCCCGCATCTGGCTCATGATTTCGCCTTTTTCTCAAACTTGTTGGCCAGATCCTGGGTTTTTTCCGTGTTTGAATCACGTATTAATGTGGTAACACAATGAAGCAGTCAATTAACCCAGGTTTCGATCAATATTTTAGAGGATAACACCGGTTAGGTCTGGGTTAGGTCTGGGATATACGCGCATCTGGCTTATACTTTCGCCTATTTCGCAAACTTGTTGGCCAGATCCTGGGTTTTTTTCGTGTTTGAATCACGTAGTAATGTGGTAACACACTGAAGCAGTCAATTAAACCTGGTTCCGATCAATATTTAAGAGGATAACACCGGTTAGGTCTGGGTTAGGTATGGGTTATGCCCGCATCTGGCTCATGATTTTGCCTTCTTCGCATACTTGTTGGCCATATCCTGGGTTTTTTTCGTGTTTGAATCACGTAGTAATGTTGTAGCACACTGAAGCAGTCAATTAAACCTGGTTTCGATCAATATTTTAGAGGATAACACCGGTTAGGTCTGGGTTAGGTCTGGGATATACGCGCATCTGGCTTATACTTTCGCCTTTTTCGCAAACTTGTTGGCCAGATCCTGGGTTTTTTTCGTGTTGGAATCACGTAGTAATGTGGAAACACACTGAAGCAGTCAATTAAACCTGGTTTCAATCAATATTTTAGAGGATAACACCGGTTAGGTCTGGGTTAGGTCTGGGTTATGCCCGCATCTGGCTCATGATTTTGCCTTTTTCGCAAACTTGTTGGCCAGATCCTGGGTTTTTTTCGTGTTTGAATCACGTAGTAATGTGGTAACACACTGAAGCAGTCAATTGAACCTGGTTTCGATCAATATTTTAGAGGATAACACCGGTTAGGTCTGGGTTAGGTCCGGGAAATGCACGCATCTGGCTCACGATTTCGCCTTTACCGCAAACTTGTTGGCCAGATCCTGGGTTTTTTCCGTGTTTGAATCACGTAGTAATGTGGTAACACAATGAAGCAGTCAATTAACCCAGGTTTCGATCAATATTTTGGAGGATAACACCGGTTAGGTCTGGGTTATGCCCGCATCTGGCTCATGATTTTGCCTTCTTCGCATACTTGTTGGCCAGATCCTGGGTTTTTTCCGTGTTTGAATCACGTATTAATGTGGTAACACAATGAAGCAGTCAATTAACCCAGGTTTCGATCAATATTTTGGAGGATAACACCGGTTAGGTCTGGGTTAGGTCTGGGTAATGCCCGCATCTGGCTCATGATTTTGCCTTTTTCGCAAACTTGTTGGCCAGATCCTGGGTTTTTTCCGTGTTTGAATCACGTAGTAATGTTGTAGCACACTGGAGCAGTCAATTAAACCTGGTTTCGATCAATATTTTAGAGGATAACACCGGTTAGGTCTGGGTTAGGTCCGGGAAATGCACGCATCTGGCTCACGATTTCGCCTTTACCGCAAACTTGTTGGCCAGATCCTGGGTTTTTTCCGTGTTTGAATCACGTAGTAATGTGGTAACACAATGAAGCAGTCAATTAACCCAGGTTTCGATCAATATTTTGGAGGATAACACCGGTTAGGTCTGGGTTAGGTCTGGGTTATGCCCGCATCTGGCTCATGATTTTGCCTTCTTCGCATACTTGTTGGCGATATCCTGGGTTTTTTTCGTGTTTGAATCACGTAGTAATGTTGGACCACACTGAGGCAGTCAATTAAACCTGGTTTCGAACAATATTTCAGAGGATAACACCGGTTAGGTCTTGGTTAGGTCCGGGAAATGCACGCATCTGGCTCACGATTTCGCCTTTACCGCAAACTTGTTGGCCAGATCCTGGGTTCTTTCCGTGTTTGAATCACGTAGTAATGTGGTAACACAATGAAGCAGTCAATTAACCCAGGTTTCGATCAATATTTTGGAGGATAACACCGGTTAGGTCTGGGTTAGGTCTGGGTTATGCCCGCATCTGGCTCATGATTTTGCCTTTTTCGCAAACTTGTTGGCCAGATCCTGGGTTTTTTCCGTGTTTGAATCACGTAGTAATGTTGTAGCACACTGAAGCAGTCAATTAAACCTGGCTTCGATCAATATTTTAGAGGATAACACCGGTTAGGTCTGGGTTAGGTCTGGGATATACGCGCATCTGGCTTATACTTTCGCCTTTTTCGCAAACTTGTTGGCCAGATCCTGGGTTTTTTTCGTGTTGGAATCACGTAGTAATGTGGTAACACACTGAAGCAGTCAATTAAACCTGGTTTCGATCAATATTTTAGAGGATAACACCGGTTAGGTCTGGGTTAGGTCTGAGTTATGCCCGCATCTGGCTCATGATTGTGCCTTTTTTGCATACTTGTTGGCCAGATCCTGGGTTTTTTTCGTGTTTGAATCACGTAGTAATGTGGTAACACACTGAAGCAGTCAATTAAACCTGGTTCCGATCAATATTTTAGAGGATAACACCGGTTAGGTCTGGGTTAGGTCTGGGTTATGCCCGCATCTGGCTCATGATTTTGCCTTCTTCGCATACTTGCTGGCCAGATCCTGGGTTCTTTTCGTGTTTGAATCACGTAGTAATGTGGTAACACACTGAAGCAGTCATTTGAACCTGGTTTCGATCAATATTTTAGAGGATAACACCGGTTAGGTCTGGGTTAGGTCTGGGTTATGCCCGCATCTGGCTCATGATTTTACCTTCTTCGCATACTTGTTGGCCAGATCCTGGGTTTTTTTCGTGTTTGAATCACGTAGTAATGTGGTAACACATTGAAGCAGTCAATTAAACCTGGTTTCGATCAATATTTTAGAGGATAACACCGGTTAGATCTGGGTTAGGTCTGGGTTATGCCCGCATCTGGCTCATGATTGTGCCTTTTTCGCATACTTGTTGGCCAGATCCTGGGTTTTTTTCGTGTTTGAATCACGTAGTAATGTGGTAACACACTGAAGCAGTCAATTAAACCTGGTTCCGATCAATATTTTAGAGGATAACACCGGTTAGGTCTGGGTTAGGTCTGGGTTATGCCCGCATCTGGCTCATGATTTTACCTTCTTCGCATACTTGTTGGCCAGATCCTGGGTTTTTTTCGTGTTTGAATCACGTAGTAATGTGGTAACACATTGAAGCAGTCAATTAAACCTGGTTTCGATCAATATTTTAGAGGATAACACCGGTTAGATCTGGGTTAGGTCTGGGTTATGCCCGCATCTGTCTCATGATTGTGCCTTTTTCGCATACTTGTTGGCCAGATCCTGGGGTTTTTTCGTGTTTGAATCACGTAGTAATGTGGTAACACACTGAAGCAGTCAATTAAACCTGGTTCCGATCAATATTTTAGAGGATAACACCGGTTAGGTCTGGGTTAGGTCTGGGTTATGCCCGCATCTGGCTCATGATTTTACCTTCTTCGCATACTTGTTGGCCAGATCCTGGGTTTTTTTCGTGTTTGAATCACGTAGTAATGTGGTAACACACTGAAGCAGTCAATTGAACCTGGTTTCGATCAATATTTTAGAGGATAACACCGGTTAGGTCTGGGTTAGGTCTGGGATATGCGCGCATCTGGCTCATGATTTTGCCTTTTTCGCAAACATGTTGGCCAGATCCTGGGTTTTTTCCGTGTTTGAATCACGTAGTAATGTTGTAGCACACTGAAGCAGTCAATTAAACCTGGTTTCGATCAATATTTTAGAGGATAACACCGGTTAGGTCTGGGTTAGGTCTGGCATATACGCGCATCTGGCTTATACTTTCGCCTTTTTCGCAAACTTGTTGGCCAGATCCTGGGTTTTTTTCGTGTTGGAATCACGTAGTAATGTGGTAACACACTGAAGCAGTCATTTGAACCTGGTTTCGATCCATATTTCAGAGGATAACACCGGTTAGGTCTGGGATAGGTCCGGGAAATGCACACATCTGGCTCATGATTTCGCCTTTTTCGCAAACTTGTTGGCCAGATCCTGGGTGATTTCCGTGTTTGAATTACGTAGTAATGTTGTACCACACTGAGGCAGTCAATTAAACCTGGTTTCGATCCATATTTCAGAGGATAACACCGGTTAGGTCTGGGATAGGTCCGGGAAATGCACGCATCTGGCTCATGATTTCGCCTTTTTCGCAAACTTGTTGGCCAGATCCTGGGGTTTTTCCGTGCTTGAATCACGTAGTAATGTGGTAATACACTGAAGCAGTCAATTAAACCTGGTTTCGGTCAATAGTTTAGAGGATAACACCGGTTAGGTCTGGGTTAGGTCTGGGTTATGCCCGCATCTGGCTCATGATTTCGCCTTTTTCTCAAACTTGTTGGCCAGATCCTGGGTTTTTTCCGTGTTTGAATCACGTATTAATGTGGTAACACAATGAAGCAGTCAATTAACCCAGGTTTCGATCAATATTTTGGAGGATAACACCGGTTAGGTCTGGGTTAGGTCTGGGTTATGCCCGCATCTGGCTCATGATTTTGCCTTTTTCGCAAACTTCTTGGCCAGATCCTGGGTTTTTTCCGTGTTTGAATCACGTAGTAATGTTGTAGCACACTGAAGCAGTCAATTAAACCTGGTTTCGATCAATATTTTAGAGGATAACACCGGTTAGGTCTGGGTTAGGTCTGGGATATACGCGCATCTGGCTTATACTTTCGCCTTTTTCGCAAACTTGTTGGCCAGATCCTGGGTTTTTTTCGTGTTTGAATCACGTTGTAATGTGGTAACACACTGAAGCAGTCAATTAAACCTGGTTCCGATCAGTATTTTAGAGGATAACACCTGTTAGGTCTGGGTTAAGTCTGGGTTATGCCCGCATCTGGCTCAAGATTTTGCCTTCTTCGCATACTTGTTGGCCATATCCTGGGTTTTTTTCGTGTTTGAATCACGTAGTAATGTTGGACCACACTGAGGCAGTCAATTAAACCTGGTTTCGATCAATATTTCAGAGGATAACACCGGTTAGGTCTTGGTTAGGTCCGGGAAATGCACGCATCTGGCTCACGATTTCGCCTTTACCGCAAACTTGTTGGCCAGATCCTGGGTTTTTTCCGTGTTTGAATCACGTAGTAATGTGGTAACACAATGAAGCAGTCAATTAACCCAGGTTTCGATCAATATTTTGGAGGATAACACCGGTTAGGTCTGGGTTAGGTCTGGGTTATGCCCGCATCTGGCTCATGATTTTGCCTTTTTCGCAAACTTGTTGGCCAGATCCTGGGTTTTTTCCGTGTTTGAATCACGTAGTAATGTTGTAGCACACTGAAGCAGTCAATTAAACCTGGTTTCGATCAATATTTTAGAGGATAACACCGGTTAGGTCTGGGTTAGGTCCGGGATATACGCGCATCTGGCTTATACTTTCGCCTTTTTCGCAAACTTGTTGGCCAGATCCTGGGTTTTTTTCGTGTTGGAATCACGTAGTAATGTGGTAACACACTGAAGCAGTCAATTAAACCTGGTTTCGATCAATATTTTAGAGGATAACACCGGTTAGGTCTGGGTTAGGTCTGAGTTATGCCCGCATCTGGCTCATGATTGTGCCTTTTTCGCATACTTGTTGGCCAGATCCTGGGTTTTTTTCGTGTTTGAATCACGTAGTAATGTGGTAACACACTGAAGCAGTCAATTAAACCTGGTTCCGATCAATATTTTAGAGGATAACACCGGTTAGGTCTGGGTTATGCCCGCATCTGGCTCATGATTTTGCCTTCTTCGCATACTTGCTGGCCAGATCCTGGGTTTTTTTCGTGTTGGAATCACGTAGTAATGTGGTAACACACTGAAGCAGTCAATTAAACCTGGTTTCGATCAATATTTTAGAGGATAACACCGGTTAGGTCTGGGTTAGGTCTGGGTTATGCCCGCATCTGGCTCATGATTTTACCTTCTTCGCATACTTGTTGGCCAGATCCTGGGTTTTTTTCGTGTTTGAATCACGTAGTAATGTGGTAACACATTGAAGCAGTCAATTAAACCTGGTTTCGATCAATATTTTAGAGGATAACACCGGTTAGATCTGGGTTAGGTCTGGGTTATGCCCGCATCTGGCTCATGATTGTGCCTTTTTCGCATACTTGTTGGCCAGATCCTGGGTTTTTTTCGTGTTTGAATCACGTAGTAATGTGGTAACACACTGAAGCAGTCAATTAAACCTGGTTCCGATCAATATTTTAGAGGATAACACCGGTTAGGTCTGGGTTAGGTCTGGGATATGCCCGCATCTGGCTCATGATTTTACCTTCTTCGCATACTAGTTGGCCAGATCCTGGGTTTTTTTCGTGTTTGAATCACGTAGTAATGTGGTAACACACTGAAGCAGTCAATTGAACCTGGTTTCGATCAATATTTTAGAGGATAACACCGGTTAGGTCTGGGTTAGGTCTGGGACATGCGCGCATCTGGCTCATGATTTTGCCTTTTTCGCAAACTTGTTGGCCAGATCCTGGGGTTTTTCCGTGTTTGAATCACGTAGTAATGTGGTAATACACTGAAGCAGTCAATTAAACCTGGTTTCGATCAATATTTTAGAGGATAACACCGGTTAGGTCTGGGTTAGGTCTGGGTTATGCCCGCATCTGGCTCATGATTTTGCCTTCTTCGCATACTTGTTGGCCAGATCCTGGGTTTTTTTCGTGTTTGAATCACGTAGTAATGTGGTAACACACTGAAGCAGTCAATTAAACCTGGTTTCGATCAATATTTTAGAGGATAACACCGGTTAGGTCTGGGTTAGGTCTGGGATATGCGCGTATCTGACTTACACTTTCGCCATTTTCGCAAACTTGTTGCCCAGATCCTGGATTATTTCCGTGTTTGAATCACGTAGTAATGTGGTAATTCACTGAAGCAGTCAATTAAACCTGGTTTCGATCAATATTTTAGAGGATAACACCGGCTAGATCTGGGTTAGGTCTGAGTTATGCCCGCATCTGGCTCATGATTGTGCCTTTTTCGCATACTTGTTGGCCAGATCCTGGGTTTTTTTCGTGTTTGAATCACGTAGTAATGTGGTAACACACTGAAGCAGTCAATTAAACCTGGTTCCGATCAATATTTTAGAGGATAACACCGGTTAGGTCTGGGTTAGGTCTGGGTTATGCCCGCATCTGGCTCATGATTTTGCCTTCTTCGCATACTAGTTGGCCAGATCCTGGGTTTTTTTCGTGTTTGAATCACGTAGTAATGTGGTAACACACTGAAGCAGTCAATTGAACCTGGTTTCGATCAATATTTTAGAGGATAACACCGGTTAGGTCTGGGTTATGTCTGGGTTATGCCCGCATCTGGCTCATGATTTTGCCTTCTTCGCATACTTGTTGGCCAGATCCTGGGTTTTTTTCGTGTTTGAATCACGTAGTAATGTGGTAACACACTGAGGCAGTCATTTAAACCTGGTTTCGATCCATATTTCAGAGGATAACACCGGTTAGGTAAGGGATAGGTCCGGGAAATGCACGCATCTGGCTCATGATTTCGCCTTTTTCGCAAACTTGTTGGCCAGATCCTGGGTGTTTTCCGTGTTTGAATTACGTAGTAATGTTGTACCACACTGAGGCAGTCAATTAAACCTGGTTTCGATCCATATTTCAGAGGATAACACCGGTTAGGTCTGGGATAGGTCCGGGAAATGCACGCATCTGGCTCATGATTTCGCCTTTTTCGCAAACTTGTTGGCCAGATCCTGGGGTTTTTCCGTGCTTGAATCACGTAGTAATGTGGTAATACACTGAAGCAGTCAATTAAACCTGGTTTCGGTCAATAATTTAGAGGATAACACCGGTTAGGTCTGGGTTAGGTCTAGGTTATGCCCGCATCTGGCTCATGATTTCGCCTTTTTCTCAAACTTGTTGGCCAGATCCTGGGTTTTTTCCGTGTTTGAATCACGTATTAATGTGGTAACACAATGAAGCAGTCAATTAACCCAGGTTTCGATCAATATTTTAGAGGATAACACCGGTTAGGTCTGGGTTAGGTCTGGGATATACGCGCATCTGGCTTATACTTTCGCCTATTTCGCAAACTTGTTGGCCAGATCCTGGGTTTTTTTCGTGTTTGAATCACGTAGTAATGTGGTAACACACTGAAGCAGTCAATTAAACCTGGTTCCGATCAATATTTAAGAGGATAACACCGGTTAGGTCTGGGTTAGGTATGGGTTATGCCCGCATCTGGCTCATGATTTTGCCTTCTTCGCATACTTGTTGGCCATATCCTGGGTTTTTTTCGTGTTTGAATCACGTAGTAATGTTGTAGCACACTGAAGCAGTCAATTAAACCTGGTTTCGATCAATATTTTAGAGGATAACACCGGTTAGGTCTGGGTTAGGTCTGGGATATACGCGCATCTGGCTTATACTTTCGCCTTTTTCGCAAACTTGTTGGCCAGATCTTGGGTTTTTTTCGTGTTGGAATCACGTAGTAATGTGGAAACACACTGAAGCAGTCAATTAAACCTGGTTTCAATCAATATTTTAGAGGATAACACCGGTTAGGTCTGGGTTAGGCCTGGGTTATGCCCGCATCTGGCTCATGATTTTGCCTTTTTCGCAAACTTGTTGGCCAGATCCTGGGTTTTTTTCGTGTTTGAATCACGTAGTAATGTGGTAACACACTGAAGCAGTCAATTGAACCTGGTTTCGATCAATATTTTAGAGGATAACACCGGTTAGGTCTGGGTTAGGTCCGGGAAATGCACGCATCTGGCTCACGATTTCGCCTTTACCGCAAACTTGTTGGCCAGATCCTGGGTTTTTTCCGTGTTTGAATCACGTAGTAATGTGGTAACACAATGAAGCAGTCAATTAACCCAGGTTTCGATCAATATTTTGGAGGATAACACCGGTTAGGTCTGGGTTATGCCCGCATCTGGCTCATGATTTTGCCTTCTTCGCATACTTGTTGGCCAGATCCTGGGTTTTTTCCGTGTTTGAATCACGTATTAATGTGGTAACACAATGAAGCAGTCAATTAACCCAGGTTTCGATCAATATTTTGGAGGATAACACCGGTTAGGTCTGGGTTAGGTCTGGGTAATGCCCGCATCTGGCTCATGATTTTGCCTTTTTCGCAAACTTGTTGGCCAGATCCTGGGTTTTTTCCGTGTTTGAATCACGTAGTAATGTTGTAGCACACTGGAGCAGTCAATTAAACCTGGTTTCGATCAATATTTTAGAGGATAACACCGGTTAGGTCTGGGTTAGGTCCGGGAAATGCACGCATCTGGCTCACGATTTCGCCTTTACCGCAAACTTGTTGGCCAGATCCTGGGTTTTTTCCGTGTTTGAATCACGTAGTAATGTGGTAACACAATGAAGCAGTCAATTAACCCAGGTTTCGATCAATATTTTGGAGGATAACACCGGTTAGGTCTGGGTTAGGTCTGGGTTATGCCCGCATCTGGCTCATGATTTTGCCTTCTTCGCATACTTGTTGGCCAGATCCTGGGTTTTTTCCGTGTTTGAATCACGTATTAATGTGGTAACACAATGAAGCAGTCAATTAACCCAGGTTTCGATCAATATTTTGGAGGATAACACCGGTTAGGTCTGGGATAGGTCTGGGTTATGCCCGCATCTGGCTCATGATTTTGCCTTTTTCGCAAACTTGTTGGACAGATCCTGGGTTATTTCCGTGTTTGAATCACGTAGTAATGTTGTAGCACACTGAAGCAGTCAATTAAACCTGGTTTCGATCAATATTTTAGAGGATAACACCGGTTAGGTCTGGGTTAGGTCTGGGATATACGCGCATTTGGCTTATACTTTCGCCTTTTTCGCAAACTTGTTGGCCAGATCCTGGGTTTTTTTCGTGTTTGAATCACGTAGTAATGTGGTAACACACTGAAGCAGTCAATTAAACCTGGTTCCGATCAATATTTTAGAGGATAACACCGGTTAGGTCTGGGTTAGGTCTGGGTTATGCCCGCATCTGGCTCATGATTTTGCCTTCTTCGCATACTTGTTGGCCATATCCTGGGTTTTTTTCGTGTTTGAATCACGTAGTAATGTTGGACCACACTGAGGCAGTCAATTAAACCTGGTTTCGATCAATATTTTAGAGGATAACACCGGTTAGGTCTGGGTTAGGTCTGGGATATACGCGCATCTGGCTTATACTTTCGCCTTTTTCGCAAACTTGTTGGCCAGATCCTGGGTTTTTTTCGTGTTTGAATCACGTAGTAATGTGGTAACACACTGAAGCAGTCAATTAAACCTGGTTCCGATGAATATTTTAGAGGATAACACCGGTTAGGTCTGGGTTAGGTCTGGGTTATGCCCGCATCTGGCTCATGATTTTGCCTTCTTCGCATACTTGTTGGCCATATCCTGGGTTTTTTTCGTGTTTGAATCACGTAGTAATGTTGTAGCACACTGAAGCAGTCAATTAAACCTGGTTTCGATCAATATTTTAGAGGATAACACCGGTTAGGTCTGGGTTAGGTCCGGGAAATGCACGCATCTGGCTCACGATTTCGCCTTTACCGCAAACTTGATGGCCAGATCCTGGGTTTTTTCCGTGTTTGAATCACGTAGTAATGTGGTAACACAATGAAGCAGTCAATTAACCCAGGTTTCGATCAATATTTTGGAGGATAACACCGGTTAGGTCTGGGTTAGGTCTGGGTTATGCCCGCATCTGGCTCATGATTTTGCCTTCTTCGCATACTTGTTGGCCAGATCCTGGGTTTTTTCCGTGTTTGAATCACGTATTAATGTGGTAACACAATGAAGCAGTCAATTAACCCAGGTTTCGATCAATATTTTGGAGGATAACACCGGTTAGGTCTGGGTTAGGTCCGGGAAATGCACGCATCTGGCTCACGATTTCGCCTTTACCGCAAACTTGATGGCCAGATCCTGGGTTTTTTCCGTGTTTGAATCACGTAGTAATGTGGTAACACAATGAAGCAGTCAATTAACCCAGGTTTCGATCAATATTTTGGAGGATAACACCGGTTAGGTCTGGGTTAGGTCTGGGTTATGCCCGCATCTGGCTCATGATTTTGCCTTCTTCGCATACTTGTTGGCCAGATCCTGGGTTTTTTCCGTGTTTGAATCACGTATTAATGTGGTAACACAATGAAGCAGTCAATTAACCCAGGTTTCGATCAATATTTTGGAGGATAACACCGGTTAGGTCTGGGATAGGTCTGGGTTATGCCCGCATCTGGCTCATGATTTTGCCTTTTTCGCAAACTTGTTGGACAGATCCTGGGTTATTTCCGTGTTTGAATCACGTAGTAATGTTGTAGCACACTGAAGCAGTCAATTAAACCTGGTTTCGATCAATATTTTAGAGGATAACACCGGTTAGGTCTGGGTTAGGTCTGGGATATACGCGCATTTGGCTTATACTTTCGCCTTTTTCGCAAACTTGTTGGCCAGATCCTGGGTTTTTTTCGTGTTTGAATCACGTAGTAATGTGGTAACACACTGAAGCAGTCAATTAAACCTGGTTCCGATCAATATTTTAGAGGATAACACCGGTTAGGTCTGGGTTAGGTCTGGGTTATGCCCGCATCTGGCTCATGATTTTGCCTTCTTCGCATACTTGTTGGCCATATCCTGGGTTTTTTTCGTGTTTGAATCACGTAGTAATGTTGGACCACACTGAGGCAGTCAATTAAACCTGGTTTCGATCAATATTTTAGAGGATAACACCGGTTAGGTCTGGGTTAGGTCTGGGATATACGCGCATCTGGCTTATACTTTCGCCTTTTTCGCAAACTTGTTGGCCAGATCCTGGGTTTTTTTCGTGTTTGAATCACGTAGTAATGTGGTAACACACTGAAGCAGTCAATTAAACCTGGTTCCGATGAATATTTTAGAGGATAACACCGGTTAGGTCTGGGTTAGGTCTGGGTTATGCCCGCATCTGGCTCATGATTTTGCCTTCTTCGCATACTTGTTGGCCATATCCTGGGTTTTTTTCGTGTTTGAATCACGTAGTAATGTTGTAGCACACTGAAGCAGTCAATTAAACCTGGTTTCGATCAATATTTTAGAGGATAACACCGGTTAGGTCTGGGTTAGGTCCGGGAAATGCACGCATCTGGCTCACGATTTCGCCTTTACCGCAAACTTGATGGCCAGATCCTGGGTTTTTTCCGTGTTTGAATCACGTAGTAATGTGGTAACACAATGAAGCAGTCAATTAACCCAGGTTTCGATCAATATTTTGGAGGATAACACCGGTTAGGTCTGGGTTAGGTCTGGGTTATGCCCGCATCTGGCTCATGATTTTGCCTTCTTCGCATACTTGTTGGCCAGATCCTGGGTTTTTTCCGTGTTTGAATCACGTATTAATGTGGTAACACAATGAAGCAGTCAATTAACCCAGGTTTCGATCAATATTTTGGAGGATAACACCGGTTAGGTCTGGGTTAGGTCTGGCTTATGCCCGCATCTGGCTCATGATTTTGCCTTTTTCGCAAACTTGTTGGCCAGATCCTGGGTTTTTCCCGTGTTTGAATCACGTAGTAATGTTGTAGCACACTGAAGCAGTCAATTAAACCTGGTTTCGATCAATATTTTAGAGGATAACACCGGTTAGGTCTGGATTAGGTCTGGGATATACGCGCATCTGGCTTATACTTTCGCCTTTTTCGCAAACTTGTTGGCCAGATCCTGGGTTTTTTTCGTGTTTGAATCACGTAGTAATGTGGTAACACACTGAAGCAGTCAATTAAACCTGGTTCCGATCAATATTTTAGAGGATAACACCGGTTAGGTCTGGGTTAGGTCTGGGTTATGCCCGCATCTGGCTCATGATTTTGCCTTCTTCGCATACTTGTTGGCCATATCCTGGGTTTTTTTCGTGTTTGAATCACGTAGTAATGTTGTAGCACACTGAAGCAGTCAATTAAACCTGGTTTCGATCAATATTTTAGAGGATAACACCGGTTAGGTCTGGGTTAGGTCTGGGATATACGCGCATCTGGCTTATACTTTCGCCTTTTTCGCAAACTTGTTGGCCAGATCCTGGGTTTTTTTCGTGTTGGAATCACGTAGTAATGTGGTAACACACTGAAGCAGTCAATTAAACCTGGTTTCAATCAATATTTTAGAGGATAACACCGGTTAGGTCTGGGTTAGGTCTGAGTTATGCCCGCATCTGGCTCATGATTGTGCCTTTTTCGCATACTTGTTGGCCAGATCCTGGGTTTTTTTCGTGTTTGAATCACGTAGTAATGTGGTAACACACTGAAGCAGTCAATTGAACCTGGTTTCGATCAATATTTTAGAGGATAACACCGGTTAGGTCTGGGTTAGGTCTGGGTTATGCCGCATCTGGCTCATGATTTTGCCTTCTTCGCATACTTGTTGGCCAGATCCTGGGTTTTTTTCGTGTTTGAATCACATAGTAGTGTGGTAACACATTGAAGCAGTCAATTAAACCTGGTTTCGATCAATATTTTAGAGGATAACACCGGTTAGATCTGGGTTAGGTCTGGGTTATGCCCGCATCTGGCTCATGATTGTGCCTTTTTCGCATACTTGTTGGGCAGATCCTGGGTTTTTTTCGTGTTTGAATCACGTAGTAATGTGGTAACACACTGAAGCAGTCAATTAAACCTGGTTCCGATCAATATTTTAGAGGATAACACCGGTTAGGTCTGGGTTAGGTCTGGGTTATGCCCGCATCTGGCTCATGATTTTGCCTTCTTCGCATACTTGTTGGCCAGATCCTGGGTTTTTTTCGTGTTTGAATCACGTAGTAATGTGGTAACACACTGAAGCAGTCAATTGAACCTGGTTTCGATCAATATTTTAGAGGATAACACCGGTTAGGTCTGGGTTAGGTCTGGGTTATGCCCGCATCTGGCTCATGATTTTGCCTTCTTCGCATACTTGTTGGCCAGATCCTGGGTTTTTTTCGTGTTTGAATCACGTAGTAATGTGGTAACACACTGAGGCAGTCATTTAAACCTGGTTTCGATCCATATTTCAGAGGATAACACCGGTTAGGTCTGGGATAGGTCCGGGAAATGCACGCATCTGGCTCATGATTTCGCCTTTTTCGCAAACTTGTTGGCCAGATCCTGGGTTTTTTCCGTGTTTGAATCACGTAGTAATGTTGTACCACACTGAGGCAGTCAATTAAACCTGGTTTCGATCCATATTTTAGAGGATAACACCGGTTAGGTCTGGGATAGGACCGGGAAATGCACGCATCTGGCTCATGATTTCGCCTTTTTCGCAAACATGTTGGCCAGATCCTGGGGTTTTTCCGTGTTTGAATCACGTAGTAATGTGGTAATACACTGAAGCAGTCAATTAAACCTGGTTTCGGTCAATATTTTAGAGGATAACACCGGTTAGGTCTGGGTTAGGTCTGGATTATGCCCGCATCTGGCTCATGATTTCGCATTTTTCTCAAACTTGTTGGCCAGATCCTGGGTTTTTTCCGTGTTTGAATCACGTATTAATGTGGTAACACAATGAAGCAGTCAATTAACCCAGGTTTCGATCAATATTTTGGAGGATAACACCGGTTAGGGCTGGGTTAGGTCTGGGTTATGCCCGCATCTGGCTCATGATTGTGCCTTTTTCGCATACTTGTTGGCCAGATCCTGGGTTTTTTTCGTGTTTGAATCACGTAGTAATGTGGTAACACACTGAAGCAGTCAATTAAACCTGGTTTCAATCAATATTTTAGAGGATAACACCGGTTAGGTCTGGGTTAGGTCTGAGTTATGCCCGCATCTGGCTCATGATTGTGCCTTTTTCGCATACTTGTTGGCCAGATCCTGGGTTTTTTTCGTGTTTGAATCACGTAGTAATGTGGTAACACTCTGAAGCAGTCAATTGAACCTGGTTTCGATCAATATTTTAGAGGATAACGCCGGTTAGGTCTGGGTTAGGTCTGGCTTATGCCGCATCTGGCTCATGATTTTGCCTTCTTCGCATACTTGTTGGCCAGATCCTGGGTTTTTTTCGTGTTTGAATCACGTAGTAATGTGGTAACACATTGAAGCAGTCAATTAAACCTGGTTTCGATCAATATTTTAGAGGATAACACCGGTTAGATCTGGGTTAGGTCTGGGTTATGCCCGCATCTGGCTCATGATTGTGCCTTTTTCGCATACTTGTTGCCAGATCCTGGGTTTTTTTCGTGTTTGAATCACGTAGTAATGTGGTAACACACTGAAGCAGTCAATTAAACCTGGTTCCGATCAATATTTTAGAGGATAACACCGGTTAGGTCTGGGTTAGGTCTGGGTTATGCCCGCATCTGGCTCATGATTTTGCCTTCTTCGCATACTTGTTGGCCAGATCCTGGGTTTTTTTCGTGTTTGAATCACGTAGTAATGTGGTAACACACTGAAGCAGTCAATTGAACCTGGTTTCGATCAATATTTTAGAGGATAACACCGGTTAGGTCTGGGTTAGGTCTGGGTTATGCCCGCATCTAGCTCATGATTTTGCCTTCTTCGCATACTTGTTGGCCAGATCCTGGGTTTTTTTCGTGTTTGAATCACGTAGTAATGTGGTAACACACTGAGGCAGTCATTTAAACCTGGTTTCGATCCATATTTCAGAGGATAACACCGGTTAGGTCTGGGATAGGTCCGGGAAATGCACGCATCTGGCTCATGATTTCGCCTTTTTCGCAAACTTGTTGGCCAGATCCTGGGGTTTTTCCGTGTTTGAATCACGTAGTAATGTGGTAATACACTGAAGCAGTCAATTAAACCTGGTTTCGATCAATATTTTAGAGGATAACACCGGTTAGGTCTGGGTTAGGTCTGGGTTATGCCGCATCTGGCTCATGATTTTGCCTTCTTCGCATACTTGTTGGCCAGATCCTGGGTTTTTTTCGTGTTTGAATCACGTAGTAATGTGGTAACACATTGAAGCAGTCAATTAAACCTGGTTTCGATCAATATTTTAGAGGATAACACCGGTTAGATCTGGGTTAGGTCTGGGTTATGCCCGCATCTGGCTCATGATTGTGCCTTTTTCGCATACTTGTTGGCCAGATCCTGGGTTTTTTTCGTGTTTGAATCACGTAGTAATGTGGTAACACACTGAAGCAGTCAATTAAACCTGGTTCCGATCAATATTTTAGAGGATAACACCGGTTAGGTCTGGGTTAGGTCTGGGTTATGCCCGCATCTGGCTCATGATTTTGCCTTCTTCGCATACTTGTTGGCCAGATCCTGGGTTTTTTTCGTGTTTGAATCACGTAGTAATGTGGTAACACACTGAAGCAGTCAATTGAACCTGGTTTCGATCAATATTTTAGAGGATAACACCGGTTAGGTCTGGGTTAGGTCTGGGTTATGCCCGCATCTGGCTCATGATTTTGCCTTCTTCGCATACTTGTTGGCCAGATCCTGGGTTTTTTTCGTGTTTGAATCACGTAGTAATGTGGTAACACACTGAGGCAGTCATTTAAACCTGGTTTCGATCCATATTTCAGAGGATAACACCGGTTAGGTCTGGGATAGGTCCGGGAAATGCACGCATCTGGCTCATGATTTCGCCTTTTTCGCAAACTTGTTGGCCAGATCCCGGGTTTTTTCCGTGTTTGAATCACGTAGTAATGTTGTACCACACTGAGGCAGTCAATTAAACCTGGTTTCGATCCATATTTCAGAGGATAACACCGGTTAGGTCTGGGATAGGTCCGGGAAATGCACGCATCTGGCTCATGATTTCGCCTTTTTCGCAAACTTGTTGGCCAGATCCTGGGGTTTTTCCGTGTTTGAATCACGTATTAATGTGGTAATACACTGAAGCAGTCAATTAAACCTGGTTTCGGTCAATATTTTAGAGGATAACACCGGTTAGGTCTGGGTTAGGTCTGGGTTATGCCCGCATCTGGCTCATGATTTCGCCATTTTCTCAAACTTGTTGGCCAGATCCTGGGTTTTTTCCGTGTATGAATCACGTATTAATGTGGTAACACAATGAAGCAGTCAATTAACCCAGGTTTCGATCAATATTTTGGAGGATAACACCGGTTAGGTCTGGGTTAGGTCTGGGTTATGCCCGCATCTGGCTCATGATTTTGCCTTTTTCGCAAACTTGTTGGCCAGATCCTGGGTTTTTTCCGTGTTTGAATCACGTAGTAATGTTGTAGCACACTGAAGCAGTCAATTAAACCTGGTTTCGATCAATATTTTAGAGGATAACACCGGTTAGGTCTGGGTTAGGTCTGGGATATACGCGCATCTGGCTTATACTTTCGCCTTTTTCGCAAACTTGGTGGCCAGATCCTGGGTTTTTTTCGTGTTTGAATCACGTAGTAATGTGGTAACACACTGAAGCAGTCAATTAAACCTGGTTCCGATCAATATTTTAGAGGATAACACCGGTTAGGTCTGGGTTAGGTCTGGGTTATGCCCGCATCTGGCTCATGATTTCGCCTTTTTCGCAAACTTGTTGACCAGATCCAGGGTTTTTTCCGTGTTTGAATCACGTAGTAATGTGGTACCACATTGAGGCAGTCAATTAAACCTGGTTTCGATCAATATTTTAGAGGATAACACCGGTTAGGTCTGGGTTAGGTCTGGGATATGCGCGCATCTGGCTTACACTATCGCCATTTTCGCAAACTTGTTGGCCAGATCCTGGGTTTTTTTCGTGTTTGAATCACGTAGTAATGTTGTAGCACACTGAAGCAGTCAATTAAACCTGGTTTCGATCAATATTTTAGAGGATAACACCGGTTAGGTCTGGGTTAGGTCTGGGTTATGCCCGCATCTGGCTCATGATTTCGCCTTTTTCTCAATCTTGTTGGCCAGATCCTGGGTTTTTTCCGTGTTTGAATCACGTAGTAATGTGGTAACTCACTGAAGCAGTCAATTAAACCTGGTTTCGATCAATATTTTAGGGGATAACACCGGCTAGGTCTGGGTTAGGTCTGGGTTATGCCCGCATCTGGCTCATGATTTTGCCTTCTTCGCATACTTGTTGGCCATATCCTGGGTTTTTTTCGTGTTTGAATCACGTAGTAATGTTGTACCACACTGAGGCAGTCAATTAAACCTGGTTTCGATCAATATTTCAGAGGATAACACCGGTTAGGTCGTGGTTAGGTCCGGGAAATGCACGCATCTGGCTTATGATTTCGCCTTTTTCTCAATCTTGTTGGCCAGATCCTGGGGTTTTTCCGTGTTTGAATCACGTATTAATGTGGTAACACAATGAAGCAGTCAATTAACCCAGGTTTCGATCAATATTTTGGAGGATAACACCGGTTAGGTCTGGGTTAGGTCTGGGTTATGCCCGCATCTGGCTCATGATTTTGCCTTTTTCGCAAACTTGTTGGCCAGATCCTGGGTTTTTTCCGTGTTTGAATCACGTAGTAATGTTGTAGCACACTGAAGCAGTCAATTAAACCTGGTTTCGATCAATATTTTAGAGGATAACACCGGTTAGGTCTGGGTTAGGTCCGGGATACGCCCGCATCTGGCTCATGATTTTGCCTTCTTCGCATACTTGTTGGCCAGATCCTGGGTTTTTTTCGTGTTTGAATCACGTAGTAATGTGGTAACTCACTGAAGCAGTCAATTAAACCTGGTTTCGATCAATATTTTAGGGGATAACACCGGCTAGGTCTGGGTTAGGTCTGGGTTATGCCCGCATCTGGCTCATGATTTTGCCTTCTTCGCATACTTGTTGGCCATATCCTGGGTTTTTTTCGTGTTTGAATCACGTAGTAATGTTGTACCACACTGAGGCAGTCAATTAAACCTGGTTTCGATCAATATTTCAGAGGATAACACCGGTTAGGTCGTGGTTAGGTCCGGGAAATGCACGCATCTGGCTTATGATTTCGCCTTTTTCGCAAACTTGTTGACCAGATCCAGGGTTTTTTCCGTGTTTGAATCACGTAGTAATGTGGTACCACACCGAGGCAGTCAACTAAACCTGGTTTCGATCAATATTTTAGAGGATAACACCGGTTAGGTCTGGGTTAGGTCTGGGATATGCGCGCATCTGGCTTACACTATCGCCATTTTCGCAAACTTGTTGGCCAGATCCTGGGTTTTTTTCGTGTTTGAATCACGTAGTAATGTTGTACCACACTGAGGCAGTCAATTAAACCTGGTTTCGATCAATATTTCACAGGATAACACCGGCTAGGTCTGGGTTAGGTCCGGGAAATGCACGCATCTGGCTCATGATTTCGCCTTTTTCGCAAACTTGTTGGCCAGATCCTGGGTTTTTTCCGTGTTTGAATCACGTAGTAATGTGGTAATTCACTGCAGCAGTCAATTGAACCTGGTTTCGATCAATATTTTAGAGGATAACACCGGTTAGGTCTGGGTTAGGTCTGGGTTATGCCCGCATCTCGCGCATGATTTTGCCTTCTTCGCATACTTGTTGGCCAGATCCTGGGTTTTTTTCGTGTTTGAATCACGTAGTAATGTGGTAACACACTGAAGCACTCAATTAAACCTGGTTTCGATCAATATTTTAGAGGATAACACAGATTAGGTCTGGGTTAGGTCTGAGTTATGCCCGCATCTGGCTCATGATTTTGCCTTCTTCGCATACTTGTTGGCCAGATCCTGGGGTTTTTTCGTGTTTGAATCACGTAGTAATGTGGTAACACACTGAAGCAGTCAATTAAACCTGGTTTCGATCAATATTTCAGAGGATAACACCGGTTAGGTCTGGGTTAGGTCCGGGAAATGCACGCATCTGGCTCATGATTTCGCCTTTTTTGCAAACTTGTTGGCCAGATCCTGGGTTTTTTTCGTGTTTGAATCACGTAGTAATGTGGTAACACACTGAAGCAGTCAATTAAACCTGGATTCGATCAATATTTTACAGGATAACACCGATTAGGTCTGGGTTAGGTCTGAGTTATGCTCGCATCTGGCTCATGATTTTGCCTTCTTCGCATACTTGTTGGCCAGATCCTGGGTTTTCTTCGTGTTTGAATCACGTAGTAATGTGTTAACACACTGAAGCAGTCAATTAAACCTGGTTTCGATCAATTTTTTTAGAGGATGACACCGGTTAGGTCTGGGTTAGGTCTGGGTTATGCCCGCATCTGGCTCATGATTTTGCCTTCTTCGTATACTTGTTGGCCAGATCCTGGGTTTTTTTCGTGTTTGAATCACGTAGTAATGTGGTAACACAGTGAAGCAGTCAATTAAATCTGGTTTCGATCAATATTATAGAGGATAACACCGGTTAGGTCTGGGTTAGGTCCGGGAAATGCACGCATCTGGCTCATGATTTCGCCATTTTCGCAAACTTGTTGGACAGATCCTGGGTTTTTTTCGTGTTTGAATCACGTAGTAATGTTGTACCACACTGAGGCAGTCAATTAAACCTGGTTTCGATCAATATTTCAGAGGATAACACCGGTTAGGTCTGGGTTAGGTCCGGGAAATGCACGCATTTGGCTCATAATTTCGCCTTCTTCGCAAACTTGTTGGCCATATCCTGGGTTTTTTCCGTGTTTGAATCACGTAGTAATGTGGTAATTCACTGAAGCAGTCAATTAATCCTGGTTTCGATCAATATTTTAGAGGATAACACCGGTTTGGTCTGGGTTAGGTCTGGGTTATGCCCGCATCTGGCTCATGATTTTGCCTTCTTCGCATACCTGTTGGCCAGATCCTGGATTTATTTCGTGTTTGAATCACGTAGTAATGTGGTAACACACTGAAGCAGACAATTAAACCTGGTTCCGATCAATATTTTAGAGGATAACGCCGGTTATGTCTGGGTTAGGTCTGGGATACGCGCGCATCTGGCTTATACTTTCGCCTTTTTCGCAAACTTGTTGGCCAGATCCTGGGTTTTTTCCGTGTTTGAATCACGTAGTAATGTGGTAACACAATGAAGCAGTCAATTAAACCTGGTTTCGATCAATATTTTAGAGGATAACACCGGTTAGGTCTGGGTTAGGTCCGGGAAATGCACGCATCTGGCTCATCATTTCGCCTTTTTCGCAAACTTGTTGCCCAGATCCTGGGTTTTTTCCGTGTTTGAATCACGTAGTAATGTTGTACCACACTGAGGCAGTCAATTAAACCTGGTTTCGATCCATATTTCAGAGGATAACACCGGTTAGGTCTGGGATAGGTCCGGGAAATGCACGCATCTGGCTCATGATTTCGCCTTTTTCGCAAACTTGTTGGCCAGATCCTGGGGTTTTTCCGTGTTTGAATCACGTAGTAATGTGGTAATACACTGAAGCAGTCAATTAAACCTGGTTTCGATCAATATTTTAGAGGATAACACCGGTTAGGTCTGGGTTAGGTCTGGGTTATGCCCGCATCTGGCTCATGATCTCGCCTTTTTCGCAAACTTGTTGGCCAGATCCTGGGTTTTTTCCGTGTTTGAATCACGTAGTAATGTGGTAACACAATGAAGCAGTCAATTAACCCAGGTTTCGATCAATATTTTGGAGGATAACACCGGTTAGGTCTGGGTTAGGTCTGGGTTATGCCCGCATCTGGCTCATGATTTTGCCTTTTTCGCAAACTTGTTGGCCAGATCCTGGGTTTTTTCCGTGTTTGAATCACGTAGTAATGTTGTAGCACACTGAAGCAGTCAATTAAACCTGGTTTCGATCAATATTTTAGAGGATAACACCGGTTAGGTCTGGGTTAGGTCTGGGATATACGCGCATCTGGCTTATACTTTCGCCTTTTTTCGCAAACTTGTTGGCCAGATCCAGGGTTTCTTTCGTGTCGGAATCACGAAGTAATGTGGTAATACACTGAAGCAGTCAATTAAACCTGGTTTCGAATAATATTTTAGAGGATAACACCGGTTAGGTCTGGGTTAGGTCTGGGTTATGCCCGCATCTGGCTCATGATTTAGCCTTCTTCGCATACTTGTTGGCCAGATCCTGGGTTTTTTTCGTGTTTGAATCACGTAGTAATGTGGTAACACACTGAAGCAGTCAATTAAACCTGGTTCCGATCAATATTTTAGAGGATAACACCGGTTAGGTCTGGGTTAGGTCTGGGATATGCGCGTATCTGGCTTACACTTTCGCCATTTTCGCAAACTTGTTGCCCAGATCCTGGGTTCTTTCCGTGTTTGAATCACGTAGTAATGTGGTAATACACTGAAGCAGTCAATTAAACCTGGTTTCGATCAATATTTTAGAACATAACACCGGTTAGGTCTGGGTTACGTCTGGGCTATGCCCGCATCAGGCGCATGATTTTGCCTTCTTCGCATACTTGTTGGCCAGGTCCTGGGTTTTTTTCGTGTTTGAATCACGTAGTAATGTGGTAACACACTGAAGCAGTCAATTAATCCTGGTTTCGATCAATATTTTAGAGGATAACGCCGATTAGGTCTGGGTTAGGTCTGAGTTATGCCCGCATCTGGCTCATGATTTTGCCTTTTTCGCATACTTGTTGGCCAGATCCTGGGTTTTTTTCGTGTTTGAATCACGTAGTAATGTGGTAACACACTGAAGCAGTCAATTAAACCTGGTTTCGATCCATATTTCAGAGGATAACATCGGTTTGGTCTGGGATAGGTTCGGGAAATGCACGCATCTGGCTCATGATTTCGCCTTTTTCGCAAACTTGTTGGCCAGATCCTGGGTTCTTTCCGTGTCTGAATCACGTAGTAATGTGGTAATACACTGAACCAGTCAATTAAACCTGGTTTCGATCAATATTTTAGAGGATAACACCGGTTAGGTCTGGGTTAGGTCTGGGTTATGCCCGCATCTGGCTCATGATTTTGCCTTCCACGCATACTTTTTGGCCAGATCCTGGGTTTTTTTCGTGTTTGAATCACGTATTAATGTGGTAACACACTGAAGCAGCCAATTAAACCTGGTTTCGATCAATATTTTAGAGGATAACACCGGTTAGGTCTGGGTTAGGTCTGGGATATGCGCGCATCTGGCTTATACTTTCGCCTTTTTCGCAAACTTGTTGGCCAGATCCTGGGTTCTTTCTGCGTTTGAATCACGTAGTAATGTGGTAATACACTGAAGCAGTCAATTAAACCTGGTTTCGATCAATATTTCAGAGGATAACACCGGTTAGGTCTGGGATAGGTCCGGGAAATGCACGCATCTGGCTCATGATTTCGCCATTTTCGCAAACTTGTTGGACAGATCCTGGGTTTTTTTCGTGTTTGAATCACGTAGTAATGTTGTACCACACTGAGGCAGTCAATTAAACCTGGTTTCGATCAATATTTCAGAGGATAACACCGGTTAGGTCTGGGTTAGGTCCGGGAAATGCACGCATTTGGCTCATAATTTCGCCTTCTTCGCAAACTTGTTGGCCATATCCTGGGTTTTTTCCGTGTTTGAATCACGTAGTAATGTGGTAATTCACTGAAGCAGTCAATTAATCCTGGTTTCGATCAATATTTTAGAGGATAACACCGGTTTGGTCTGGGTTAGGTCTGGGTTATGCCCGCATCTGGCTCATGATTTTGCCTTCTTCGCATACCTGTTGGCCAGATCCTGGATTTATTTCGTGTTTGAATCACGTAGTAATGTGGTAACACACTGAAGCAGACAATTAAACCTGGTTCCGATCAATATTTTAGAGGATAACGCCGGTTATGTCTGGGTTAGGTCTGGGATACGCGCGCATCTGGCTTATACTTTCGCCTTTTTCGCAAACTTGTTGGCCAGATCCTGGGTTTTTTCCGTGTTTGAATCACGTAGTAATGTGGTAACACAATGAAGCAGTCAATTAAACCTGGTTTCGATCAATATTTTAGAGGATAACACCGGTTAGGTCTGGGTTAGGTCCGGGAAATGCACGCATCTGGCTCATCATTTCGCCTTTTTCGCAAACTTGTTGCCCAGATCCTGGGTTTTTTCCGTGTTTGAATCACGTAGTAATGTTGTACCACACTGAGGCAGTCAATTAAACCTGGTTTCGATCCATATTTCAGAGGATAACACCGGTTAGGTCTGGGATAGGTCCGGGAAATGCACGCATCTGGCTCATGATTTCGCCTTTTTCGCAAACTTGTTGGCCAGATCCTGGGGTTTTTCCGTGTTTGAATCACGTAGTAATGTGGTAATACACTGAAGCAGTCAATTAAACCTGGTTTCGATCAATATTTTAGAGGATAACACCGGTTAGGTCTGGGTTAGGTCTGGGTTATGCCCGCATCTGGCTCATGATCTCGCCTTTTTCGCAAACTTGTTGGCCAGATCCTGGGTTTTTTCCGTGTTTGAATCACGTAGTAATGTGGCAACACAATGAAGCAGTCAATTAACCCAGGTTTCGATCAATATTTTGGAGGATAACACCGGTTAGGTCTGGGTTAGGTCTGGGTTATGCCCGCATCTGGCTCATGATTTTGCCTTTTTCGCAAACTTGTTGGCCAGATCCTGGGTTTTTTCCGTGTTTGAATCACGTAGTAATGTTGTAGCACACTGAAGCAGTCAATTAAACCTGGTTTCGATCAATATTTTAGAGGATAACACCGGTTAGGTCTGGGTTAGGTCTGGGATATACGCGCATCTGGCTTATACTTTCGCCTTTTTTCGCAAACTTGTTGGCCAGATCCAGGGTTTCTTTCGTGTCGGAATCACGAAGTAATGTGGTAATACACTGAAGCAGTCAATTAAACCTGGTTTCGAATAATATTTTAGAGGATAACACCGGTTAGGTCTGGGTTAGGTCTGGGTTATGCCCGCATCTGGCTCATGATTTAGCCTTCTTCGCATACTTGTTGGCCAGATCCTGGGTTTTTTTCGTGTTTGAATCACGTAGTAATGTGGTAACACACTGAAGCAGTCAATTAAACCTGGTTCCGATCAATATTTTAGAGGATAACACCGGTTAGGTCTGGGTTAGGTCTGGGATATGCGCGTATCTGGCTTACACTTTCGCCATTTTCGCAAACTTGTTGCCCAGATCCTGGGTTCTTTCCGTGTTTGAATCACGTAGTAATGTGGTAATACACTGAAGCAGTCAATTAAACCTGGTTTCGATCAATATTTTAGAACATAACACCGGTTAGGTCTGGGTTACGTCTGGGCTATGCCCGCATCAGGCGCATGATTTTGCCTTCTTCGCATACTTGTTGGCCAGGTCCTGGGTTTTTTTCGTGTTTGAATCACGTAGTAATGTGGTAACACACTGAAGCAGTCAATTAATCCTGGTTTCGATCAATATTTTAGAGGATAACGCCGATTAGGTCTGGGTTAGGTCTGAGTTATGCCCGCATCTGGCTCATGATTTTGCCTTTTTCGCATACTTGTTGGCCAGATCCTGGGTTTTTTTCGTGTTTGAATCACGTAGTAATGTGGTAACACACTGAAGCAGTCAATTAAACCTGGTTTCGATCCATATTTCAGAGGATAACATCGGTTTGGTCTGGGATAGGTTCGGGAAATGCACGCATCTGGCTCATGATTTCGCCTTTTTCGCAAACTTGTTGGCCAGATCCTGGGTTCTTTCCGTGTCTGAATCACGTAGTAATGTGGTAATACACTGAACCAGTCAATTAAACCTGGTTTCGATCAATATTTTAGAGGATAACACCGGTTAGGTCTGGGTTAGGTCTGGGTTATGCCCGCATCTGGCTCATGATTTTGCCTTCCACGCATACTTTTTGGCCAGATCCTGGGTTTTTTTCGTGTTTGAATCACGTATTAATGTGGTAACACACTGAAGCAGCCAATTAAACCTGGTTTCGATCAATATTTTAGAGGATAACACCGGTTAGGTCTGGGTTAGGTCTGGGATATGCGCGCATCTGGCTTATACTTTCGCCTTTTTCGCAAACTTGTTGGCCAGATCCTGGGTTCTTTCTGCGTTTGAATCACGTAGTAATGTGGTAATACACTGAAGCAGTCAATTAAACCTGGTTTCGATCAATATTTCAGAGGATAACACCGGTTAGGTCTGGGATAGGTCCGGGAAATGCACGCATCTGGCTCATGATTTTGCCATCTTCGCATACTTGTTGGCCAGATCCTGGGTTCTTTCTGCGTTTGAATCACGTAGTAATGTGGTAATACACTGAAGCAGTCAATTAAACCTGGTTTCGATCAATATTTTAGAGGATAACACCGGTTAGGTCTGGGTTAGGTCTGGGATATACGCGCATGTGGCTTATACATTCGCCTTTTTCGCAAACTTGTTGGCCAGATCCTGGGTTTTTTCCGTGTTTGAATCACGTAGTAATGTGGTAATTCACTGAAGCAGTCAATTAAACCTGGTTTCGATCAATATTTTAGAGGATAACACCGGTTAGGTCTGGGTTAGGTCTGGGTTATGCCCGCATCTGGCTCATGATTTTGCCTTCTACGCATACTTGTTGGCCAGATCCTGGGTTTTTTTCGTATTTGAATCACGTAGTAATCTGGTAACACACTGAGGCAGTCAATTAAACCTGGTTTCGATCCATATTTCAGAGGATAACATCGGTTAGGTCTGGGATAGGTTCGGGAAATGCACGCATCTGGCTCATGATTTCGCCTTTTTCGCAAACTTGTTGGCCAGATCCTGGGTTTTTTCCGTGTTTGAATCACGTAGTAATGTTGTAGCACACTGAAGCAGTCAATTAAACCTGGTTTCGATCAATATTCTAGAGGAAACACCGGTTAGGTCCGTGTTAGGTCTGGGATATACGCGCATGTGGCTTATACATTCGCCTTTTTCACAAACTTGTTGGCCAGATCCTGGGTTTTTTCCGTGTTTGAATCACGTATTAATGTGGTAACACAATGAAGCAGTCAATTAACCCAGGTTTCGATCAATATTTTGGAGGATAACACCGGTTAGGTCTGGGATAGGTCTGGGTTATGCCCGCATCTGGCTCATGATTTTGCCCTTTTCGCAAACTTGTTGGACAGATCCTGGGTTATTTCCGTGTTTGAATCACGTAGTAATGTTGTAGCACACTGAAGCAGTCAATTAAACCTGGTTTCGATCAATATTTTAGAGGATAACACCGGTTAGGTCTGGGTTAGGTCTGGGATATACGCGCATCTGGCTTATACTTTCGCCTTTTTCGCAAACTTGTTGGCCAGATCCTGGGTTTTTTTCGTGTTTGAATCACGTAGTAATGTGGTAACACACTGAAGCAGTCAATTAAACCTGGTTCCGATCAATATTTTAGAGGATAACACCGGTTAGGTCTGGGTTAGGTCTGGGTTATGCCCGCATCTGGCTCATGATTTTGCCTTCTTCGCATACTTGTTGGCCATATCCTGGGTTTTTTTCGTGTTTGAATCACGTAGTAATGTTGGACCACACTGAGGCAGTCAGTTAAACCTGGTTTCGATCAATATTTTAGAGGATAACACCGGTTAGGTCTGGGTTAGGTCTGGGATATACGCGCATCTGGCTTATACTTTCGCCTTTTTCGCAAACTTGTTGGCCAGATCCTGGGTTTTTTTCATGTTTGAATCACGTAGTAATGTGGTAACACACTGAAGCAGTCAATTAAACCTGGTTCCGATCAATATTTTAGAGGATAACACCGGTTAGGTCTGGGTTAGGTCTGGGTTATGCCCGCATCTGGCTCATGATTTTGCCTTCTTCGCATACTTGTTGGCCATATCCTGGGTTTTTTTCGTGTTTGAATCACGTAGTAATGTTGTAGCACACAGAAGCAGTCAATTAAACCTGGTTTCGATCAATATTTTAGAGGATAACACCGGTTAGGTCTGGGTTAGGTCCGGGAAATGCACGCATCTGGCTCACGATTTCGCCTTTACCGCAAACTTGATGGCCAGATCCTGGGTTTTTTCCGTGTTTGAATCACGTAGTAATGTGGTAACACAATGAAGCAGTCAATTAACCCAGGTTTCGATCAATATTTTGGAGGATAACACCGGTTAGGTCTGGGTTAGGTCTGGGTTATGCCCGCATCTGGCTCATGATTTTGCCTTCTTCGCATACTTGTTGGCCAGATCCTGGGTTTTTTCCGTGTTTGAATCACGTATTAATGTGGTAACACAATGAAGCAGTCAATTAACCCAGGTTTCGATCAATATTTTGGAGGATAACACCGGTTAGGTCTGGGTTAGGTCTGGCTTATGCCCGCATCTGGCTCATGATTTTGCCTTTTTCGCAAACTTGTTGGCCAGATCCTGGGTTTTTCCCGTGTTTGAATCACGTAGTAATGTTGTAGCACACTGAAGCAGTCAATTAAACCTGGTTTCGATCAATATTTTAGAGGATAACACCGGTTAGGTCTGGATTAGGTCTGGGATATACGCGCATCTGGCTTATACTTTCGCCTTTTTCGCAAACTTGTTGGCCAGATCCTGGGTTTTTTTCGTGTTTGAATCACGTAGTAATGTGGTAACACACTGAAGCAGTCAATTAAACCTGGTTCCGATCAATATTTTAGAGGATAACACCGGTTAGGTCTGGGTTAGGTCTGGGTTATGCCCGCATCTGGCTCATGATTTTGCCTTCTTCGCATACTTGTTGGCCATATCCTGGGTTTTTTTCGTGTTTGAATCACGTAGTAATGTTGTAGCACACTGAAGCAGTTAATTAAACCTGGTTTCGATCAATATTTTAGAGGATAACACCGGTTAGGTCTGGGTTAGGTCTGGGATATACGCGCATCTGGCTTATACTTTCGCCTTTTTCGCAAACTTGTTGGCCAGATCCTGGGTTTTTTTCGTGTTGGAATCACGTAGTAATGTGGTAACACACTGAAGCAGTCAATTAAACCTGGTTTCAATCAATATTTTAGAGGATAACACCGGTTAGGTCTGGGTTAGGTCTGAGTTATGCCCGCATCTGGCTCATGATTGTGCCTTTTTCGCATACTTGTTGGCCAGATCCTGGGTTTTTTTCGTGTTTGAATCACGTAGTAATGTGGTAACACACTGAAGCAGTCAATTGAACCTGGTTTCGATCAATATTTTAGAGGATAACACCGGTTAGGTCTGGGTTAGGTCTGGGTTATGCCGCATCTGGCTCATGATTTTGCCTTCTTCGCATACTTGTTGGCCAGATCCTGGGTTTTTTTCGTGTTTGAATCACATAGTAGTGTGGTAACACATTGAAGCAGTCAATTAAACCTGGTTTCGATCAATATTTTAGAGGATAACACCGGTTAGATCTGGGTTAGGTCTGGGTTATGCCCGCATCTGGCTCATGATTGTGCCTTTTTCGCATACTTGTTGGGCAGATCCTGGGTTTTTTTCGTGTTTGAATCACGTAGTAATGTGGTAACACACTGAAGCAGTCAATTAAACCTGGTTCCGATCAATATTTTAGAGGATAACACCGGTTAGGTCTGGGTTAGGTCTGGGTTATGCCCGCATCTGGCTCATGATTTTGCCTTCTTCGCATACTTGTTGGCCAGATCCTGGGTTTTTTTCGTGTTTGAATCACGTAGTAATGTGGTAACACACTGAAGCAGTCAATTGAACCTGGTTTCGATCAATATTTTAGAGGATAACACCGGTTAGGTCTGGGTTAGGTCTGGGTTATGCCCGCATCTGGCTCATGATTTTGCCTTCTTCGCATACTTGTTGGCCAGATCCTGGGTTTTTTTCGTGTTTGAATCACGTAGTAATGTGGTAACACACTGAGGCAGTCATTTAAACCTGGTTTCGATCCATATTTCAGAGGATAACACCGGTTAGGTCTGGGATAGGTCCGGGAAATGCACGCATCTGGCTCATGATTTCGCCTTTTTCGCAAACTTGTTGGCCAGATCCTGGGTTTTTTCCGTGTTTGAATCACGTAGTAATGTTGTACCACACTGAGGCAGTCAATTAAACCTGGTTTCGATCCATATTTTAGAGGATAACACCGGTTAGGTCTGGGATAGGACCGGGAAATGCACGCATCTGGCTCATGATTTCGCCTTTTTCGCAAACATGTTGGCCAGATCCTGGGGTTTTTCCGTGTTTGAATCACGTAGTAATGTGGTAATACACTGAAGCAGTCAATTAAACCTGGTTTCGGTCAATATTTTAGAGGATAACACCGGTTAGGTCTGGGTTAGGTCTGGATTATGCCCGCATCTGGCTCATGATTTCGCCTTTTTCTCAAACTTGTTGGCCAGATCCTGGGTTTTTTCCGTGTTTGAATCACGTATTAATGTGGTAACACAATGAAGCAGTCAATTAACCCAGGTTTCGATCAATATTTTGGAGGATAACACCGGTTAGGGCTGGGTTAGGTCTGGGTTATGCCCGCATCTGGCTCATGATTGTGCCTTTTTCGCATACTTGTTGGCCAGATCCTGGGTTTTTTTCGTGTTTGAATCACGTAGTAATGTGGTAACACACTGAAGCAGTCAATTAAACCTGGTTTCAATCAATATTTTAGAGGATAACACCGGTTAGGTCTGGGTTAGGTCTGAGTTATGCCCGCATCTGGCTCATGATTGTGCCTTTTTCGCATACTTGTTGGCCAGATCCTGGGTTTTTTTCGTGTTTGAATCACGTAGTAATGTGGTAACACACTGAAGCAGTCAATTGAACCTGGTTTCGATCAATATTTTAGAGGATAACACCGGTTAGGTCTGGGTTAGGTCTGGCTTATGCCGCATCTGGCTCATGATTTTGCCTTCTTCGCATACTTGTTGGCCAGATCCTGGGTTTTTTTCGTGTTTGAATCACGTAGTAATGTGGTAACACATTGAAGCAGTCAATTAAACCTGGTTTCGATCAATATTTTAGAGGATAACACCGGTTAGATCTGGGTTAGGTCTGGGTTATGCCCGCATCTGGCTCATGATTGTGCCTTTTTCGCATACTTGTTTGCCAGATCCTGGGTTTTTTTCGTGTTTGAATCACGTAGTAATGTGGTAACACACTGAAGCAGTCAATTAAACCTGGTTCCGATTAATATTTTAGAGGATAACACCGGTTAGGTCTGGGTTAGGTCTGGGTTATGCCCGCATCTGGCTCATGATTTTGCCTTCTTCGCATACTTGTTGGCCAGATCCTGGGTTTTTTTCGTGTTTGAATCACGTCGTAATGTGGTAACACACTGAAGCAGTCAATTGAACCTGGTTTCGATCAATATTTTAGAGGATAACACCGGTTAGGTCTGGGTTAGGTCTGGGTTATGCCCGCATCTGGCTCATGATTTTGCCTTCTTCGCATACTTGTTGGCCAGATCCTGGGTTTTTTTCGTGTTTGAATCACGTAGTAATGTGGTAACACACTGAGGCAGTCATTTAAACCTGGTTTCGATCCATATTTCAGAGGATAACACCGGTTAGGTCTGGGATAGGTCCGGGAAATGCACGCATCTGGCTCATGATTTCGCCTTTTTCGCAAACTTGTTGGCCAGATCCTGGGTTTTTTCCGTGTTTGAATCACGTAGTAATGTTGTACCACACTGAGGCAGTCAATTAAACCTGGTTTCGATCCATATTTCAGAGGATAACACCGGTTAGGTCTGGGATAGGTCCGGGAAATGCACGCATCTGGCTCATGATTTCGCCTTTTTCGCAAACTTGTTGGCCAGATCCTGGGGTTTTTCCGTGTTTGAATCACGTAGTAATGTGGTAATACACTGAAGCAGTCAATTAAACCTGGTTTCGGTCAATATTTTAGAGGATAACACCGGTTAGGTCTGGGTTAGGTCTGGGTTATGCCCGCATCTGGCTCATGATTTCGCCATTTTCTCAAACTTGTTGGCCAGATCCTGGGTTTTTTCCGTGTATGAATCACGTATTAATGTGGTAACACAATGAAGCAGTCAATTAACCCAGGTTTCGATCAATATTTTGGAGGATAACACCGGTTAGGTCTGGGTTAGGTCTGGGTTATGCCCGCATCTGGCTCATGATTTTGCCTTTTTCGCAAACTTGGTGGCCAGATCCTGGGTTTTTTTCGTGTTTGAATCACGTAGTAATGTGGTAACACACTGAAGCAGTCAATTAAACCTGGTTCCGATCAATATTTTAGAGGATAACACCGGTTAGGTCTGGGTTAGGTCTGGGTTATGCCCGCATCTGGCTCATGATTTCGCCTTTTTCGCAAACTTGTTGACCAGATCCAGGGTTTTTTCCGTGTTTGAATCACGTAGTAATGTGGTACCACATTGAGGCAGTCAATTAAACCTGGTTTCGATCAATATTTTAGAGGATAACACCGGTTAGGTCTGGGTTAGGTCTGGGATATGCGCGCATCTGGCTTACACTATCGCCATTTTCGCAAACTTGTTGGCCAGATCCTGGGTTTTTTTCGTGTTTGAATCACATAGTAATGTGGTAACACATTGAAGCAGTCAATTAAACCTGGTTTCGATCAATATTTTAGAGGATAACACCGGTTAGATCTGGGTTAGGTCTGGGTTATGCCCGCATCTGGCTCATGATTGTGCCTTTTTCGCATACTTGTTGGCCAGATCCTGGGTTTTTTTCGTGTTTGAATCACGTAGTAATGTTGTACCACACTGAGGCAGTCAATTAAACCTGGTTTCGATCCATATTTCAGAGGATAACACCGGTTAGGTCTGGGATAGGTCCGGGAAATGCACGCATCTGGCTCATGATTTCGCCTTTTTCGCAAACTTGTTGGCCAGATCCTGGGGTTTTTCCGTGTTTGAATCACGTAGTAATGTGGTAATACACTGAAGCAGTCAATTAAACCTGGTTTCGGTCAATATTTTAGAGGATAACACCGGTTAGGTCTGGGTTAGGTCTGGGTTATGCCCGCATCTGGCTCATGATTTCGCCATTTTCTCAAACTTGTTGGCCAGATCCTGGGTTTTTTCCGTGTATGAATCACGTATTAATGTGGTAACACAATGAAGCAGTCAATTAACCCAGGTTTCGATCAATATTTTGGAGGATAACACCGGTTAGGTCTGGGTTAGGTCTGGGTTATGCCCGCATCTGGCTCATGATTTTGCCTTTTTCGCAAACTTGGTGGCCAGATCCTGGGTTTTTTTCGTGTTTGAATCACGTAGTAATGTGGTAACACACTGAAGCAGTCAATTAAACCTGGTTCCGATCAATATTTTAGAGGATAACACCGGTTAGGTCTGGGTTAGGTCTGGGTTATGCCCGCATCTGGCTCATGATTTCGCCTTTTTCGCAAACTTGTTGACCAGATCCAGGGTTTTTTCCGTGTTTGAATCACGTAGTAATGTGGTACCACATTGAGGCAGTCAATTAAACCTGGTTTCGATCAATATTTTAGAGGATAACACCGGTTAGGTCTGGGTTAGGTCTGGGATATGCGCGCATCTGGCTTACACTATCGCCATTTTCGCAAACTTGTTGGCCAGATCCTGGGTTTTTTTCGTGTTTGAATCACATAGTAATGTGGTAACACATTGAAGCAGTCAATTAAACCTGGTTTCGATCAATATTTTAGAGGATAACACCGGTTAGATCTGGGTTAGGTCTGGGTTATGCCCGCATCTGGCTCATGATTGTGCCTTTTTCGCATACTTGTTGGCCAGATCCTGGGTTTTTTTCGTGTTTGAATCACGTAGTAATGTGGTAACACACTGAAGCAGTCAATTAAACCTGGTTCCGATCAATATTTTAGAGGATAACACCGGTTAGGTCTGGGTTAGGTCTGGGTTATGCCCGCATCTGGCTCATGATTTTGCCTTCTTCGCATACTTGTTGGCCAGATCCTGGGTTTTTTTCGTGTTTGAATCACGTAGTAATGTGGTAACACACTGAAGCAGTCAATTGAACCTGGTATCGATCAATATTTTAGAGGATAACACCGGTTAGGTCTGGGTTAGGTCTGGGTTATGCCCGCATCTGGCTCATGATTTTGCCTTCTTCGCATACTTGTTGGCCAGATCCTGGGTTTTTTTCGTGTTTGAATCACGTAGTAATGTGGTAACACACTGAGGCAGTCATTTAAACCTGGTTTCGATCCATATTTCAGAGGATAACACCGGTTAGGTCTGGGATAGGTCCGGGAAATGCACGCATCTGGCTCATGTTTTCGCCTTTTTCGCAAACTTGTTGGCCAGATCCTGGGTTTTTTCCGTGTTTGAATCACGTAGTAATGTTGTACCACACTGAGGCAGTCAATTAAACCTGGTTTCGATCCATATTTCAGAGGATAACACCGGTTAGGTCTGGGATAGGACCGGGAAATGCACGCATCTGGCTCATGATTTCGCCTTTTTCGCAAACTTGTTGGCCAGATCCTGGGGTTTTTCCGTGTTTGAATCACGTAGTAATGTGGTAATACACTGAAGCAGTCAATTAAACCTGGTTTCGGTCAATATTTTAGAGGATAACACCGGTTAGGTCTGGGTTAGGTCTGGGTTATGCCCGCATCTGGCTCATGATTTCGCCTTTTTCTCAAACTTGTTGGCCAGATCCTGGGTTTTTTCCGTGTTTGAATCACGTATTAATGTGGTAACACAATGAAGCAGTCAATTAACCCAGGTTTCGATCAATATTTTGGAGGATAACACCGGTTAGGGCTGGGTTAGGTCTGGGTTATGCCCGCATCTGGCTCATGATTGTGCCTTTTTCGCATACTTGTTGGCCAGATCCTGGGTTTTTTTCGTGTTTGAATCACGTAGTAATGTGGTAACACAATGAAGCAGTCAATTAACCCAGGTTTCGATCAATATTTTGGAGGATAACACCGGTTAGGGCTGGGTTAGGTCTGGGTTATGCCCGCATCTGGCTCATGATTGTGCCTTTTTCGCATACTTGTTGGCCAGATCCTGGGTTTTTTTCGTGTTTGAATCACGTAGTAATGTGGTAACACATTGAAGCAGTCAATTAAACCTGGTTTCGATCAATATTTTAGAGGATAACACCGGTTAGATCTGGGTTAGGTCTGGGTTATGCCCGCATCTGGCTCATGATTGTGCCTTTTTCGCATACTTGTTGGCCAGATCCTGGGTTTTTTTCGTGTTTGAATCACGTAGTAATGTGGTAACACACTGAAGCAGTCAATTAAACCTGGTTCCGATCAATATTTTAGAGGATAACACCGGTTAGGTCTGGGTTAGGTCTGGGTTATGCCCGCATCTGGCTCATGATTTTGCCTTCTTCGCATACTTGTTGGCCAGATCCTGGGTTTTTTTCGTGTTTGAATCACGTAGTAATGTGGTAACACACTGAAGCAGTCAATTGAACCTGGTTTCGATCAATATTTTAGAGGATAACACCGGTTAGGTCTGGGATAGGTCCGGGAAATGCACGCATCTGGCTCATGATTTCGCCTTTTTCGCAAACTTGTTGGCCAGATCCTGGGTTTTTTCCGTGTTTGAATCACGTAGTAATGTTGTACCACACTGAGGCAGTCAATTAAACCTGGTTTCGATCCATATTTCAGAGGATAACACCGGTTAGGTCTGGGATAGGTCCGGGAAATGCACGCATCTGGCTCATGATTTCGCCTTTTTCGCAAACTTGTTGGCCAGATCCTGGGGTTTTTCCGTGTTTGAATCACGTAGTAATGTGGTAATACACTGAAGCAGTCAATTAAACCTGGTTTCGGTCAATATTTTAGAGGATAACACCGGTTAGGTCTGGGTTAGGTCTGGGTTATGCCCGCATCTGGCTCATGATTTCGCCATTTTCTCAAACTTGTTGGCCAGATCCTGGGTTTTTTCCGTGTTTGAATCACGTATTAATGTGGTAACACAATGAAGCAGTCAATTAACCCAGGTTTCGATCAATATTTTGGAGGATAACACCGGTTAGGTCTGGGTTAGGTCTGGGTTATGCCCGCATCTGGCTCATGATTTTGCCTTTTTCGCAAACTTGTTGGCCAGATCCTGGGTTTTTTCCGTGTTTGAATCACGTAGTAATGTTGTAGCACACTGAAGCAGTCAATTAAACCTGGTCTCGGTCAATATTTTAGAGGATAACACCGGTTAGGTCTGGGTTAGGTCTGGGTTATGCCCGCATCTGGCTCATGATTTCGCCATTTTCTCAAACTTGTTGGCCAGATCCTGGGTTTTTTCCGTGTTTGAATCACGTATTAATGTGGTAACACAATGAAGCAGTCAATTAACCCAGGTTTCGATCAATATTTTGGAGGATAACACCGGTTAGGTCTGGGTTAGGTCTGGGTTATGCCCGCATCTGGCTCATGATTTTGCCTTTTTCGCAAACTTGTTGGCCAGATCCTGGGTTTTTTCCGTGTTTGAATCACGTAGTAATGTTGTAGCACACTGAAGCAGTCAATTGAACCTGGTTTCGATCAATATTTTAGAGGATAACACCGGTTAGGTCTGGGTTAGGTCTGGGATATACGCGCATCTGGCTTATACTTTCGCCTTTTTCGCAAACTTGGTGGCCAGATCCTGGGTTTTTTTCGTGTTTGAATCACGTAGTAATGTGGTAACACACTGAAGCAGTCAATTAAACCTGGTTCCGATCAATATTTTAGAGGATAACACCGGTTAGGTCTGGGTTAGGTCTGGGTTATGCCCGCATCTGGCTCATGATTTCGCCTTTTTCGCAAACTTGTTGACCAGATCCAGGGTTTTTTCCGTGTTTGAATCACGTAGTAATGTGGTACCACATTGAGGCAGTCAATTAAACCTGGTTTCGATCAATATTTTAGAGGATAACACCGGTTAGGTCTGGGTTAGGTCTGGGATATGCGCGCATCTGGCTTACACTATCGCCATTTTCGCAAACTTGTTGGCCAGATCCTGGGTTTTTTTCGTGTTTGAATCACGTAGTAATGTTGTAGCACACTGAAGCAGTCAATTAAACCTGGTTTCGATCAATATTTTAGAGGATAACACCGGTTAGGTCTGGGTTAGGTCTGGGTTATGCCCGCATCTGGCTCATGATTTCGCCTTTTTCTCAATCTTGTTGGCCAGATCCTGGGTTTTTTCCGTGTTTGAATCACGTATTAATGTGGTAACACAATGAAGCAGTCAATTAACCCAGGTTTCGATCAATATTTTGGAGGATAACACCGGTTAGGTCTGGGTTAGGTCTGGGTTATGCCCGCATCTGGCTCATGATTTTGCCTTTTTCGCAAACTTGTTGGCCAGATCCTGGGTTTTTTCCGTGTTTGAATCACGTAGTAATGTTGTAGCACACTGAAGCAGTCAATTAAACCTGGTTTCGATCAATATTTTAGAGGATAACACCGGTTAGGTCTGGGTTAGGTCCGGGATACGCCCGCATCTGGCTCATGATTTTGCCTTCTTCGCATACTTGTTGGCCAGATCCTGGGTTTTTTTCGTGTTTGAATCACGTAGTAATGTGGTAACTCACTGAAGCAGTCAATTAAACCTGGTTTCGATCAATATTTTAGGGGATAACACCGGCTAGGTCTGGGTTAGGTCTGGGTTATGCCCGCATCTGGCTCATGATTTTGCCTTCTTCGCATACTTGTTGGCCATATCCTGGGTTTTTTTCGTGTTTGAATCACGTAGTAATGTTGTACCACACTGAGGCAGTCAATTAAACCTGGTTTCGATCAATATTTCAGAGGATAACACCGGTTAGGTCGTGGTTAGGTCCGGGAAATGCACGCATCTGGCTTATGATTTCGCCTTTTTCGCAAACTTGTTGACCAGATCCAGGGTTTTTTCCGTGTTTGAATCACGTAGTAATGTGGTACCACACCGAGGCAGTCAACTAAACCTGGTTTCGATCAATATTTTAGAGGATAACACCGGTTAGGTCTGGGTTAGGTCTGGGATATGCGCGCATCTGGCTTACACTATCGCCATTTTCGCAAACTTGTTGGCCAGATCCTGGGTTTTTTTCGTGTTTGAATCACGTAGTAATGTTGTACCACACTGAGGCAGTCAATTAAACCTGGTTTCGATCAATATTTCACAGGATAACACCGGCTAGGTCTGGGTTAGGTCCGGGAAATGCACGCATCTGGCTCATGATTTCGCCTTTTTCGCAAACTTGTTGGCCAGATCCTGGGTTTTTTCCGTGTTTGAATCACGTAGTAATGTGGTAATTCACTGCAGCAGTCAATTGAACCTGGTTTCGATCAATATTTTAGAGGATAACACCGGTTAGGTCTGGGTTAGGTCTGGGTTATGCCCGCATCTCGCGCATGATTTTGCCTTCTTCGCATACTTGTTGGCCAGATCCTGGGTTTTTTTCGTGTTTGAATCACGTAGTAATGTGGTAACACACTGAAGCAGTCAATTAAACCTGGTTTCGATCAATATTTTAGAGGATAACACAGATTAGGTCTGGGTTAGGTCTGAGTTATGCCCGCATCTGGCTCATGATTTTGCCTTCTTCGCATACTTGTTGGCCAGATCCTGGGGTTTTTTCGTGTTTGAATCACGTAGTAATGTGGTAACACACTGAAGCAGTCAATTAAACCTGGTTTCGATCAATATTTTAGAGGATATCACCGGTTAGGTCTGGGTTAGGTTTGGGTTATGCCCGCATCTGGCTCATGATTTCGCCATTTTCGCAAACTTGTTGGCCAGATCCTGGGTTTTTTTCGTGTTTGAATCACGTAGTAATGTTGTACCACACTGAGGCAGTCAATTAAACCTGGTTTCGATCAATATTTCAGAGGATAACACCGGTTAGGTCTGGGTTAGGTCCGGGAAATGCACGCATCTGGCTCATGATTTCGCCTTTTTTGCAAACTTGTTGGCCAGATCCTGGGTTTTTTTCGTGTTTGAATCACGTAGTAATGTGGTAACACACTGAAGCAGTCAATTAAACCTGGATTCGATCAATATTTTACAGGATAACACCGATTAGGTCTGGGTTAGGTCTGAGTTATGCCCGCATCTGGCTCATGATTTTGCCTTCTTCGCATACTTGTTGGCCAGATCCTGGGTTTTCTTCGTGTTTGAATCACGTAGTAATGTGTTAACACACTGAAGCAGTCAATTAAACCTGGTTTCGATCAATTTTTTTAGAGGATGACACCGGTTAGGTCTGGGTTAGGTCTGGGTTATGCCCGCATCTGGCTCATGATTTTGCCTTCTTCGTATACTTGTTGGCCAGATCCTGGGTTTTTTTCGTGTTTGAATCACGTAGTAATGTGGTAACACAGTGAAGCAGTCAATTAAACCTGGTTTCGATCAATATTTTAGAGGATAACACCGGTTAGGTCTGGGTTAGGTCCGGGAAATGCACGCATCTGGCTCATGATTTCGCCATTTTCGCAAACTTGTTGGACAGATCCTGGGTTTTTTTCGTGTTTGAATCACGTAGTAATGTTGTACCACACTGAGGCAGTCAATTAAACCTGGTTTCGATCAATATTTCAGAGGATAACACCGGTTAGGTCTGGGTTAGGTCCGGGAAATGCACGCATCTGGCTCATCATTTCGCCTTTTTCGCAAACTTGTTGCCCAGATCCTGGGTTTTTTCCGTGTTTGAATCACGTAGTAATGTTGTACCACACTGAGGCAGTCAATTAAACCTGGTTTCGATCCATATTTCAGAGGATAACACCGGTTAGGTCTGGGATAGGTCCGGGAAATGCACGCATCTGGCTCATGATTTCGCCTTTTTCGCAAACTTGTTGGCCAGATCCTGGGGTTTTTCCGTGTTTGAATCACGTAGTAATGTGGTAATACACTGAAGCAGTCAATTAAACCTGGTTTCGATCAATATTTTAGAGGATAACACCGGTTAGGTCTGGGTTAGGTCTGGGTTATGCCCGCATCTGGCTCATGATCTCGCCTTTTTCGCAAACTTGTTGGCCAGATCCTGGGTTTTTTCCGTGTTTGAATCACGTAGTAATGTGGTAACACAATGAAGCAGTCAATTAACCCAGGTTTCGATCAATATTTTGGAGGATAACACCGGTTAGGTCTGGGTTAGGTCTGGGTTATGCCCGCATCTGGCTCATGATTTTGCCTTTTTCGCAAACTTGTTGGCCAGATCCTGGGTTTTTTCCGTGTTTGAATCACGTAGTAATGTTGTAGCACACTGAAGCAGTCAATTAAACCTGGTTTCGATCAATATTTTAGAGGATAACACCGGTTAGGTCTGGGTTAGGTCTGGGATATACGCGCATCTGGCTTATACTTTCGCCTTTTTTCGCAAACTTGTTGGCCAGATCCAGGGTTTCTTTCGTGTCGGAATCACGAAGTAATGTGGTAATACACTGAAGCAGTCAATTAAACCTGGTTTCGAATAATATTTTAGAGGATAACACCGGTTAGGTCTGGGTTAGGTCTGGGTTATGCCCGCATCTGGCTCATGATTTAGCCTTCTTCGCATACTTGTTGGCCAGATCCTGGGTTTTTTTCGTGTTTGAATCACGTAGTAATGTGGTAACACACTGAAGCAGTCAATTAAACCTGGTTCCGATCAATATTTTAGAGGATAACACCGGTTAGGTCTGGGTTAGGTCTGGGATATGCGCGTATCTGGCTTACACTTTCGCCATTTTCGCAAACTTGTTGCCCAGATCCTGGGTTCTTTCCGTGTTTGAATCACGTAGTAATGTGGTAATACACTGAAGCAGTCAATTAAACCTGGTTTCGATCAATATTTTAGAACATAACACCGGTTAGGTCTGGGTTACGTCTGGGCTATGCCCGCATCAGGCGCATGATTTTGCCTTCTTCGCATACTTGTTGGCCAGGTCCTGGGTTTTTTTCGTGTTTGAATCACGTAGTAATGTGGTAACACACTGAAGCAGTCAATTAATCCTGGTTTCGATCAATATTTTAGAGGATAACGCCGATTAGGTCTGGGTTAGGTCTGAGTTATGCCCGCATCTGGCTCATGATTTTGCCTTTTTCGCATACTTGTTGGCCAGATCCTGGGTTTTTTTCGTGTTTGAATCACGTAGTAATGTGGTAACACACTGAAGCAGTCAATTAAACCTGGTTTCGATCCATATTTCAGAGGATAACATCGGTTAGGTCTGGGATAGGTTCGGGAAATGCACGCATCTGGCTCATGATTTCGCCTTTTTCGCAAACTTGTTGGCCAGATCCTGGGTTCTTTCCGTGTCTGAATCACGTAGTAATGTGGTAATACACTGAACCAGTCAATTAAACCTGGTTTCGATCAATATTTTAGAGGATAACACCGGTTAGGTCTGGGTTAGGTCTGGGTTATGCCCGCATCTGGCTCATGATTTTGCCTTCCACGCATACTTTTTGGCCAGATCCTGGGTTTTTTTCGTGTTTGAATCACGTATTAATGTGGTAACACACTGAAGCAGCCAATTAAACCTGGTTTCGATCAATATTTTAGAGGATAACACCGGTTAGGTCTGGGTTAGGTCTGGGATATGCGCGCATCTGGCTTATACTTTCGCCTTTTTCGCAAACTTGTTGGCCAGATCCTGGGTTCTTTCTGCGTTTGAATCACGTAGTAATGTGGTAATACACTGAAGCAGTCAATTAAACCTGGTTTCGATCAATATTTCAGAGGATAACACCGGTTAGGTCTGGGATAGGTCCGGGAAATGCACGCATCTGGCTCATGATTTTGCCATCTTCGCATACTTGTTGGCCAGATCCTGGGTTCTTTCTGCGTTTGAATCACGTAGTAATGTGGTAATACACTGAAGCAGTCAATTAAACCTGGTTTCGATCAATATTTTAGAGGATAACACCGGTTAGGTCTGGGTTAGGTCTGGGATATACGCGCATGTGGCTTATACATTCGCCTTTTTCGCAAACTTGTTGGCCAGATCCTGGGTTTTTTCCGTGTTTGAATCACGTAGTAATGTGGTAATTCACTGAAGCAGTCAATTAAACCTGGTTTCGATCAATATTTTAGAGGATAACACCGGTTAGGTCTGGGTTAGGTCTGGGATATACGCGCATGTGGCTTATACATTCGCCTTTTTCGCAAACTTGTTGGCCAGATCCTGGGTTTTTTCCGTGTTTGAATCACGTAGTAATGTTGTAGCACACTGAAGCAGTCAATTAAACCTGGTTTCGATCAATATTCTAGAGGAAACACCGGTTAGGTCCGTGTTAGGTCTGGGATATACGCGCATGTGGCTTATACATTCGCCTTTTTCACAAACTTGTTGGCCAGATCCTGGGTTTTTTCCGTGTTTGAATCACGTAGTAATGTGGTAATTCACTGAAGCAGTCAATTAAACCTGGTTTCGATCAATATTTTAGAGGATAACACCGGTTAGGTCTGGGTTAGGTCTGGGTTATGCCCGCATCTGGCTCATGATTTTGCCTTCTACGCATACTTGTTGGCCAGATCCTGGGTTTTTTTTGTGTTTGAATCACGTAGTAATCTGGTAACACACTGAGGCAGTCAATTAAACCTGGTCTCGATCCATATTTCAGAGGATAACATCGGTTAGGTCTGGGTTAGGTCCGGGAAATGCACGCATCTGGCTTATGATTTCGCCTTTTTCGCAAACTTGTTGACCAGATCCTGGGTTTTTTCCGTGTTTGAATCACGTAGTAATGTGGTAATTCACTGAAGCAGTCAATTAAACCTGGTTTCGATCAATATTTTAGAGGATAACACCGGTTAGGTCTGGGTTAGGTCTGGGATATGCGCGCATCTCGCTCATGATTTTGCCTTCTTCGCATACTTGTTGGCCAGATCCTGGGTTTTTTTCGTGTTTGAATCACGTAGTAATGTTGCACCACACTGAGGCAGTCAATTAAACCTGGTTTCGATCAATATTTCAGAGGATAACAGCGGTAAGGTCTGGGTTAGGTCCGGGAAATGCACGCATCTGGCTCATGATTTCGCCTTTTTCGCAAACTTGTTAGCCAGATCCTGGGTTTTTTTCGTGTTTGAATCACGTAGTAATGTGGTAACACACTGAAGCAGTCAATTAAACCTGGGTTCGATCAATTTTTTTAGAGGATGACACCGGTTAGGTCTGGGTTAGGTCTGGGTTATGCCCGCATCTGGCTCATGATTTTGCCTTATTCGCAAACTTGTTGGCCAGATCCTGGGTTTTTTCCGTGTTTGAATCACGTAGTAATGTTGTAGCACACTGAAGCAGTCAACTAAACCTGGTTTCGATCAATATTTTAGAGGATAACACCGGTTAGGTCTGGGTTAGGTCTGGGTTATGTCCGCATCTGGCTCATGATTTTGCCTTCTTCGCAAACTTGTTGGCCAGATCCTGGGTTTTTTCCGTGTTTGAAACACGTAGTAATGTGGTAATTCACTGAAGCAGTCAATTAAACCTGGTTTCGATCAATATTTTAGAGGATAACACCGGTTAGGTCTGGGTTAGGTCCGGGAAATGCACGCATCTGGCTCATGATTTCGCCTTTTTCGCAAACTTGTTAGCCAGATCCTGGGTTTTTTTCGTGTTTGAATCACGTAGTAATGTGGTAACACACTGAAGCAGTCAATTAAACCTGGGTTCGATCAATTTTTTTAGAGGATGACACCGGTTAGGTCTGGGTTAGGTCTGGGTTATGCCCGCATCTGGCTCAAGATTTTGCCTTATTCGCAAACTTGTTGGCCAGATCCTGGGTTTTTTCCGTGTTTGAATCACGTAGTAATGTTGTAGTACACTGAAGCAGTCAATTAAACCTGGTTTCGATCAATATTTTAGAGGATAACACCGGTTAGGTCTGGGTTAGGTCCGGGATACGCCCGCATCTGGCTCATGATTTTGCCTTCTTCGCATACTTGTTGGCCAGATCCTGGGTTTTTTTCGTGTTTGAATCACGTAGTAATGTGGTAACACACTGAAGCAGTCAATTAAACCTGGTTTCGATCAATATTTTAGGGGATAACACCGGCTAGGTCTGGGTTAGGTCTGGGTTATGCCCGCATCTGGCTCATGATTTTGCCTTCTTCGCATACTTGTTGGCCATATCCTGGGTTTTTTTCGTGTTTGAATCACGTAGTAATGTTGTACCACACTGAGGCAGTCAATTAAACCTGGTTTCGATCAATATTTTAGAGGATAACACCGGTTAGGTCTGGGTTATGCCCGCATCTGGCTCATGATTTTGCCTTCTTCGCATACTTGTTGGCCAGATCCTGGGTTTTTTTCGTGTTTGAATCACGTAGTAATGTGGTAACACACTGAAGCAGTCAATTAAACCTGGTTTCGATCAATTTTTTTAGAGGATGACACCGGTTAGGTCTGGGTTAGGTCTGGGTTATGCCCGCATCTGGCTCAAGATTTTGCCTTATTCGCAAACTTGTTGGCCAGATCCTGGGTTTTTTCCGTGTTTGAATCACGTAGTAATGTTGTAGTACACTGAAGCAGTCAATTAAACCTGGTTTCGATCAATATTTTAGAGGATAACACCGGTTAGGTCTGGGTTAGGTCTGGGTTATGTCCGCATCTGGCTCATGATTTTGCCTTCTTCGCATACTTGTTGGCCAGATCCTGGGTTTTTTTCGTGTTTGAATCACGTAGTAATGTGGTACCACACTGAGGCAGTCAATTAATCCTGGTTTCGATCAATATTTTAGAGGATAACACCGGTTAGGTCTGGGCTAGGTCTGAGTTATGCCCGCATCTGGCTCATGATTTTACCTTCTTCGCATACTTGTTGGCCAGATCCTGGGTTTTTTTCGTGTTTGAATCACGTAGTAATGTGGTAACACACTGAAGCAGTCAATTAAACCTGGTTTCGATCAATTTTTTTAGAGGATGACAGCGGTTAGGTCTGGGTTAGGTCTGGGTTATGCCCGCATCTGGCTCATGATTTTGCCTTCTTCGCATACTTGTTGACCAGATCCTGGGTTTTTTTCGTGTTTGAAACACGTAGTAATGTGGTAACACGTTGAAGCAGTCAATTTAACCTGGTTTCGATTAATATTTTGGAGGATAACACCGGTTAGGTCTGGGTTAGGTCTGGGTTACGCCCGCATCTGGCTCATGATTTTCCCTTTTTCGCAAACTTGTTGGCCAGATCCTGGGTTTTTTCCGTGTTTGAATCACGTAGTAATGTGGTAATGCGCCGGGTCGGACCGGTTGGGGGTAGGAGTGCCTCCCCCTACCGGTCCGACGCAAGGGGAGGCACCCTCGGCGGTCTGGTGCGGCCATGAACGCCCGGCCGCCGAGGGGTGGAAACGGGGTCGCGGGCGGTTGCGAGTTGGGGCTCGCAGCCGCCACTAAACGCGGCCCCGGGACGGATAGCGGCGGGATGGAGTGGCCCCGTCCCGCCGCTATGAGGCAGTGTGTCTACTGGGGGGACCGATTGTCCCCCCGGGGGATGGGCGCGAAATCGCGGGCACGGGGAGGATACCGCAAGAATGCTTCGAGCGATTCCCGGTATCCTCCCAAAGCGTGCCGAAGGGTCACCGTGGGGTTTTTAGTGGGTAGGTCCCGCGCCTGTCGTTGTACGGGCGCGGGGAATCCCACACACTCCTCCCACCTCTCCCCAAGGAGGTGCGAGGGAGTCTTTCGAAGATTTTCCCCACGACAAAAAAAAAAAAAAAAAAAAAAGTAATGTGGTAATACACTGAAGCAGTCAATTAAACCTGGTTTCAATCAATATTTCAGAGGATAACACCGGTTATGTCTGGGTTAGGTCCGGGATACGCCCGCATCTGGCTCATGATTTTGCCTTCTTCGCATACTTGTTGGCCAGATCCTGGGTTTTTTTCGTGTTTGAATCACGTACTAATGTGGTAACACACTGAAGCAGTCAATTAAACCTGGTTTCGATCAATATTTTAGGGGATAACACCGGTTAGGTCTGGGTTAGGTCTGGGTTATGCCTGCATCTGGCTCATGATTTTGCCATCTTCGCATACTTGTTGGCCAGATCCTGGGTTTTTTTCGTGTTTGAATCACGTAGTAATGTGGTAATACACTGAAGCAGTCAATTAAACCTGGTTTCGATCAATATTTTAGAGGATAACACCGGTTAGGTCTGGGTTAGGTCTGGGTTATGCCCGCATCTGGCTCATGATTTTGCCTTCTTCGCATACTTGTTGGCCAGATCCTGGGTTTCTTTCGTGTTTGAATCACGTAGTAATGTGGTAACACACTGAAGCAGTCAATTAAACCTGGTTTCGAACAATATTTTAGGGGATAACACCGGTTAGGTCTGGGTTAGGTCTGGGTTATGCCCACATCTGGCTCATGATTTTGCCTTCTTCGCATACTTGTTGGCCAGATCCTGGGTTTTTTTCGTGTTTGAATCACGTACTAATGTTGCACCACACTGAAGCAGTCAATTAAACCTGGTTTGGTTCAATATTTTAGAGGATAACACCGGTTAGGTCTGGGTTAGGTCTGGGTTATGTCCGCATCTGGCTCATGATTTTGCCTTCTTCGCATACTTGTTGGCCAGATCCTGGGTTTTTTTCGTGTTTGAATCACGTAGTAATGTGGTACCACACTGAGGCAGTCAATTAAACCTGGTTTCGATCAATATTTTAGAGGATAACACCGGTTAGGTCTGGGTTAGGTTTGGGTTATGCCCGCATCTGGCTCATGATTTCGCCATTTTCGCAAACTTGTTGGCCAGATCCTGGGTTTTTTTCGTGTTTGAATCACGTAGTAATGTTGTACCACACTGAGGCAGTCAATTAAACCTGGTTTCGATCAATATTTCAGAGGATAACACCGGTCAGGTCTGGGTTAGGTCCGGGAAATGCACGCATCTGGCTCATGATTTCGCCTTTTTCGCAAACTTGTTGGCCAGATCCTGGGTTTTTTCCGTGTTTGAATCACGTAGTAATGTGGTAATTCACTGAAGCAGTCAATTAAACCTGGTTTCGACCAATATTTTAGAGGATAACACCGGTTAGGTCTGGGTTAGGTCTGGGTTATGCCCGCATCTGGCTCATGATTTTGCCTTCTTCGCATACTTGTTGGCCAGATCCTGGGTTTTTTTCGTGTTTGAATCACGTAGTAATGTGGTAACACACTGAAGGGGTCAATTAAACCTGGTTTCGACCAATATTTTAGAGGATAACACCGGTTAGGTCTGGGATAGGTCTGGGACATGCGCGCATCTGGCTTACACTTTCGCCATTTTCGCAAACTTGTTGGCCAGATCCTGGGTTTTTTTCGTGTTTGAATCACGTAGTAATGTGGTAACACACTGAAGCAGTCAATTTAACCTGGTTTCGATCAATATTTTAGAGGATAACACCGGTTAGGTCTGGGTTAGGTCCGGGAAATGCACGCATCTGGCTCATGATTTCGCCTTTTTCGCAAACTTGTTGGCCAGATCCTGAGTTTTTTCCGTGTTTGAATCACGTAGTAATGTGGTAATTCACTGAAGCAGTCAATTAAACCTGGTTTCGATCAATATTTTAGAGGATAACACCGGTTAGGTCTGGGTTAGGTCCGGGAAATGCACGCATCTGGCTCATGATTTCGCCTTTTTCGCAAACTTGTTGGCCAGATCCTGGGTTTTTTCCGTGTTTGAATCACGTAGTAATGTGGTAATTCACTGAAGCAGTCAATTAAACCTGGTTTCGATCAATATTTTAGAGGATAACACCGGTTAGGTCTGGGTTAGGTCTGGGTTATGCCCACATCTGGCTCATGATTTTGCCTTCTTCGCATACTTGTTGGCCAGATCCTGGGTTTTTTTCGTGTTTGAATCACGTACTAATGTTGCACCACACTGAAGCAGTCAATTAAACCTGGTTTCGTTCAATATTTTAGAGGATAACACCGGTTAGGTCTGGGTTAGGTCTGGGTTATGTCCGCATCTGGCTCATGATTTTGCCTTCTTCGCATACTTGTTGGCCAGATCCTGGGTTTTTTTCGTGTTTGAATCACGTAGTAATGTGGTACCACACTGAGGCAGTCAATTAAACCTGGTTTCGATCAATATTTTAGAGGATAACACCGGTTAGGTCTGGGTTAGGTTTGGGTTATGCCCGCATCTGGCTCATGATTTCGCCATTTTCGCAAACTTGTTGGCCAGATCCTGGGTTTTTTTCGTGTTTGAATCACGTAGTAATGTTGTACCACACTGAGGCAGTCAATTAAACCTGGTTTCGATCAATATTTCAGAGGATAACACCGGTCAGGTCTGGGTTAGGTCCGGGAAATGCACGCATCTGGCTCATGATTTCGCCTTTTTCGCAAACTTGTTGGCCAGATCCTGGGTTTTTTCCGTGTTTGAATCACGTAGTAATGTGGTAATTCACTGAAGCAGTCAATTAAACCTGGTTTCGACCAATATTTTAGAGGATAACACCGGTTAGGTCTGGGTTAGGTCTGGGTTATGCCCGCATCTGGCTCATGATTTTGCCTTCTTCGCATACTTGTTGGCCAGATCCTGGGTTTTTTTCGTGTTTGAATCACGTAGTAATGTGGTAACACACTGAAGGGGTCAATTAAACCTGGTTTCGACCAATATTTTAGAGGATAACACCGGTTAGGTCTGGGATAGGTCTGGGACATGCGCGCATCTGGCTTACACTTTCGCCATTTTCGCAAACTTGTTGGCCAGATCCTGGGTTTTTTTCGTGTTTGAATCACGTAGTAATGTGGTAACACACTGAAGCAGTCAATTTAACCTGGTTTCGATCAATATTTTAGAGGATAACACCGGTTAGGTCTGGGTTAGGTCCGGGAAATGCACGCATCTGGCTCATGATTTCGCCTTTTTCGCAAACTTGTTGGCCAGATCCTGAGTTTTTTCCGTGTTTGAATCACGTAGTAATGTGGTAATTCACTGAAGCAGTCAATTAAACCTGGTTTCGATCAATATTTTAGAGGATAACACCGGTTAGGTCTGGGTTAGGTCCGGGAAATGCACGCATCTGGCTCATGATTTCGCCTTTTTCGCAAACTTGTTGGCCAGATCCTGGGTTTTTTCCGTGTTTGAATCACGTAGTAATGTGGTAATTCACTGAAGCAGTCAATTAAACCTGGTTTCGATCAATATTTTAGAGGATAACACCGGTTAGGTCTGGGTTAGGTTTGGGTTATGCCCACATCTGGCTCATGATTTTGCCTTCTTCGCATACTTGTTGGCCAGATCCTGGGTTTTTTTCGTGTTTGAATCACGTAGTAATGTGGTAACACACTGAAGCAGTCAATTAAACCTGGTTTCGAACAATATTTTAGAGGATAACACCGGTTAGGTCTGGGTTAGGTCTGGGTTATGCCCGCATCTGGCTCATGATTTTGCCTTCTTCGCATACTTGTTGGCCAGATCCTGGGTTTTTTTCGTGTTTCAATCACGTAGTAATGTGGTAACACACTGAAGCAGTCAATTAAACCTGGTTTCGATCAATATTTTAGAGGATAACACCGGTTAGGTCTGGGTTAGGTCCGGGAAATGCACGCATCTGGCTTATGATTTCGCCTTTTTCGCACACTTGTTGACCAGATCCTGGGTTTTTTCCGTGTTTGAATCACGTAGTAATGTGGTACCACACTGAGGCAGTCAATTAAACCTGGTTTCGATCAATACTTTAGAGTATAACACCGGTTTGGTCTGGGCTAGGTCTGAGTTATGCCCGCATCTGGCTCATGATTTTACCTTCTTCGCATACTTGTTGGCCAGATCCTGGGTTTTTTTCGTGTTTGAATCACGTAGTAATGTGGTAACACACTGAAGCAGTCAATTAAACCTGGTTTCGATCAATATTTTAGAGGATAACACCGGTTAGGTCTGGGTTAGGTCCGGGAAATGCACGCATCTGGCTCATGATTTCGCCTTTTTCACAAACTTGTTGGCCAGATCCTGGGTTTTTCCCGTGTTTGAATCACGTAGTAATTTGGTAACTCACTGAAGCAGTCAATTAAACCTGGTTTCGATCAATATTTTAGAGGATAACACCGGTTAGGTCTGGGTTAGGTCTGGGTTATGCCCGCATCTGGCTCATGATTTTGCCTTCTTCGCATACTTGTTGGCCAGATCCTGGGTTTTTTTCGTGTTTGAATCACGTAGTAATGTGGTAACACACTGAAGCAGTCAATTAAACCTGGTGTCGATCAATATTTTAGAGGATAACACCGGTTAGGTCTGGGTTAGGTCTGGGTTATGCCCGCATCTGGCTCATGATTTTGCCTTCTTCGCATACTTGCAGGCCAGATCCTGGGTTTTTTTCGTGTTTGAATCACGTAGTAATGTGGTAATACACTGAAGCAGTCAATCAAACCTGGTTTCGATCAATATTTTAGAGGATAACACCGGTTAGGTCTGGGTTAGGTCTGGGTTATGCCCGCATCTGGCTCATGATTTTGCCTTCTTCGCATACTTGTTGGCCAGATCCTGGGTTTTTTTCGTGTTTGAATCACGTAGTAATGTGGTAACATACTGAAGCAGCCAATTAAACCTGGTTTCGATCAATATTTTAGAGGATAACACCGGTTAGGTCTGGGTTAGGTCTGGGATATGCGCGCATCTGGCTTATACTTTCGCGTTTTTCGCAAACTTTTTGGCCAGATCCTGGGTTTTTTCCGTGTTTGAATCACGTAGTAATGTGGTACCACACTGAGGTAGTCAATTAAACCTGGTTTCGATCAATATTTTGGGGGATAACACCGGTTAGGTCTGGGTTAGGTCTGGGTTATGCCCGCATCTGGCTCATGATTTTGCCTTCTTCGCATACTTGTTGGCCAGATCCTGGGGTTTTTTCGTGTTTGAATCACGTAGTAATGTGGTAACACACTGAAGGAGTCAATTAAACCTGGTTTCGATCAATATTTTAGAGGAAAACACCGGTTAGGTCTGGGTTAGGTCTGGGTTATGCCCGCATCTGGCTCATGATTTTGTCTTCTTCGCATACTTGTTGGCCAGATCCTGGGTTTTTTTCGTGTTTGAATCACGTAGTAATGTGGTAACACACTGAAGCAGTCAATTAAACCAGGTTTCGATCAATATTTTAGAGGATAACACCGGTTAGGTCTGGGTTAGGTCTGGGTTAGGTCTGGGTTATGCCCGCATCTGGCTCATGATTTTGCCTTCTTCGCATACTTGTTGGCCATATCCTGGGTTTTTTCCGTGTTTGAATCACGTAGTAATGTGGTAACACAATGAAGCAGTCAATTAACCCTGGTTTCGATCCATATTTTGGAGGATAACACCGGTTAGGTCTGGGTTAGGTCTGGGATATGCCCGCATCTGGCTCATGATTTTGCCTTCTTCGCATACTTGTTGGCCAGATCCTGGGTTTCTTTCGTGTTTGAATCGCGTAGTAATGTGGTAACATACTGAAGCAGTCAATTAAACCTGGTTTCGATCAATATTTTAGAGGATAACACCGGTTAGGTCTGGGTTAGGTCTGGGATATGCGCGCATCTGGCTTATACTTTCGCGTTTTTCGCAAACTTTTTGGCCAGATCCTGGGTTTTTTCCGTGTTTGAATCACGTAGTAATGTGGTACCACACTGAGGTAGTCAATTAAACCTGGTTTCGATCAATATTTTGGAGGATAACACCGGTTAGGTCTGGGTTAGGTCTGGGTTATGCCCGCATCTGGCTCATGATTTTGCCTTCTTCGCATACTTGTTGGCCAGATCCTGGGTTTTTTTCGTGTTTGAATCACGTAGTAATGTGGTAACACACTGAAGGAGTCAATTAAACCTGGTTTCGATCAATATTTTAGAGGAAAACACCGGTTAGGTCTGGGTTAGGTCTGGGTTATGCCCGCATCTGGCTCATGATTTTGCCTTCTTCGCATACTTGTTGGCCAGATCCTGGGTTTTTTTCGTGTTTGAATCACGTAGTAATGTGGTAACACACTGAAGCAGTCAATTAAACCAGGTTTCGATCAATATTTTAGAGGATAACACCGGTTAGGTCTGGGTTAGGTCTGGGTTAGGTCTGGGTTATGCCCGCATCTGGCTCATGATTTTGCCTTCTTCGCATACTTGTTGGCCATATCCTGGGTTTTTTCCGTGTTTGAATCACGTAGTAATGTGGTAACACAATGAAGCAGTCAATTAACCCTGGTTTCGATCCATATTTTGGAGGATAACACCGGTTAGGTCTGGGTTAGGTCTGGGATATGCCCGCATCTGGCTCATGATTTTGCCTTCTTCGCATACTTGTTGGCCAGATCCTGGGTTTTTTCTCGTGTTTGAATCACGTAGTAATGTGGTAACACACTGAAGCAGTCAATTAAACCTGGTTTCGATCAATATTTTAGGGGATAACACCGGTTAGGTCTGGGTTAGGTCTGGGTTATGCCCGCATCTGGCTCATGATTTTGCCTTCTTCGCATACTTGTTGGCCATATCCTGGGTTTTTTCCGTGTTTGAATCACGTAGTAATGTGGTAACACACTGAAGCAGTCAATTAAACCTGGTTTCGATCAATATTTTAGAGGATAACACCGGTTAGGTCTGGGTTTCGTCTGGGTTATGCCCGCATCTGGCTCATGATTTTGCCTTCTTCGCAAACTTTTTGGCCAGATCCTGGGTTTTTTCCGTGTTTGAATCACGAGTAATGTGGTACCACACTGAGGTAGTCAATTAAACCTGGTTTCGATCAATATTTTGGAGGATAACACCGGTTAGGTCTGGGTTAGGTCTGGGTTATGCCCGCATCTGGCTCATGATTTTGCCTTCTTCGCATACTTGTTGGCCAGATCCTGGGTTTTTTTCGTGTTTGAATCACGTAGTAATGTGGTAACACAATGAAGCAGTCAATTAACCCTGGTTTCGATCCATATTTTGGAGGATAACACCGGTTAGGTCTGGGTTAGGTCTGGGATATGCCCGCATCTGGCTCATGATTTTGCCTTCTTCGCATACTTGTTGGCCATATCCTGGGTTTTTTCCGTGTTTGAATCACGTAGTAATGTGGTAACACACTGAAGCAGTCAATTAAACCTGGTTTCGATCAATATTTTAGAGGATAACACCGGTTAGGACTGGGTTTCGTCTGGGTTATGCCCGCATCTGGCTCATGATTTTGCCTTCTTCGCAAACTTTTTGGCCAGATCCTGGGTTTTTTCCGTGTTTGAATCACGAGTAATGTGGTACCACACTGAGGTAGTCAATTAAACCTGGTTTCGATCAATATTTTGGAGGATAACACCGGTTAGGTCTGGGTTAGGTCTGGGTTATGCCCGCATCTGGCTCATGATTTTGCCTTCTTCGCATACTTGTTGGCCAGATCCTGGGTTTTTTTCGTGTTTGAATCACGTAGTAATGTGGTAACACAATGAAGCAGACAATTAACCCTGGTTTCGATCCATATTTTAGAGGATAACACCGGTTAGGTCTGGGTTTCGTCTGGGTTATGCCCGCATCTGGCTCATGATTTTGCCTTCTTCGCAAACTTTTTGGCCAGATCCTGGGTTTTTTCCGTGTTTGAATCACGAGTAATGTGGTACCACACTGAGGTAGTCAATTAAACCTGGTTTCGATCAATATTTTGGAGGATAACACCGGTTAGGTCTGGGTTAGGTCCGGGATACGCCCGCATCTGGCTCATGATTTTGCCTTCTTCGCATACTTGTTGGCCAGATCCTGGGTTTTTTTCGTGTTTGAATCACGAACTAATGTGGTAACACACTGAAGCAGTCAATTAAACCTGGTTTCGATCAATATTTTAGGGGATAACACCGGTTAGGTCTGGGTTAGGTCTGGGTTATGCCTGCATCTGGCTCATGATTTTGCCATCTTCGCATACTTGTTGGCCAGATCCTGGGTTTTTTTCGTGTTTGAATCACGTAGTAATGTGGTAATACACTGAAGCAGACAATTAAACCTGGTTTCGATCAATATTTCAGAGGATAACACCGGTTAGGTCTGGGTTAGGTCTGGGTTATGCCCGCATCTGGCTCATGATTTTGCCTTCTTCGCATACTTGTTGGCCAGATCCTGGGTTTCTTTCGTGTTTGAATCACGTAGTAATGTGGTAACACACTGAAGCAGTCAATTAAACCTGGTTTCGAACAATATTTTAGGGGATAACACCGGTTAGGTCTGGGTTAGGTCTGGGTTATGCCCACATCTGGCTCATGATTTTGCCTTCTTCGCATACTTGTTGGCCATATCCTGGTTTTTTTTCGTGTTTGAATCACGTAGTAATGTTGTACCACACTGAGGCAGTCAATTAAACCTGGTTTCGATCAATATTTTAGAGGATAACACCGGTTAGGTCTGGGTTCGGTCTGGGTTATGCCCGCATCTGGCTCATGATTTTGCCTTCTTCGCATACTTGTTGGCCAGATCCTGGGTTTTTTTCGTGTTTGAATCACGTAGTAATGTGGTAACACACTGAAGGGGTCAATTAAACCTGGTTTCGACCAATATTTTAGAGGATAACACCGGTTAGGTCTGGGATAGGTCTGGGACATGCGCGCATCTGGCTTACACTTTCGCCATTTTCGCAAACTTGTTGGCCTGATCCTGGGTTTTTTTCGTGTTTGAATCACGTAGTAATGTTGTACCACACTGAGGCAGTCAATTAAACCTGGTTTCGATCAATATTTCACAGGATAACACCGGCTAGGTCTGGGTTATGTCCGGGAAATGCACGCATCTGGCTCATGATTTCGCCCTTTCGCAAACTTGTTGGCCAGATCCTGGGTTTTTTCCGTGTTTGAATCACGTAGTAATGTGGTAATTCACTGAAGCAGCCAATTAAACCTGGTTTCGATCAATATTTTAGAGGATAACACCGGTTAGGTCTGGGTTAGGTCTGGGTTATGCCCGCATCTGGCTCATGATTTTGCCTTCTTCGCATACTTGTTGGCCAGATCCTGGGTTTTTTTCGTGCTTGAATCACGTAGTAATGTGGTAACACACTGAAGCAGTCAATTAAACCTGGTTTCGATCAATATTTTAGAGGATAACACCGGTTAGGTCTGGGTTAGGTCTGAGTTATGCCCGCATCTGGCTCATGATTTTGCCTTCTTCGCATACTTGTTGGCCAGATCCTGGGTTTCTTTCGTGTTTAAATCACGTAGTAATGTGGTAACACACTGAAGCAGTCAATTTAACCTGGTTTCGATCAATATTTTAGAGGATAACACCGGTTAGGTCTGGGTTAGGTCCGGGAAATGCACGCATCTGGCTCATGATTTCGCCTTTTTCGCATACTTGTTGGCCAGATCCTGGGTTTTTTCCGTGTTTGAATCACGTAGTAATGTCGTAATTCACTGAAGCAGTCAATTAAACCTGGTTTCGATCAATATTTTAGAGGATAACACCGGTTAGGTCTGGGTTAGGTCCGGGAAATGCACGCATCTGGCTCATGATTTCGCCTTTTTCGCAAACTTGTTGGCCAGATCCTGAGTTTTTTCCGTGTTTGAATCACGTAGTAATGTGGTAATTCACTGAAGCAGTCAATTAAACCTGGTTTCGATCAATATTTTAGAGGATAACACCGGTTAGGTCTGGGTTATGTCCGGGAAATGCACGCATCTGGCTCATGATTTTGCCTTTTTCGCAAACTTGTTGGCCAGATCCTGGGTTTTTTCCGTGTTTGAATCACGTAGTAATGTGGTAATTCACTGAAGCAGTCAATTAAACCTGGTTTCGATCAATATTTTAGAGGATAACACCGGTTAGGTCTGGGTTAGGTCTGGGTTATGCCCACATCTGGCTCATGATTTTGCCTTCTTCGCATACTTGTTGGCCAGATCCTGGGTTTTTTTCGTGTTTGAATCACGTAGTAATGTGGTAACACACTGAAGCAGTCAATTAAACCTGGTTTCGAACAATATTTTAGAGGATAACACCGGTTAGGTCTGGGTTAGGTCTGGGTTATGCCCGCATCTGGCTCATGATTTTGCCTTCTTCGCATACTTGTTGGCCAGATCCTGGGTTTTTTTCGTGTTTCAATCACGTAGTAATGTGGTAACACACTGAAGCAGTCAATTAAACCTGGTTTCGATCAATATTTTAGAGGATAACACCGGTTAGGTCTGGGTTAGGTCCGGGAAATGCACGCATCTGGCTTATGATTTCGCCTTTTTCGCACACTTGTTGACCAGATCCTGGGTTTTTTCCGTGTTTGAATCACGTAGTAATGTGGTACCACACTGAGGCAGTCAATTAAACCTGGTTTCGATCAATATTTTAGAGTATAACACCGGTTAGGTCTGGGCTAGGTCTGAGTTATGCCCGCATCTGGCTCATGATTTTACCTTCTTCGCATACTTGTTGGCCAGATCCTGGGTTTTTTTCGTGTTTGAATCACGTAGTAATGTGGTAACACAATGAAGCAGTCAAATAACCCTGGTTTCGATCCATATTTTGGAGGATAACACCGGTTAGGTCTGGGTTAGGTCTGGGTTATGCCCGCATCTGGCTCATGATTTTGCCTTCTTCGCATACTTGTTGGCCAGATCCTGGGTTTTTTTCGTGTTTGAATCACGTAGTAATGTGTTAACACACTGAAGCAGTCAATTAAACCTCGCTTCGCTCAGTATTTTAGAGGATAACACCGGTTAGGTCTGGGTTAGGTCTGGGTTATGCCCGCATCTGGCTCATGATTTTGCCTTCTTCGCATACTTGTTGGCCAGATCCTGGGTTTTTTCCGTGTTTGAATCACGTAGTAATGTGGTAACACACTGAAGCAGTCAATTAAACCTGGTTTCGATCAATATTTTAGAGGATAACACCGGTTAGGTCTGGGTTTCGTCTGGGTTATGCCCGCATCTGGCTCATGATTTTGCCTTCTTCGCATACTTGTTGGCCAGATCCTGGGTTTTTTTCGTGTTTGAATCACGTAGTAATGTGGTAACACAATGAAGCAGTCAATTAACCCTGGTTTCGATCCATATTTTGGAGGATAACACCGGTTAGGTCTGGGTTAGGTCCGGGAAATGCACGCATCTGGCTCATGATTTCGCCTTTTTCACAAACTTGTTGGCCAGATCCTGGGTTTTTTCCGTGTTTGAATAACGTAGTAATGTGGTAATTCACTGAAGCAGTCAATTAAACCTGGTTTCGATCAATTTTTTTAGAGGATGACACCGGTTAGGTCTGGGTTATGCCCGCATCTGGCTCATGATTTTGCCTTCTTCGCATACTTGTTGGCCAGATCCTGGATTTCTTTCGTGTTTGAATCACGTAGTAATGTTGTACCACACTGAGGCAGTCAATTAAACCTGGTTTCGATCAATATTTTAGAGGATAACACCGGTTAGGTCTGGGTTCGGTCTGGGTTGTGCCCGCATCTGGCTCATGATTTTGCCTTCTTCGCATACTTGTTGGCCAGATCCTGGGTTTTTTTCGTGTTTGAATCACGTAGTAATGTGGTAACACACTGAAGGGGTCAATTAAACCTGGTTTCGACCAATATTTTAGAGGATAACACCGGTTAGGTCTGGGATAGGTCTGGGACATGCGCGCATCTGGCTTACACTTTCGCCATTTTCGCAAACTTGTTGGCCTGATCCTGGGTTTTTTTCGTGTTTGAATCACGTAGTAATGTTGTACCACACTGAGGCAGTCAATTAAACCTGGTTTCGATCAATATTTCACAGGATAACACCGGCTAGGTCTGGGTTAGGTCCGGGAAATGCACGCATCTGGCTCATGATTTCGCCCTTTCGCAAACTTGTTGGCCAGATCCTGGGTTTTTTCCGTGTTTGAATCACGTAGTAATGTGGTAATTCACTGAAGCAGCCAATTAAACCTGGTTTCGATCAATATTTTAGAGGATAACACCGGTTAGGTCTGGGTTAGGTCTGGGTTATGCCCGCATCTGGCTCATGATTTTGCCTTCTTCGCATACTTGTTGGCCAGATCCTGGGTTTTTTTCGTGTTTGAATCACGTAGTAATGTGGTAACACACTGAAGCAGTCAATTAAACCTGGTTTCGATCAATATTTTAGAGGATAACACCGGTTAGGTCTGGGTTAGGTCTGAGTTAGGCCCGCATCTGGCTCATGATTTTGCCATCTTCGCATACTTGTTGGCCAGATCCTGGGTTTCTTTCGTGTTTAAATCACGTAGTAATGTGGTAACACACTGAAGCAGTCAATTTAACCTGGTTTCGATCAATATTTTAGAGGATAACACCGGTTAGGTCTGGGTTAGGTCCGGGAAATGCACGCATCTGGCTCATGATTTCGCCTTTTTCGCATACTTGTTGGCCAGATCCTGGGTTTTTTCCGTGTTTGAATCACGTAGTAATGTCGTAATTCACTGAAGCAGTCAATTAAACCTGGTTTCGATCAATATTTTAGAGGATAACACCGGTTAGGTCTGGGTTAGGTCCGGGAAATGCACGCATCTGGCTCATGATTTCGCCTTTTTCGCAAACTTGTTGGCCAGATCCTGAGTTTCTTCCGTGTTTGAATCACGTAGTAATGTGGTAATTCACTGAAGCAGTCAATTAAACCTGGTTTCGATCAATATTTTAGAGGATAACACCGGTTAGGTCTGGGTTAGGTCTGGGTTATGCCCGCATCTGGCTCATGATTTTGCCTTTTTCGCAAACATGTTGGCCAGATCCTGGGTTTTTTCCGTGTTTGAATCACGTAGTAATGTGGTAATTCACTGAAGCAGTCAATTAAACCTGGTTTCGATCAATATTTTAGAGGATAACACCGGTTAGGTCTGGGTTAGGTCTGGGTTATGCCCACATCTGGCTCATGATTTTGCCTTCTTCGCATACTTGTTGGCCAGATCCTGGGTTTTTTTCGTGTTTGAATCACGTAGTAATGTGGTAACACACTGAAGCAGTCAATTAAACCTGGTTTCGAACAATATTTTAGAGGATAACACCGGTTAGGTCTGGGTTAGGTCTGGGTTATGCCCGCAACTGGCTCATGATTTTGCCTTCTTCGCATACTTGTTGGCCAGATCCTGGGTTTTTTTCGTGTTTCAATCACGTAGTAATGTGGTAACACACTGAAGCAGTCAATTAAACCTGGTTTCGATCAATATTTTAGAGGATAACACCGGTTAGGTCTGGGTTAGGTCCGGGAAATGCACGCATCTGGCTTATGATTTCGCCTTTTTCGCACACTTGTTGACCAGATCCTGGGTTTTTTCCGTGTTTGAATCACGTAGTAATGTGGTACCACACTGAGGCAGTCAATTAAACCTGGTTTCGATCAATATTTTAGAGTATAACACCGGTTAGGTCTGGGCTAGGTCTGAGTTATGCCCGCATCTGGCTCATGATTTTACCTTCTTCGCATACTTGTTGGCCAGATCCTGGGTTTTTTTCGTGTTTGAATCACGTAGTAATGTGGTAACACACTGAAGCAGTCAATTAAACCTGGTTTCGATCAATATTTTAGAGGATAACACCGGTTAGGTCTAGGTTAGGTCCGGGAAATGCACGCATCTGGCTCATGATTTCGCCTTTTTCACAAACTTGTTGGCCAGATCCTGGGTTTTTTCCGTGTTTGAATCACGTAGTAATGTGGTAATTCACTGAAGCAGTCAATTAAACCTGGTTTCGATCAATATTTTAGAGGATAACACCGGTTAGGTCTGGGTTAGGTCTGGGTTATGCCCGCATCTGGCTCATGATTTTGCCTTCTTCGCATACTTGTTGGCCAGATCCTGGGTTTTTTTCGTGTTTGAATCACGTAGTAATGTGGTAACACACTGAAGCAGTCAATTAATCCTGGTTTCGATCAATATTTTAGAGGATAACACCGGTTAGGTCTGGGTTAGGTCTGGGTTATGCCCGCATCTGGCTCATGATTTTGCCTTTTTCGCAAACATGTTGGCCAGATCCTGGGTTTTTTCCGTGTTTGAATCACGTAGTAATGTGGTAATTCACTGAAGCAGTCAATTAAACCTGGTTTCGATCAATATTTTAGAGGATAACACCGGTTAGGTCTGGGTTAGGTCTGGGTTATGCCCACATCTGGCTCATGATTTTGCCTTCTTCGCATACTTGTTGGCCAGATCCTGGGTTTTTTTCGTGTTTCAATCACGTAGTAATGTGGTAACACACTGAAGCAGTCAATTAATCCTGGTTTCGATCAATATTTTAGAGGATAACACCGGTTAGGTCTGGGTTAGGTCCGGGAAATGCACGCATCTGGCTTATGATTTCGCCTTTTTCGCACACTTGTTGACCAGATCCTGGGTTTTTTCCGTGTTTGAATCACGTAGTAATGTGGTACCACACTGAGGCAGTCAATTAAACCTGGTTTCGATCAATATTTTAGAGTATAACACCGGTTAGGTCTGGGCTAGGTCTGAGTTATGCCCGCATCTGGCTCATGATTTTACCTTCTTCGCATACTTGTTGGCCAGATCCTGGGTTTTTTTCGTGTTTGAATCACGTAGTAATGTGGTAACACACTGAAGCAGTCAATTAAACCTGGTTTCGATCAATATTTTAGAGGATAACACCGGTTAGGTCTGGGTTAGGTCCGGGAAATGCACGCATCTGGCTCATGATTTCGCCTTTTTCACAAACTTGTTGGCCAGATCCTGGGTTTTTTTCGTGTTTGAATCACGTAGTAATGTGGTAACACACTGAAGCAGTCAATTAAACCTGGTTTCGATCAATTTTTTTAGAGGATGACACCGGTTAGGTCTGGGTTATGCCCGCATCTGGCTCATGATTTTGCCTTCTTCGCATACTTGTTGGCCAGATCCTGGATTTCTTTCGTGTTTGAATCACGTAGTAATGTGGTAACACACTGAAGCAGCCAATTTAACCTGGTTTCGATCAATATTTTAGAGGATAACACCGGTTAGGTCTGGGTTAGGTCTAGGTTATGCCCGCATCTGGCTCATGATTTTGCCTTCTTCGCATACTTGTAGGCCAGATCCTGGGTTTTTTTCGTGTTTGAATCACGTAGTAATGTGGTAACACAATGAAGCAGTCAATTAACCCTGGTTTCGATCCATATTTTGGAGGATAACACCGGTTAGGTCTGGGTTAGGTCAGGGTTATGCCCGCATCTGGTTCATGATTTTGCCTTCTTAGCATACTTGTTAGCCAGATCCTGGGTTTTTTTCGTGTTTGAATCACGTAGTAATGTGTTAACACACTGAAGCAGTCAATTAAACCTCGCTTCGCTCAGTATTTTAGAGGATAACACCGGTTAGGTCTGGGTTAGGTCTGGGTTATGCCCGCATCTGGCTCATGATTTTGCCTTCTTCGCATACTTGTTGGCCAGATCCTGGGTTTTTTTCGTGTTTGAATCACGTAGTAATGTGGTAACACACTGAAGGAGTTAATTAAACCTGGTTTCGATGAATATTTTAGAGGATAACACCGGTTAGATCTGGGTTAGGTCTGGGTTATGCCCGCATCTGGCTCATGATTTTGCCTTCTTCGCATACTTGTTGGCCAGATCCTGGGTTTTTTTCGTGTTTGAATCACGTAGTAATGTGGTAACACACTGAAGCAGTCAATTAAACCTGGTTTCGATCAATATTTTAGGGGATAACACCGGTTAGGACTGGGTTAGGTCTGGGTTATGCCTGCATCTGGCTCATGATTTTGCCTTCTTCGCATACTTGTTTGCCAGATCCTGGGTTTTTTCCGTGTTTGAATCACGTAGTAATGTGGTAATTCGCTGAAGCAGTCAATTAAACCTGGTTCCGATCATTATTTTAGAGGATAACACCGGTTAGGTCTGGGTTAGGTCTGGGATATGCGCGCATCTGGCTTACACTTTCGCCATTTTCGCAAACTTGTTGGCCAGATCCTGGGTTTTTTTCGTGTTTGAATCACGTAGTAATGTCGTACCACACTGAGCCAGTCAATTAAACCTGGTTTCGATCAATATTTCACAGGATAACACCGGCTAGGTCTGGGTTAGGTCCGGGAAATGCACGCATCTGGCTTATGATTTCGCCTTTTTCGCAAACTTGTTGGCCAGATCCTGGGTTTTTTCCGTGTTTGAATCACGTAGTAATGTGGTAACACACTGAAGCAGTCAATTAAACCTGGTTTCGATCAATATTTTAGAGGATAACACCGGTTAGGTCTGGGTTTCGTCTGGGTTATGCCCGCATCTGGCTCATGATTTTGCCTTCTTCGCAAACTTTTTGGCCAGATCCTGGGTTTTTTCCGTGTTTGAATCACGAGTAATGTGGTACCACACTGAGGTAGTCAATTAAACCTGGTTTCGATCAATATTTTGGAGGATAACACCGGTTAGGTCTGGGTTAGGTCTGGGTTGTGCCCGCATCTGGCTCATGATTTTGCCTTCTTCGCATACTTGTTGGCCAGATCCTGGGTTTTTTTCGTGTTTGAATCACGTAGTAATGTGGTAACACAATGAAGCAGTCAAATAACCCTGGTTTCGATTCATATTTTGGAGGATAACACCGGTTAGGTCTGGGTTAGGTCTGGGTTATGCCCGCATCTGGCTCATGATTTTGCCTTCTTCGCATACTTGTTGGCCAGATCCTGGGTTTTTTTCGTGTTTGAATCACGTAGTAATGTGTTAACACACTGAAGCAGTCAATTAAACCTCGCTTCGCTCAGTATTTTAGAGGATAACACCGGTTAGGTCTGGGTTAGGTCTGGGTTATGCCCGCATCTGGCTCATGATTTTGCCTTCTTCGCATACTTGTTGGCCAGATCCTGGGTTTTTTACGTGTTTGAATCACGTAGTAATGTGGTAACACACTGAAGCAGTCAATTAAACCTGGTTTCGATCAATATTTTAGAGGATAACACCGGTTAGGTCTGGGTTTCGTCTGGGTTATGCCCGCATCTGGCTCATGATTTTGCCTTCTTCGCATACTTGTTGGCCAGATCCTGGGTTTTTTTCGTGTTTGAATCACGTAGTAATGTGGTAACACAATGAAGCAGTCAATTAACCCTGGTTTCGATCCATATTTTGGAGGATAACACCGGTTAGGTCTGGGTTAGGTCTGGGTTATGCCCGCATCTGGCTCATGATTTTGCCTTCGTCGCATACTTGTTGGCCAGATCCTGGGTTTTTTTCGTGTTTGAATCACGTAGTAATGTGTTAACACACTGAAGCAGTCAATTAAACCTCGCTTCGCTCAGTATTTTAGAGGATAACACCGGTTAGGTCTGGGTTAGGTCTGGGTTATGGCCGCATCTGGCTCATGATTTTGCCTTCTTCGCATACTTGTTGGCCAGATCCTGGGTTTTTTTCGTGTTTGAATCACGTAGTAATGTGCTAACATACTGAAGCAGTCAATTAAACCTGGTTTCGATCAATATTTTAGAGGATAACACCGGTTAGGTCTGGGTTAGGTCTGGGATATGCGCGCATCTGGCTTATACTTTCGCGTTTTTCGCAAACTTTTGGGCCAGATCCTGGGTTTTTTCCGTGTTTGAATCACGTAGTAATGTGGTGCCACACTGAGGTAGTCAATTAAACCTGGTTTCGATCAATATTTTGGAGGATAACACCGGTTAGGTCTGGGTTAGGTCTGGGTTATGCCCGCATCTGGCTCATGATTTTGCCTTCTTCGCATACTTGTTGGCCAGATCCTGGGTTTTTTTCGTGTTTCAATCACGTAGTAATGTGGTAACACACTGAAGCAGTCAATTAATCCTGGTTTCGATCAATATTTTAGAGGATAACACCGGTTAGGTCTGGGTTTCGTCTGGGTTATGCCCGCATCTGGCTCATGATTTTGCCTTCTTCGCATACTTGTTGGCCAGATCCTGGGTTTTTTTCGTGTTTGAATCACGTAGTAACGTGGTAACACACTGAAGCAGTCAATTAAACCTGGTTTCGAACAATATTTTAGAGGATAACACCGGTTAGGTCTGGGTTAGGTCTGGGTTATGCCCGCAACTGGCTCATGATTTTGCCTTCTTCGCATACTTGTTGGCCAGATCCTGGGTTTTTTTCGTGTTTCAATCACGTAGTAATGTGGTAACACACTGAAGCAGTCAATTAATCCTGGTTTCGATCAATATTTTAGAGGATAACACCGGTTAGGTCTGGGTTAGGTCCGGGAAATGCACGCATCTGGCTTATGATTTCGCCTTTTTCGCACACTTGTTGACCAGATCCTGGGTTTTTTCCGTGTTTGAATCACGTAGTAATGTGGTACCACACTGAGGCAGTCAATTAAACCTGGTTTCGATCAATATTTTAGAGTATAACACCGGTTAGGTCTGGGCTAGGTCTGAGTTATGCCCGCATCTGGCTCATGATTTTACCTTCTTCGCATACTTGTTGGCCAGATCCTGGGTTTTTTTCGTGTTTGAATCACGTAGTAATGTGGTAACACACTGAAGCAGTCAATTAAACCTGGTTTCGATCAATATTTTAGAGGATAACACCGGTTAGGTCTGGGTTAGGTCCGGGAAATGCACGCATCTGGCTCATGATTTCGCCTTTTTCACAAACTTGTTGGCCAGATCCTGGGTTTTTTTCGTGTTTGAATCACGTAGTAATGTGGTAACACACTGAAGCAGTCAATTAAACCTGGTTTCGATCAATTTTTTTAGAGGATGACACCGGTTAGGTCTGGGTTATGCCCGCATCTGGCTCATGATTTTGCCTTCTTCGCATACTTGTTGGCCAGATCCTGGATTTCTTTCGTGTTTGAATCACGTAGTAATGTGGTAACACACTGAAGCAGCCAATTTAACCTGGTTTCGATCAATATTTTAGAGGATAACACCGGTTAGGTCTGGGTTAGGTCTAGGTTATGCCCGCATCTGGCTCATGATTTTGCCTTCTTCGCATACTTGTAGGCCAGATCCTAGGTTTTTTTCGTGTTTGAATCACGTAGTAATGTGGTAACACAATGAAGCAGTCAATTAACCCTGGTTTCGATCCATATTTTGGAGGATAACACCGGTTAGGTCTGGGTTAGGTCAGGGTTATGCCCGCATCTGGTTCATGATTTTGCCTTCTTAGCATACTTGTTAGCCAGATCCTGGGTTTTTTTCGTGTTTGAATCACGTAGTAATGTGTTAACACACTGAAGCAGTCAATTAAACCTCGCTTCGCTCAGTATTTTAGAGGATAACACCGGTTAGGTCTGGGTTAGGTCTGGGTTATGCCCGCATCTGGCTCATGATTTTGCCTTCTTCGCATACTTGTTGGCCAGATCCTGGGTTTTTTTCGTGTTTGAATCACGTAGTAATGTGGTAACACACTGAAGGAGTCAATTAAACCTGGTTTCGATCAATATTTTAGAGGATAACACCGGTTAGATCTGGGTTAGGTCTGGGTTATGCCCGCATCTGGCTCATGATTTTGCCTTCTTCGCATACTTGTTGGCCAGATCCTGGGTTTTTTTCGTGTTTGAATCACGTAGTAATGTGGTAACACACTGAAGCAGTCAATTAAACCTGGTTTCGATCAATATTTTAGGGGATAACACCGGTTAGGACTGGGTTAGGTCTGGGTTATGCCTGCATCTGGCTCATGATTTTGCCTTCTTCGCATACTTGTTTGCCAGATCCTGGGTTTTTTCCGTGTTTGAATCACGTAGTAATGTGGTAATTCGCTGAAGCAGTCAATTAAACCTGGTTCCGATCATTATTTTAGAGGATAACACCGGTTAGGTCTGGGTTAGGTCTGGGATATGCGCGCATCTGGCTTACACTTTCGCCATTTTCGCAAACTTGTTGGCCAGATCCTGGGTTTTTTTCGTGTTTGAATCACGTAGTAATGTCGTACCACACTGAGCCAGTCAATTAAACCTGGTTTCGATCAATATTTCACAGGATAACACCGGCTAGGTCTGGGTTAGGTCCGGGAAATGCACGCATCTGGCTTATGATTTCGCCTTTTTCGCAAACTTGTTGGCCAGATCCTGGGTTTTTTCCGTGTTTGAATCACGTAGTAATGTGGTAACACACTGAAGCAGTCAATTAAACCTGGTTTCGATCAATATTTTAGAGGATAACACCGGTTAGGTCTGGGTTTCGTCTGGGTTATGCCCGCATCTGGCTCATGATTTTGCCTTCTTCGCAAACTTTTTGGCCAGATCCTGGGTTTTTTCCGTGTTTGAATCACGAGTAATGTGGTACCACACTGAGGTAGTCAATTAAACCTGGTTTCGATCAATATTTTGGAGGATAACACCGGTTAGGTCTGGGTTAGGTCTGGGTTGTGCCCGCATCTGGCTCATGATTTTGCCTTCTTCGCATACTTGTTGGCCAGATCCTGGGTTTTTTTCGTGTTTGAATCACGTAGTAATGTGGTAACACAATGAAGCAGTCAAATAACCCTGGTTTCGATTCATATTTTGGAGGATAACACCGGTTAGGTCTGGGTTAGGTCTGGGTTATGCCCGCATCTGGCTCATGATTTTGCCTTCTTCGCATACTTGTTGGCCAGATCCTGGGTTTTTTTCGTGTTTGAATCACGTAGTAATGTGTTAACACACTGAAGCAGTCAATTAAACCTCGCTTCGCTCAGTATTTTAGAGGATAACACCGGTTAGGTCTGGGTTAGGTCTGGGTTATGCCCGCATCTGGCTCGTGATTTTGCCTTCTTCGCATACTTGTTGGCCAGATCCTGGGTTTTTTACGTGTTTGAATCACGTAGTAATGTGGTAACACACTGAAGCAGTCAATTAAACCTGGTTTCGATCAATATTTTAGAGGATAACACCGGTTAGGTCTGGGTTTCGTCTGGGTTATGCCCGCATCTGGCTCATGATTTTGCCTTCTTCGCATACTTGTTGGCCAGATCCTGGGTTTTTTTCGTGTTTGAATCACGTAGTAATGTGGTAACACAATGAAGCAGTCAATTAACCCTGGTTTCGATCCATATTTTGGAGGATAACACCGGTTAGGTCTGGGTTAGGTCTGGGTTATGCCCGCATCTGGCTCATGATTTTGCCTTCGTCGCATACTTGTTGGCCAGATCCTGGGTTTTTTTCGTGTTTGAATCACGTAGTAATGTGTTAACACACTGAAGCAGTCAATTAAACCTCGCTTCGCTCAGTATTTTAGAGGATAACACCGGTTAGGTCTGGGTTAGGTCTGGGTTATGGCCGCATCTGGCTCATGATTTTGCCTTCTTCGCATACTTGTTGGCCAGATCCTGGGTTTTTTTCGTGTTTGAATCACGTAGTAATGTGCTAACATACTGAAGCAGTCAATTAAACCTGGTTTCGATCAATATTTTAGAGGATAACACCGGTTAGGTCTGGGTTAGGTCTGGGATATGCGCGCATCTGGCTTATACTTTCGCGTTTTTCGCAAACTTTTGGGCCAGATCCTGGGTTTTTTCCGTGTTTGAATCACGTAGTAATGTGGTGCCACACTGAGGTAGTCAATTAAACCTGGTTTCGATCAATATTTTGGAGGATAACACCGGTTAGGTCTGGGTTAGGTCTGGGTTATGCCCGCATCTGGCTCATGATTTTGCCTTCTTCGCAAACTTGTTGGCCAGATCCTGGGTTTTTTTCGTGTTTGAATCACGTTGTAATGTGGTAACACACTGAAGGAGTCAATTAAACCTGGTTTCGATCAATATTTTAGAGGAAAACACCGGTTAGGTCTGGGTTAGGTCTGGGTTATGCCCGCATCTGGCTCATGATTTTACCTTCTTCGCATACTTGTTGGCCATATCCTGGGTTTTTTTCGTGTTTGAATCACGTAGTAATGTGGTAACACACTGAAGCAGTCAATTAAACCAGGTTTCGATCAATATTTTAGAGGATAACACCGGTTAGGTCTGGGTTAGGTCTGGGTTAGGTCTGGGTTATGCCCGCATCTGGCTCATGATTTTGCCTTCTTCGCATACTTGTTGGCCATATCCTGGGTCTTTTCCGTGTTTGAATCACGTAGTAATGTGGTAACACATTGAAGCAGTCAATTATCCCTGGTTTCGATCCATATTTTGGAGGATAACGCCGGTTAGGTCTGGGTTAGGTCTGGGATATGCCCGCATCTGGCTCATGATTTTGCCTTCTTCGCATAATTGTTGGCCAGATCCTGGGTTTTTTTCGTGTTTGAATCACGTAGTAATGTGGTAACACACTGAAGCAGTCAATTAAACCTGGTTTCGATCAATATTTTAGGAGATAACACCGGTTAGGACTGGGTTAGGTCTGGGTTATGCCCGCATCTGGCTCATGATTTTGCCTTCTTCGCATAGTTGTTGGCCAGATCCTGGGTTTTTTCCGTGTTTGAATCACGTAGTAATGTGGTAACACAATGAAGCAGTCAAATAACCCTGGTTTCGATCCATATTTTGGAGGATAACACCGGTTAGGTCTGGGTTAGGTCTGGGTTAAGCCCGCATCTGGCTCATGATTTTGCCTTCTTCGCATACTTGTTGGCCAGATCCTGGGTTTTTTTCGTGTTTGAATCACGTAGTAATGTGTTAACACACTGAAGCAGTCAATTAAACCTCGCTTCGCTCAGTATTTTAGAGGATAACACCGGTTAGGTCTGGGTTAGGTCTGGGTTATGCCCGCATCTGGCTCATGATTTTGCCTTCTTCGCATACTTGTTGGCCAGATCCTGGGTTTTTTCCGTGTTTGAATCACGTAGTAATGTGGTAACACACTGAAGCAGTTAACTAAACCTGGTTTCGATCAATATTTTAGAGGATAACACCGGTTAGGTCTGGGTTTCGTCTGGGTTATGCCCGCATCTGGCTCATGATTTTGCCTTCTTCGCATACTTGTTGGCCAGATCCTGGGTTTTTTTCGTGTTTGATTCACGTAGTAATGTGGTAACACAATGAAGCAGTCAATTAACCCTGGTTTCGATCCATATTTTGGAGGATAACACCGGTTAGGTCTGGGTTAGGTCTGGGTTATGCCCGCATCTGGCTCATGATTTTGCCTTCTTCGCATACTTGTTGGCCAGATCCTGGGTTTTTTTCGTGTTTGAATCACGTAGTAATGTGTTAACACACTGAAGCAGTTAACTAAACCTGGTTTCGATCAATATTTTAGAGGATAACACCGGTTAGGTCTGGGTTTCGTCTGGGTTATGCCCGCATCTGGCTCATGATTTTGCCTTCTTCGCATACTTGTTGGCCAGATCCTGGGTTTTTTTCGTGTTTGATTCACGTAGTAATGTGGTAACACAATGAAGCAGTCAATTAACCCTGGTTTCGATCCATATTTTGGAGGATAACACCGGTTAGGTCTGGGTTAGGTCTGGGTTATGCCCGCATCTGGCTCATGATTTTGCCTTCTTCGCATACTTGTTGGCCAGATCCTGGGTTTTTTTCGTGTTTGAATCACGTAGTAATGTGTTAACACACTGAAGCAGTCAATTAAACCTCGCTTCGCTCAGTATTTTAGAGGATAACACCGGTTAGGTCTGGGTTAGGTCTGGGTTATGCCCGCATCTGGCTCATGATTTTGCCTTCTTCGCATACTTGTTGGCCAGATCCTGGGTTTTTTACGTGTTTGAATCACGTAGTAATGTGGTAACACACTGAAGCAGTCAATTAAACCTGGTTTCGATCAATATTTTAGAGGATAACACCGGTTAGGTCTGGGTTTCGTCTGGGTTATGCCCGCATCTGGCTCATGATTTTGCCTTCTTCGCATACTTGTTGGCCAGATCCTGGGTTTTTTTCGTGTTTGAATCACGTAGTAATGTGGTAACACAATGAAGCAGTCAATTAACCCTGGTTTCGATCCATATTTTGGAGGATAACACCGGTTAGGTCTGGGTTAGGTCTGGGTAATGCCCGCATCTGGCTCATGATTTTGCCTTCGTCGCATACTTGTTGGCCAGATCCTGGGTTTTTTTCGTGTTTGCACACTGAAGCTGTCAATTAAACCTCGCTTCGCTCAGTATTTTAGAGGATAACACCGGTTAGGTCTGGGTTAGGTCTGGGTTATGGCCGCATCTGGCTCATGATTTTGCCTTCTTCGCATACTTGTTGGCCAGATCCTGGGTTTTTTTCGTGTTTGAATCACGTATTAATGTGCTAACATACTGAAGCAGTCAATTAAACCTGGTTTCGATCAATATTTTAGAGGATAACACCGGTTAGGTCTGGGTTAGGTCTGGGTTAGGTCTGGGTTATGCCCGCATCTGGCTCATGATTTTGCCTTCTTCGCATACTTGTTGGCCATATCCTGGGTCTTTTCCGTGTTTGAATCACGTAGTAATGTGGTAACACATTGAAGCAGTCAATTATCCCTGGTTTCGATCCATATTTTGGAGGATAACGCCGGTTAGGTCTGGGTTAGGTCTGGGATATGCCCGCATCTGGCTCATGATTTTGCCTTCTTCGCATACTTGTTGGCCAGATCCTGGGTTTTTTTCGTGTTTGAATCACGTAGTAATGTGGTAACACACTGAAGCAGTCAATTAAACCTGGTTTCGATCAATATTTTAGGGGATAACACCGGTTAGGACTGGGTTAGGTCTGGGTTATGCCCGCATCTGGCTCATGATTTTGCCTTCTTCGCATAGTTGTTGGCCAGATCCTGGGTTTTTTCCGTGTTTGAATCACGTAGTAATGTGGTAACACACTGAAGCAGTCAATTAAACCTGGTTTCGATCAATATTTTAGAGGATAACACCGGTTAGGTCTGGGTTTCGTCTGGGTTATGCCCGCATCTGGCTCATGATTTTGCCTTCTTCGCAAACTTTTTGGCCAGATCCTGGGTTTTTTCCGTGTTTGAATCACGAGTAATGTGGTACCACACTGAGGTAGTCAATTAAACCTGGTTTCGATCAATATTTTGGAGGATAACACCGGTTAGGTCTGGGTTAGGTCTGGGTTATGCCCGCATCTGGCTCATGATTTTGCCTTCTTCGCATACTTGTTGGCCAGATCCTGGGTTTTTTTCGTGTTTGAATCACGTAGTAATGTGGTAACACAATGAAGCAGTCAAATAACCCTGGTTTCGATCCATATTTTGGAGGATAACACCGGTTAGGTCTGGGTTAGGTCTGGGTTATGCCCGCATCTGGCTCATGATTTTGCCTTCTTCGCATACTTGTTGGCCAGATCCTGGGTTTTTTTCGTGTTTGAATCACGTAGTAATGTGTTAACACACTGAAGCAGTCAATTAAACCTCGCTTCGCTCAGTATTTTAGAGGATAACACCGGTTAGGTCTGGGTTAGGTCTGGGTTATGCCCGCATCTGGCTCATGATTTTGCCTTCTTCGCATACTTGTTGGCCAGATCCTGGGTTTTTTCCGTGTTTGAATCACGTAGTAATGTGGTAACACACTGAAGCAGTTAATTAAACCTGGTTTCGATCAATATTTTAGAGGATAACACCGGTTAGGTCTGGGTTTCGTCTGGGTTATGCCCGCATCTGGCTCATGATTTTGCCTTCTTCGCATACTTGTTGGCCAGATCCTGGGTTTTTTTCGTGTTTGAATCACGTAGTAATGTGGTAACACAATGAAGCAGTCAATTAACCCTGGTTTCGATCCATATTTTGGAGGATAACACCGGTTAGGTCTGGGTTAGGTCTGGGTTATGCCCGCATCTGGCTCATGATTTTGCCTTCTTCGCATACTTGTTGGCCAGATCCTGGGTTTTTTTCGTGTTTGAATCACGTAGTAATGTGTTAACACACTGAAGCAGTCAATTAAACCTCGCTTCGCTCAGTATTTTAGAGGATAACACCGGTTAGGTCTGGGTTAGGTCTGGGTTATGCCCGCATCTGGCTCATGATTTTGCCTTCTTCGCATACTTGTTGGCCAGATCCTGGGTTTTTTACGTGTTTGAATCACGTAGTAATGTGGTAACACACTGAAGCAGTCAATTAAACCTGGTTTCGATCAATATTTTAGAGGATAACACCGGTTAGGTCTGGGTTTCGTCTGGGTTATGCCCGCATCTGGCTCATGATTTTGCCTTCTTCGCATACTTGTTGGCCAGATCCTGGGTTTTTTTCGTGTTTGAATCACGTAGTAATGTGGTAACACAATGAAGCAGTCAATTAACCCTGGTTTCGATCCATATTTTGGAGGATAACACCGGTTAGGTCTGGGTTAGGTCTGGGTAATGCCCGCATCTGGCTCATGATTTTGCCTTCGTCGCATACTTGTTGGCCAGATCCTGGGTTTTTTTCGTGTTTGAATCACGTAGTAATGTGTTAACACACTGAAGCTGTCAATTAAACCTCGCTTCGCTCAGTATTTTAGAGGATAACACCGGTTAGGTCTGGGTTAGGTCTGGGTTATGGCCGCATCTGGCTCATGATTTTGCCTTCTTCGCATACTTGTTGGCCAGATCCTGGGTTTTTTTCGTGTTTGAATCACGTATTAATGTGCTAACATACTGAAGCAGTCAATTAAACCTGGTTTCGATCAATATTTTAGAGGATAACACCGGTTAGGTCTGGGTTAGGTCTGGGTTAGGTCTGGGTTATGCCCGCATCTGGCTCATGATTTTGCCTTCTTCGCATACTTGTTGGCCATATCCTGGGTCTTTTCCGTGTTTGAATCACGTAGTAATGTGGTAACACATTGAAGCAGTCAATTATCCCTGGTTTCGATCCATATTTTGGAGGATAACGCCGGTTAGGTCTGGGTTAGGTCTGGGATATGCCCGCATCTGGCTCATGATTTTGCCTTCTTCGCATACTTGTTGGCCAGATCCTGGGTTTTTTTCGTGTTTGAATCACGTAGTAATGTGGTAACACACTGAAGCAGTCAATTAAACCTGGTTTCGATCAATATTTTAGGGGATAACACCGGTTAGGACTGGGTTAGGTCTGGGTTATGCCCGCATCTGGCTCATGATTTTGCCTTCTTCGCATAGTTGTTGGCCAGATCCTGGGTTTTTTCCGTGTTTGAATCACGTAGTAATGTGGTAACACACTGAAGCAGTCAATTAAACCTGGTTTCGATCAATATTTTAGAGGATAACACCGGTTAGGTCTGGGTTTCGTCTGGGTTATGCCCGCATCTGGCTCATGATTTTGCCTTCTTCGCAAACTTTTTGGCCAGATCCTGGGTTTTTTCCGTGTTTGAATCACGAGTAATGTGGTACCACACTGAGGTAGTCAATTAAACCTGGTTTCGATCAATATTTTGGAGGATAACACCGGTTAGGTCTGGGTTAGGTCTGGGTTATGCCCGCATCTGGCTCATGATTTTGCCTTCTTCGCATACTTGTTGGCCAGATCCTGGGTTTTTTTCGTGTTTGAATCACGTAGTAATGTGGTAACACAATGAAGCAGTCAAATAACCCTGGTTTCGATCCATATTTTGGAGGATAACACCGGTTAGGTCTGGGTTAGGTCTGGGTTATGCCCGCATCTGGCTCATGATTTTGCCTTCTTCGCATACTTGTTGGCCAGATCCTGGGTTTTTTTCGTGTTTGAATCACGTAGTAATGTGCTAACATACTGAAGCAGTCAATTAAACCTGGTTTCGATCAATATTTTAGAGGATAACACCGGTTAGGTCTGGGTTAGGTCTGGGATATGCGCGCATCTGGCTTATACTTTCGCGTTTTTCGCAAACTTTTTGGCCAGATCCTGGGTTTTTTCCGTGTTTGAATCACGTAGTAATGTGGTACCACACTGAGGTAGTCAATTAAACCTGGTTTCGATCAATATTTTGGAGGATAACACCGGTTAGGTCTGGGTTAGGTCTGGGTTATGCCCGCATCTGGCTCATGATTTTGCCTTCTTCGCATACTTGTTGGCCAGATCCTGGGTTTTTTTCGTGTTTGAATCACGTTGTAATGTGGTAACACACTGAAGGAGTCAATTAAACCTGGTTTCGATCAATATTTTAGAGGAAAACACCGGTTAGGTCTGGGTTAGGTCTGGGTTATGCCCGCATCTGGCTCATGATTTTACCTTCTTCGCATACTTGTTGGCCATATCCTGGGTTTTTTTCGTGTTTGAATCACGTAGTAATGTGGTAACACACTGAAGCAGTCAATTAAACCAGGTTTCGATCAATATTTTAGAGGATAACACCGGTTAGGTCTGGGTTAGGTCTGGGTTAGGTCTGGGTTATGCCCGCATCTGGCTCATGATTTTGCCTTCTTCGCATACTTGTTGGCCATATCCTGGGTCTTTTCCGTGTTTGAATCACGTAGTAATGTGGTAACACATTGAAGCAGTCAATTAACCCTGGTTTCGATCCATATTTTGGAGGATAACGCCGGTTAGGTCTGGGTTAGGTCTGGGATATGCCCGCATCTGGCTCATGATTTTGCCTTCTTCGCATACTTGTTGGCCAGATCCTGGGTTTTTTTCGTGTTTGAATCACGTAGTAATGTGGTAACACACTGAAGCAGTCAATTAAACCTGGTTTCGATCAATATTTTAGGGGATAACACCGGTTAGGACTGGGTTAGGTCTGGGTTATGCCCGCATCTGGCTCATGATTTTGCCTTCTTCGCATACTTGTTTGCCAGATCCTGGGTTTTTTTCGTGTTTGAATCACGTAGTAATGTGGTAACACACTGAAGGAGTCAATTAAACCTGGTTTCGATCAATATTTTAGAGGATAACACCGGTTAGGTCTGGGTTAGGTCTGGGTTATGCCCGCATCTGGCTCATGATTTTGCCTTCTTCGCATACTTGTTGGCCAGATCCTGGGTTTTTTTCGTGTTTGAATCACGTAGTAATGTGGTAACACACTGAAGCAGTCAATTAAACCTGGTTTCGATCAATATTTTAGGGGATAACACCTGTTAGGACTGGGTTAGGTCTGGGTTATGCCCGCATCTGGCTCATGATTTTGCCTTCTTCGCATACTTGTTTGCCAGATCCTGGGTTTTTTCCGTGTTTGAATCACGTAGTAATGTGGTAATTCGCTGAAGCAGTCAATTAAACCTGGTTCCGATCAATATTTTAGAGGATAACACCGGTTAGGTCTGGGTTAGGTCTGGGATATGCGCGCATCTGGCTTACACTTTCGCCATTTTCGCAAACTTGTTGGCCAGATCCTGGGTTTTTTTCGTGTTTGAATCACGTAGTAATGTCGTACCACACTGAGCCAGTCAATTAAACCTGGTTTCGATCAATATTTCACAGGATAACACCGGCTAGGTCTGGGTTAGGTCCGGGAGATGCACGCATCTGGCTTATGATTTCGCCTTTTTCGCAAACTTGTTGGCCAGATCCTGGGTTTCTTCCGTGTTTGAATCACGTAGTAATGTGGTAACACACTGAAGCAGTCAATTAAACCTGGTTTCGATCAATATTTTAGAGGATAACACCGGTTAGGTCTGGGTTTCGTCTGGGTTATGCCCGCATCTGGCTCATGATTTTGCCTTCTTCGCAAACTTTTTGGCCAGATCCTGGGTTTTTTCCGTGTTTGAATCACGAGTAATGTGGTACCACACTGAGGTAGTCAATTAAACCTGGTTTCGATCAATATTTTGGAGGATAACACCGGTTAGGTCTGGGTTAGGTCTGGGTTGTGCCCGCATCTGGCTCATGATTTTGCCTTCTTCGCATACTTGTTGGCCAGATCCTGGGTTTTTTTCGAGTTTGACTCACGTAGTAATGTGGTAACACAATGAAGCAGTCAAATAACCCTGGTTTCGATCCATATTTTGGAGGATAACACCGGTTAGGTCTGGGTTAGGTCTTGGTTATGCCCGCATCTGGCTCATGATTTTGCCTTCTTCGCATACTTGTTGGCCAGATCCTGGGTTTTTTTCGTGTTTGAATCACGTAGTAATGTGTTAACACACTGAAGCAGTCAATTAAACCTCGCTTCGCTCAGTATTTTAGAGGATAACACCGGTTAGGTCTGGGTTAGGTCTGGGTTATGCCCGCATCTGGCTCATGATTTTGCCTTCTTCGCATACTTGTTGGCCAGATCCTGGGTTTTTTTCGTGTTTGAATCACGTAGTAATGTGCTAACATACTGAAGCAGTCAATTAAACCTGGTTTCGATCAATATTTTAGAGGATAACACCGGTTAGGTCTGGGTTAGGTCTGGGATATGCGCGCATCTGGCTTATACTTTCGCGTTTTTCGCAAACTTTTTGGCCAGATCCTGGGTTTTTTCCGTGTTTGAATCACGTAGTAATGTGGTACCACACTGAGGTAGTCAATTAAACCTGGTTTCGATCAATATTTTGGAGGATAACACCGGTTAGGTCTGGGTTAGGTCTGGGTTATGCCCGCATCTGGCTCATGATTTTGCCTTCTTCGCATACTTGTTGGCCAGATCCTGGGTTTTTTTCGTGTTTGAATCACGTTGTAATGTGGTAACACACTGAAGGAGTCAATTAAACCTGGTTTCGATCAATATTTTAGAGGAAAACACCGGTTAGGTCTGGGTTAGGTCTGGGTTATGCCCGCATCTGGCTCATGATTTTACCTTCTTCGCATACTTGTTGGCCATATCCTGGGTTTTTTTCGTGTTTGAATCACGTAGTAATGTGGTAACACACTGAAGCAGTCAATTAAACCAGGTTTCGATCAATATTTTAGAGGATAACACCGGTTAGGTCTGGGTTAGGTCTGGGTTAGGTCTGGGTTATGCCCGCATCTGGCTCATGATTTTGCCTTCTTCGCATACTTGTTGGCCATATCCTGGGTCTTTTCCGTGTTTGAATCACGTAGTAATGTGGTAACACATTGAAGCAGTCAATTAACCCTGGTTTCGATCCATATTTTGGAGGATAACGCCGGTTAGGTCTGGGTTAGGTCTGGGATATGCCCGCATCTGGCTCATGATTTTGCCTTCTTCGCATACTTGTTGGCCAGATCCTGGGTTTTTTTCGTGTTTGAATCACGTAGTAATGTGGTAACACACTGAAGCAGTCAATTAAACCTGGTTTCGATCAATATTTTAGGGGATAACACCGGTTAGGACTGGGTTAGGTCTGGGTTATGCCCGCATCTGGCTCATGATTTTGCCTTCTTCGCATACTTGTTTGCCAGATCCTGGGTTTTTTTCGTGTTTGAATCACGTAGTAATGTGGTAACACACTGAAGGAGTCAATTAAACCTGGTTTCGATCAATATTTTAGAGGATAACACCGGTTAGGTCTGGGTTAGGTCTGGGTTATGCCCGCATCTGGCTCATGATTTTGCCTTCTTCGCATACTTGTTGGCCAGATCCTGGGTTTTTTTCGTGTTTGAATCACGTAGTAATGTGGTAACACACTGAAGCAGTCAATTAAACCTGGTTTCGATCAATATTTTAGAGGATAACACCGGTTAGGTCTGGGTTTCGTCTGGGTTATGCCCGCATCTGGCTCATGATTTTGCCTTCTTCGCATACTTGTTGGCCAGATCCTGGGTTTTTTTCGTGTTTGAATCACGTAGTAATGTGGTAACACAATGAAGCAGTCAATTAACCCTGGTTTCGATCCATATTTTGGAGGATAACACCGGTTAGGTCTGGGTTAGGTCTGGGTTATGCCCGCATCTGGCTCATGATTTTGCCTTCTTCGCATACTTGTTGGCCAGATCCTGGGTTTTTTTCGTGTTTGAATCACGTAGTAATGTGTTAACACACTGAAGCAGTCAATTAAACCTCGCTTCGCTCAGTATTTTAGAGGATAACACCGGTTAGGTCTGGGTTAGGTCTGGGTTATGCCCGCATCTGGCTCATGATTTTGCCTTCTTCGCATACTTGTTGGCCAGATCCTGGGTTTTTTTCGTGTTTGAATCACGTAGTAATGTGCTAACATACTGAAGCAGTCAATTAAACCTGGTTTCGATCAATATTTTAGAGGATAACACCGGTTAGGTCTGGGTTAGGTCTGGGATATGCGCGCATCTGGCTTATACTTTCGCGTTTTTCGCAAACTTTTTGGCCAGATTCCGGGTTTTTTCCGTGTTTGAATCACGTAGTAATGTGGTACCACACTGAGGTAGTCAATTAAACCTGGTTTCGATCAATATTTTGGAGGATAACACCGGTTAGGTCTGGGTTAGGTCTGGGTTATGCCCGCATCTGGCTCATGATTTTGCCTTCTTCGCATACTTGTTGGCCAGATCCTGGGTTTTTTTCGTGTTTGAATCACGTTGTAATGTGGTAACACACTGAAGGAGTCAATTAAACCTGGTTTCGATCAATATTTTAGAGGAAAACACCGGTTAGGTCTGGGTTAGGTCTGGGTTATGCCCGCATCTGGCTCATGATTTTACCTTCTTCGCATACTTGTTGGCCATATCCTGGGTTTTTTTCGTGTTTGAATCACGTAGTAATGTGGTAACACACTGAAGCAGTCAATTAAACCAGGTTTCGATTAATATTTTAGAGGATAACACCGGTTAGGTCTGGGTTAGGTCTGGGTTAGGTCTGGGTTATGCCCGCATCTGGCTCATGATTTTGCCTTCTTCGCATACTTGTTGGCCATATCCTGGGTCTTTTCCGTGTTTGAATCACGTAGTAATGTGGTAACACATTGAAGCAGTCAATTAACCCTGGTTTCGATCCATATTTTGGAGGATAACGCCGGTTAGGTCTGGGTTAGGTCTGGGATATGCCCGCATCTGGCTCATGATTTTGCCTTCTTCGCATACTTGTTGGCCAGATCCTGGGTTTTTTTCGTGTTTGAATCACGTAGTAATGTGGTAACACACTGAAGCAGTCAATTAAACCTGGTTTCGATCAATATTTTAGGGGATAACACCGGTTAGGACTGGGTTAGGTCTGGGTTATGCCCGCATCTGGCTCATGATTTTGCCTTCTTCGCATACTTGTTTGCCAGATCCTGGGTTTTTTTCGTGTTTGAATCACGTAGTAATGTGGTAACACACTGAAGGAGTCAATTAAACCTGGTTTCGATCAATATTTTAGAGGATAACACCGGTTAGGTCTGGGTTAGGTCTGGGTTATGCCCGCATCTGGCTCATGATTTTGCCTTCTTCGCATACTTGTTGGCCAGATCCTGGGTTTTTTTCGTGTTTGAATCACGTAGTAATGTGGTAACACACTGAAGCAGTCAATTAAACCTGGTTTCGATCAATATTTTAGAGGATAACACCGGTTAGGTCTGGGTTAGGTCTGGGTTATGCCCGCATCTGGCTCATGATTTTGCCTTCTTCGCAAACTTGTTGGCCAGATCCTGGGTTTTTTCCGTGTTTGAATCACGTAGTAATGTGGTAATTCGCTGAAGCAGTCAATTAAACCTGGTTCCGATCAATATTTTAGAGGATAACACCGGTTAGGTCTGGGTTAGGTCTGGGATATGCGCGCATCTGGCTTACACTTTCGCCATTTTCGCAAACTTGTTGGCCAGATCCTGGGTTTTTTTCGTGTTTGAATCACGTAGTAATGTGGTAACACACTGAAGGAGTCAATTAAACCTGGTTTCGATCAATATTTTAGAGGATAACACCGGTTAGGTCTGGGTTAGGTCTGGGTTATGCCCGCATCTGGCTCATGATTTTGCCTTCTTCGCATACTTGTTGGCCAGATCCTGGGTTTTTTTCGTGTTTGAATCACGTAGTAATGTGGTAACACACTGAAGCAGTCAATTAAACCTGGTTTCGATCAATATTTTAGAGGATAACACCGGTTAGGTCTGGGTTAGGTCTGGGTTATGCCCGCATCTGGCTCATGATTTTGCCTTCTTCGCAAACTTGTTGGCCAGATCCTGGGTTTTTTCCGTGTTTGAATCACGTAGTAATGTGGTAACACACTGAAGCAGTCAATTAAACCTGGTTTCGATCAATATTTTAGAGGATAACACCGGTTAGGTCTGGGTTAGGTCTGGGTTATGCACGCATCTGGCTCATGATTTTGCCTTCTTCGCATACTTGTTGGCCAAATCCTGGGTTTTTTTCGTGTTTGAATCACGTAGTAATGTGGTAACACACTGAAGCAGTCAATTAAACCTGGTTTCGATCAATATTTTAGAGGATAACACCGGTTAGGTCTGGGTTAGGTCTGGGTTATGCACGCATCTGGCTCATGATTTTGCCTTCTTCGCATACTTGTTGGCCAAATCCTGGGTTTTTTTCGTGTTTGAATCACGTAGTAATGTGGTAACACACTGAAGCAGTCAATTAAACCTGGTTTCGATCAATATTTTAGGGGATAACACCGGTTACGTCTGGGTTAGGTCTCGGTTATGCCCGCATCTGGCTCATGATTTTGCCTTCTTCGCATACTTTTTGCCAGATCCTGGGCTTTTTTCGTGTTTGACTCACGTAGTAATGTGGTAATACACTGAAGCAGTCAATAAAACCTGGTTTCGATCAATATTTTAGAGGATAACACCGGTTAGGTCAGGGTTAGGTCTGGGTTATGCCCGCATCTGGCTCATGATTTTGCCTTCTTCGCATACTTGTTGGCCAGATCCTGGGTTTTTTTCGTGTTTGAATCACGTAGTAATGTGGTAACACACTGAAGCAGTCAATTAAACCTGGTTTCGATCAATATTTTAGAGGATAACACCGGTTAGGTCTGGGTTAGGTCTGGGTTATGCCCGCATCTGGCTCATGATTTTGCCTTCTTCGCAAACTTGTTGGCCAGATCCTGGGTTTTTTCCGTGTTTGAATCACGTAGTAATGTGGTAATTCGCTGAAGCAGTCAATTAAACCTGGTTCCGATCAATATTTTAGAGGATAACACCGGTTAGGTCTGGGTTAGGTCTGGGATATGCGCGCATCTGGCTTACACTTTCGCCATTTTCGCAAACTTGTTGGCCAGATCCTGGGTTTTTTTCGTGTTTGAATCACGTAGTAATGTCGTACCACACTGAGCCAGTCAATTAAACCTGGTTTCGATCAATATTTCACAGGATAACACCGGCTAGGTCTGGGTTAGGTCCGGGAAATGCACGCATCTGGCTTATGATTTCGCCTTTTTCGCAAACTTGTTGTCCAGATCCTGGGTTTTTTCCGTGTTTGAATCACGTAGTAATGTGGTAACACACTGAAGCAGTCAATTAAACCTGGTTTCGATCAATATTTTAGAGGATAACACCGGTTATGTCTGGGTTATGTCTGGGTTATGCCCGCATCTGGCTCATGATTTTGCCTTCTTCGCATACTTGTTGGCCAGATCCTGGGTTTTTTTCGTGATTGAATCACGTAGTAATGTGTTAACACACTGAAGCAGTCAATTAAACCTCGCTTCGCTCAGTATTTTAGAGGATAACACCGGTTAGGTCTGGGTTAGGTCTGGGTTAGGTCTGGGTTATGCCCGCATCTGGCTCATGATTTTGCCTTCTTCGCATACTTGTTGGCCATATCCTGGGTCTTTTCCGTGTTTGAATCACGTAGTAATGTGGTAACACATTGAAGCAGTCAATTAGCCCTGGTTTCGATCCATATTTTGGAGGATAACGCCGGTTAGGTCTGGGTTAGGTCTGGGATATGCCCGCATCTGGCTCATGATTTTGCCTTCTTCGCATACTTGTTGGCCAGATCCTGGGTTTTTTTCGTGTTTGAATCACGTAGTAATGTGGTAACACACTGAAGCAGTCAATTAAACCTGGTTTCGATCAATATTTTAGGGGATAACACCGGTTAGGACTGGGTTAGGTCTGGGTTATGCCCGCATCTGGCTCATGATTTTGCCTTCTTCGCATACTTGTTTGCCAGATCCTGGGTTTTTTTCGTGTTTGAATCACGTAGTAATGTGGTAACACACTGAAGGAGTCAATTAAACCTGGTTTCGATCAATATTTTAGAGGATAACACCGGTTAGGTCTGGGTTAGGTCTGGGTTATGCCCGCATCTGGCTCATGATTTTGCCTTCTTCGCATACTTGTTGGCCAGATCCTGGGTTTTTTTCGTGTTTGAATCACGTAGTAATGTGGTAACACACTGAAGCAGTCAATTAAACCTGGTTTCGATCAATATTTTAGGGGATAACACCGGTTAGGACTGGGTTAGGTCTGGGTTATGCCCGCATCTGGCTCATGATTTTGCCTTCTTCGCATACTTGTTTGCCAGATCCTGGGTTTTTTCCGTGTTTGAATCACGTAGTAATGTGGTAATTCGCTGAAGCAGTCAATTAAACCTGGTTCCGATCAATATTTTAGAGGATAACACCGGTTAGGTCTGGGTTAGGTCTGGGATATGCGCGCATCTGGCTTACACTTTCGCCATTTTCGCAAACTTGTTGGCCAGATCCTGGGTTTTTTTCGTGTTTGAATCACGTAGTAATGTCGTACCACACTGAGCCAGTCAATTAAACCTGGTTTCGATCAATATTTCACAGGATAACACCGGCTAGGTCTGGGTTAGGTCCGGGAAATGCACGCATCTGGCTTATGATTTCGCCTTTTTCGCAAACTTGTTGGCCAGATCCTGGGTTTTTTCCGTGTTTGAATCACGTAGTAATGTGGTAACACACTGAAGCAGTCAATTAAACCTGGTTTCGATCAATATTTTAGAGGATAACACCGGTTAGGTCTGGGTTAGGTCTGGGATATGCGCGCATCTGGCTTATACTTTCGCGTTTTTCGCAAACTTTTTGGCCAGATCCTGGGTTTTTTCCGTGTTTGAATCACGTTGTAATGTGGTAACACACTGAAGGAGTCAATTAAACCTGGTTTCGATCAATATTTTAGAGGAAAACACCGGTTAGGTCTGGGTTAGGTCTGGGTTAGGTCTGGGTTATGCCCGCATCTGGCTCATGATTTTGCCTTCTTCGCATACTTGTTGGCCAGATCCTGGGTTTTTTTCGTGTTTGAATCACGTAGTAATGTGGTAACACAATGAAGCAGTCAATTAACCCTGGTTTCGATCCATATTTTGGAGGATAACACCGGTTAGGTCTGGGTTAGGTCTGGGTTATGCCCGCATCTGGCTCATGATTTTGCCTTCTTCGCATACTTGTTGGCCAGAACCTGGGTTTTTTTCGTGTTTGAATCACGTAGTAATGTGTTAACACACTGAAGCAGTCAATTAAACCTCGCTTCGCTCAGTATTTTAGAGGATAACACCGGTTAGGTCTGGGTTAGGTCTGGGTTATGCCCGCATCTGGCTCATGATTTTGCCTTCTTCGCATACTTGTTGGCCGGATCCTGGGTTTTTTTCGTGTTTGAATCACGTAGTAATGTGCTAACATACTGAAGCAGTCAATTAAACCTGGTTTCGATCAATATTTTAGAGGATAACACCGGTTAGGTCTGGGTTAGGTCTGGGATATGCGCGCATCTGGCTTATACTTTCGCGTTTTTCGCAAACTTTTTGGCCAGATCCTGGGTTTTTTCCGTGTTTGAATCACGTTGTAATGTGGTAACACACTGAAGGAGTCAATTAAACCTGGTTTCGATCAATATTTTAGAGGAAAACACCGGTTAGGTCTGGGTTAGGTCTGGGTTATGCCCGCATCTGGCTCATGATTTTACCTTCTTCGCATACTTGTTGGCCATATCCTGGGTTTTTTTCGTGTTTGAATCACGTAGTAATGTGGTAACACACTGAAGCAGTCAATTAAACCAGGTTTCGATCAATATTTTAGAGGATAACACCGGTTAGGTCTGGGTTAGGTCTGGGTTAGGTCTGGGTTATGCCCGCATCTGGCTCATGATTTTGCCTTCTTCGCATACTTGTTGGCCATATCCTGGGTCTTTTCCGTGTTTGAATCACGTAGTAATGTGGTAACACATTGAAGCAGTCAATTAACCCTGGTTTCGATCCATATTTTGGAGGATAACGCCGGTTAGGTCTGGGTTAGGTCTGGGATATGCCCGCATCTGGCTCATGATTTTGCCTTCTTCGCATACTTGTTGGCCAGATCCTGGCTTTTTTTCGTGTTTGAATCACGTAGTAATGTGGTAACACACTGAAGCAGTCAATTAAACCTGGTTTCGATCAATATTTTAGGGGATAACACCGGTTAGGACTGGGTTAGGTCTGGGTTATGCCCGCATCTGGCTCATGATTTTGCCTTCTTCGCATACTTGTTTGCCAGATCCTGGGTTTTTTTCGTGTTTGAATCACGTAGTAATGTGGTAACACACTGAAGGAGTCAATTAAACCTGGTTTCGATCAATATTTTAGAGGATAACACCGGTTAGGTCTGGGTTAGGTCTGGGTTATGCCCGCATCTGGCTCATGATTTTGCCTTCTTCTCATACTTGTTGGCCAGATCCTGGGTTTTTTTCGTGTTTGAATCACGTAGTAATGTGGTAACACACTGAAGCAGTCAATTAAACCTGGTTTCGATCAATATTTTAGGGGATAACACCGGTTAGGACTGGGTTAGGTCTGGGTTATGCCCGCATCTGGCTCATGATTTTGCCTTCTTCGCATACTTGTTTGCCAGATCCTGGGTTTTTTCCGTGTTTGAATCACGTAGTAATGTGGTAATTCGCTGAAGCAGTCAATTAAACCTGGTTCCGATCAATATTTTAGAGGATAACACCGGTTAGGTCTGGGTTAGGTCTGGGATATGCGCGCATCTGGCTTACACTTTCGCCATTTTCGCAAACTTGTTGGCCAGATCCTGGGTTTTTTTCGTGTTTGAATCACGTAGTAATGTCGTACCACACTGAGCCAGTCAATTAAACCTGGTTTCGATCAATATTTCACAGGATAACACCGGCTAGGTCTGGGTTAGGTCCGGGAAATGCACGCATCTGGCTTATGATTTCGCCTTTTTCGCAAACTTGTTGGCCAGATCCTGGGTTTTTTCCGTGTTTGAATCACGTAGTAATGTGGTAACACACTGAAGCAGTCAATTAAACCTGGTTTCGATCAATATTTTAGAGGATAACACCGGTTAGGTCTGGGTTTCGTCTGGGTTATGCCCGCATCTGGCTCATGATTTTGCCTTCTTCGCAAACTTTTTGGCCAGATCCTGGGTTTTTTCCGTGTTTGAATCACGAGTAATGTGGTAACACACTGAAGCAGTCAATTAAACCTGGTTTCGATCAATATTTTAGAGGATAACACCGGTTAGGTCTGGGTTTCGTCTGGGTTATGCCCGCATCTGGCTCATGAATTTGCCTTCTTCGCATACTTGTTGGCCAGATCCTGGGTTTTTTTCGTGTTTGAATCACGTAGTAATGTGGTAACACAATGAAGCAGTCAATTAACCCTGGTTTCGATCCATATTTTGGAGGATAACACCGGTTAGGTCTGGGTTAGGTCTGGGTTATGCCCGCATCTGGCTCATGATTTTGCCTTCTTCGCATACTTGTTGGCCAGATCCTGGGTTTTTTTCGTGTTTGAATCACGTAGTAATGTGTTAACACACTGAAGCAGTCAATTAAACCTCGCTTCGCTCAGTATTTTAGAGGATAACACCGGTTAGGTCTGGGTTAGGTCTGGGTTATGCCCGCATCTGGCTCATGATTTTGCCTTCTTCGCATACTTGTTGGCCAGATCCTGGGTTTTTTTCGTGTTTGAATCACGTAGTAATGTGCTAACATACTGAAGCAGTCAATTAAACCTGGTTTCGATCAATATTTTAGAGGATAACACCGGTTAGGTCTGGGTTAGGTCTGGGATATGCGCGCATCTGGCTTATACTTTCGCGTTTTTCGCAAACTTTTTGGCCAGATCCCGGGTTTTTTCCGTGTTTGAATCACGTAGTAATGTGGTACCACACTGAGGTAGTCAATTAAACCTGGTTTCGATCAATATTTTGGAGGATAACACCGGTTAGGTCTGGGTTAGGTCTGGGTTATGCCCGCATCTGGCTCATGATTTTGCCTTCGTCGCATACTTGTTGGCCAGATCCTGGGTTTTTTTCGTGTTTGAATCACGTTGTAATGTGGTAACACACTGAAGGAGTCAATTAAACCTGGTTTCGATCAATATTTTAGAGGAAAACACCGGTTAGGTCTGGGTTAGGTCTGGGTTATGCCCGCATCTGGCTCATGATTTTACCTTCTTCGCATACTTGTTGGCCATATCCTGGGTTTTTTTCGTGTTTGAATCACGTAGTAATGTGGTAACACACTGAAGCAGTCAATTAAACCAGGTTTCGATCAATATTTTAGAGGATAACACCGGTTAGGTCTGGGTTAGGTCTGGGTTAGGTCTGGGTTATGCCCGCATCTGGCTCATGATTTTGCCTTCTTCGCATACTTGTTGGCCATATCCTGGGTCTTTTCCGTGTTTGAATCACGTAGTAATGTGGTAACACATTGAAGCAGTCAATTAACCCTGGTTTCGATCCATATTTTGGAGGATAACGCCGGTTAGGTCTGGGTTAGGTCTGGGATATGCCCGCATCTGGCTCATGATTTTGCCTTCTTCGCATACTTGTTGGCCAGATCCTGGGTTTTTTTCGTGTTTGAATTACGTAGTAATGTGGTAACACACTGAAGCAGTCAATTAAACCTGGTTTCGATCAATATTTTAGGGGATAACACCGGTTAGGACTGGGTTAGGTCTGGGTTATGCCCGCATCTGGCTCATGATTTTGCCTTCTTCGCATACTTGTTTGCCAGATCCTGGGTTTTTTCCGTGTTTGAATCACGTAGTAATGTGGTAACACAATGAAGCAGTCAATTAACCCTGGTTTCGATCCATATTCTGGAGGATAACACCGGTTAGGTCTGGGATATGCCCGCATCTGGCTCATGATTTTGCCTTCTTCGCATACTTGTTGGCCAGATCCTGGGTTTTTTTCGTGTTTGAATCACGTTGTAATGTGGTAACACACTGAAGGAGTCAATTAAACCTGGTTTCGATCAATATTTTAGAGGAAAACACCGGTTAGGTCTGGGTTAGGTCTGGGTTATGCCCGCATCTGGCTCATGATTTTACCTTCTTCGCATACTTGTTGGCCATATCCTGGGTTTTTTTCGTGTTTGAATCACGTAGTAATGTGGTAACACACTGAAGCAGTCAATTAAACCAGGTTTCGATCAATATTTTAGAGGATAACACCGGTTAGGTCTGGGTTAGGTCTGGGTTAGGTCTGGGTTATGCCCGCATCTGGCTCATGATTTTGCCTTCTTCGCATACTTGTTGGCCATATCCTGGGTCTTTTCCGTGTTTGAATCACGTAGTAATGTGGTAACACATTGAAGCAGTCAATTAACCCTGGTTTCGATCCATATTTTGGAGGATAACGCCGGTTAGGTCTGGGTTAGGTCTGGGATATGCCCGCATCTGGCTCATGATTTTGCCTTCTTCGCATACTTGTTGGCCAGATCCTGGGTTTTTTTCGTGTTTGAATCACGTAGTAATGTGGTAACACACTGAAGCAGTCAATTAAACCTGGTTTCGATCAATATTTTAGGGGATAACACCGGTTAGGACTGGGTTAGGTCAGGGTTATGCCCGCATCTGGCTCATGATTTTGCCTTCTTCGCATACTTGTTTGCCAGATCCTGGGTTTTTTTCGTGTTTGAATCACGTAGTAATGTGGTAACACACTGAAGGAGTCAATTAAACCTGGTTTCGATCAATATTTTAGAGGATAACACCGGTTAGGTCTGGGTTAGGTCTGGGTTATGCCCGCATCTGGCTCATGATTTTGCCTTCTTCGCATACTTGTTGGCCAGATCCTGGGTTTTTTTCGTGTTTGAATCACGTAGTAATGTGGTAACACACTGAAGCAGTCAATTAAACCTGGTTTCGATCAATATTTTAGAGGATAATACCGGTTAGGTCTGGGTTAGGTCTGGGTTATGCCCGCATCTGGCTCATGATTTTGCCTTCTTCGCAAACTTGTTGGCCAGATCCTGGGTTTTTTCCGTGTTTGAATCACGTAGTAATGTGGTAATTCGCTGAAGCAGTCAATTAAACCTGGTTCCGATCAATATTTTAGAGGATAACACCGGTTAGGTCTGGGTTAGGTCTGGGATATGCGCGCATCTGGCTTACACTTTCGCCATTTTCGCAAACTTGTTGGCCAGATCCTGGGTTTTTTTCGTGTTTGAATCACGTAGTAATGTCGTACCACACTGAGCCAGTCAATTAAACCTGGTTTCGATCAATATTTCACAGGATAACACCGGCTAGGTCTGGGTTAGGTCCGGGAAATGCACGCATCTGGCTTATGATTTCGCCTTTTTCGCAAACTTGTTGTCCAGATCCTGGGTTTTTTCCGTGTTTGAATCACGTAGTAATGTGGTAACACACTGAAGCAGTCAATTAAACCTGGTTTCGATCAATATTTTAGAGGATAACACCGGTTAGGTCTGGGTTATGTCTGGGTTATGCCCGCATCTGGCTCATGATTTTGCCTTCTTCGCATACTTGTTGGCCAGATCCTGGGTTTTTTCCGTGTTTGAATCACGTAGTAATGTGGTAACACATTGAAGCAGTCAATTAACCCTGGTTTCGATCAATATTTCACAGGATAACACCGGCTAGGTCTGGGTTAGGTCCGGGAAATGCACGCATCTGGCTTATACTTTCGCGTTTTTCGCAAACTTGTTGGCCAGATCCTGGGCTTTTTCCGTGTTTGAATCACGTAGTAATGTGGTAACACACTGAAGCAGTCAATTAAACCAGGTTTCGATCAATATTTTAGAGGATAACACCGGTTAGGTCTGGGTTAGGTCTGGGTTAGGTCTGGGTTATGCCCGCATCTGGCTCATGATTTTGCCTTCTTCGCATACTTGTTGGCCATATCCTGGGTTTCTTTCGTGATTGAATCACGTAGTAATGTGGTAACATACTGAAGCAGTCAATTAAACCTGGTTTCGATCAATATTTTAGAGGAAAACACCGGTTAGGTCTGGGTTAGGTCTGGGTTATGCCCGCATCTGGCTCATGATTTTGCCTTCTTCGCATACTTGTTGGCCAGATCCTGGGTTTTTGTCGTGTTTGAATCACGTAGTAATGTGGTAACACACTGAAGCAGTCAATTAAACCAGGTTTCGATCAATATTTTAGAGGATAACACCGGTTAGGTCTGGGTTAGGTCTGGGTTAGGTCTGGGTTATGCCCGCATCTGGCTCATGATTTTGCCTTCTTCGCATACTTGTTGGCCATATCCTGGGTTTTTTCCGTGTTTGAATCACGTAGTAATGTGGTAACACAATGAAGCAGTCAATTAACCCTGGTTTCGATCCATATTCTGGAGGATAACACCGGTTAGGTCTGGGATATGCCCGCATCTGGCTCATGATTTCGCCTTTTTCGCAAACTTGTTGACCAGATGCTGGGTTTTTTCCGTGTTTGAATCACGTAGTAATGTGGTACCACACTGAGGCAGTCAATTAAACCTGGTTTCGATCAATATTTTAGAGCTTAACACCGGTTAGGTCTGGGTTCGGTCTGGGTTATGCCCGCATCTGGCTCATAATTTTGCCTTCTCCGCGTACTTGTTGGCCAGATCCTGGGTTTTTTCCGTGTTTGAATCACGTAGTAATGTGGTAATACACTGAAGCAGTCAATTAAACCTGGTTTCGATCAATATTTTAGAGGATAACACCGGTTAGGTCTGGGTTAGGTCTGGGTTATGCCCGCATCTGGCTCATGATTTTGCCTTCTTCGCATACTTGTTGGCCATATCCTGGGTTTTTTTCGTGATTGAATCACGTAGTAATGTGGTAACACACTGAAGCAGTCAATTAAACCTCGTTTCGCTCAGTATTTTAGAGGATAACACCGGTTAGGTCTGGGTTAGGTCTGGGTTATGCCCGCATCTGGCTCATGATTTTGTCTTCTTCGCATACTTGTTGGCCAGATCCTGGGTTTTTTTCGTGTTTGAATCACGTAGTAATGTGGTAACATACTGAAGCAGTCAATTAAACCTGGTTTCGATCAATATTTTAGAGGATAACACCGGTTAGGTCTGGGTTAGGTCTGGGATATGCGCGCATCTGGCTTATACTTTCGCGTTTTTCGCAAACTTGTTGGCCAGATCCTGGGCTTTTTCCGTGTTTGAATCACGTAGTAATGTGGTAATACACTGAAGCGGTCAATTAAACCTGGTTTCGATCCATATTTTGGAGGATAACACCGGTTAGGTCTGGGTTAGGAACGGTGGGGACCCGTCGCCCCCTCCCCATACCGTCGCCACCAAGCCGTCCGCGTCGCCCACCCAATGAGGGTGATCAGGGACGCGGTACGGCTCGGCGGCGACCGCCAGGCCAACCCCCCACTCCGCGAGGACTTGGGACATCAAGTCCTGTGCCGCGCGGCAGTGGTTGAGGTTGGCCTGGAGGAGGAGGCGGGGCGGCATTAATTAATGGCCGCGCCAGCCTCCTCCCGGCCGTCCGTCCCCGTAGCACCGTCCACCTCCATGGAGGACGATGCCACCGCCCTCGGCACCGGAGCCGGTGCAGCCCGCCTCTTCCTCTCCTTCCGGGAGGAGGGGGAGCACTTCTTGCTCCCCACCCTGTGATCGGCTGGCCTCCCCATGTCCGCACACAGCGGGCAGTGGGGGGCCGCCGAGCACTGGCTCGCACGGTGCTCTTTGGCACCGCAGCGGTAACACTGACCGCTGCGGTCCACCGGCGAGGTGCACCACTGCCTCACGTGCCCCAATTCGAGGCAGCGGTGACACTGGAGCGGGCGCGGCGCGAGGATTTCCACTCGCGCCGAAACCCACCCCACCAACACCCTCCCGGATTCCGCCACCTTTCGGGCGACGGAGAGGGGGCACCGGGCCCACACCGACCCGAGGCCGGAGGGCGACCTGCGGATCTCTCCGATCCGCAGGTCCTCCACAGGACAGTCCCCCGCCCTCGCAAGGGCACGGGACACATCCTGTGCGCTGACCGAGTCGTCCAGCCCACAAACGCGCATCTCCGTGCGCTTCGTGGGCCGGGCGACCCGGACACCTCGCTCGCCCAGCTGCTCCCGGAGCCTCTGGGCGAGACGATCCGCCTTCGCGCCGCCTTCTGCACCGGGGATCTCCAGCAAGAGACCCCCGGTCACGGCCCTCTTCGCCCTCACGGAGGCGATGCCCAGCTCTTCCAGGGAGATATTCTCCCTGGCGAGCCGCATCGCCTCCGCGAGGGTCAGGTCGCCCCCCTGCGCAACGGTCAGCGTCACCGCTGTCGTTTTTGGGGGACGACCTGGTCGTGCCTTCCCGACCTTCGCGGCCTTTACCTTGGCCGCCGGCGGCGGAGGCGGAGGCCGCGGTTGCGAGGCCCTCCTCGCCGCCCGCTTCGCCTTCCGCCCCACCACCTCACTCCACGCCACCCCCCCTTGGAAGGGTGCCGTGGAGGACGCGACCACCGCGACCACGGGTACACCACCCCCCTTGGGGGTCGCGACCCGGGGCCCTGGTGCCGCAACGCTGGGCGGAGCCTTCACTCCGCCCTTCTTTGCCTTCCCCGACTGTACCGGAACAGGTCGGGGAGGCACCGCCTTCCTGCTGACCGCTCTTCCGGCGAGGAGCTCCTCCCGGAAGGCGGCCAGCTTGCCATCAATCATGTCCCCAATCCTCCTCAGAAGATCGTCTTCTGAGGAGGACGGGGACTTCTTCACGGGCGGAGTGCAGGTGGAGGGGCCCGCGGTGCCCCGCACCACTGCCGCCGCACTCCGCTTATTTACCTCCGCCGAGGGACGCGGCGGTGGAGGAGGAGGGAGGATGGGAGGGAGGGCCGCGCTGTTCCACAGCGCCTCTGCCCTCCTTCTCCCCTGTCGCTCCTCCTCCAACAGGAGCTGCAGACGGGCGTTCCGCCCTCTGAGCTCCCGCGCCGCCTCCCTCATTTCCTCCGCCGCGGCCTTCAGGGCCTCCGCGCCACCGCTTTTCTGCCCCTTAAAGGCGCAGGCAGCGGCGACTTTCTCCACCCGCCTCAGGGACGAGGAGATCCTCTCCGATATCTCCTCGGTCACCTCGTCCCTGAGGCAACTCAGCCTCACCGACGGGCTCATCGCCCCGCCCACCTCGACGACGGCCTGCCCCGTCCTCTTCCTCTTAGAGCCTATGTGGCTCGTGCTGGAGGAGAAGGACGAGACCGACGCCGTCTCGTCGTCCTCCTCCACCCTCCACGAAGCCGGACCTGGCGCTGAGTGGGGCGCGAGCGCCGCCACCCTAACCCCAACCCCGTCTCCGTCCTCCCCAACCGACAAAACCCGCCCCATCCCCATTTCATTTTCTGTGTCCATAAAAATCCCACGAGATGGTCGGAAATAAAGGTCCACCCGGGCAGAGCCGCCTTACCCGGGTAAGCCTAATACTCCGGGGGTTCGGCAGGTTCCCCGGAGGTGGTCGCTTGGGATTGGGCCTTCTCCCCCAACCATGCATCCCATCGCCGCGCACCATAGCTTAGGATTGGAGGGCGAATTTATAGAGTCGCCATACTCGTGGTCCAGGCGGTTAAGCCAAGACCCCCGTTCCTCCTGCCGTCACGTACCATTCACAAAACCAATAGGGAATTGTGAATGGGTCGTTGTGACGACCAACAGGAGGCTTACGGTGTGTGTATGACTCGGGTACCCCGGGTTCGTTAAGCCCGTACTGCAGCTGAAAGGCTGGCAGCCCCTGAGGGAATCTGGCTTATACTTTCGCCTTTTTCGCAAACTTTTTGGCCAGATCCTGGGTTTTTTCCGTGTTTGAATCACGTAGTAATGTTGTACCACACTGAGGCAGTCAATTAAACCTGGTTTCGATCAATATTTCAGAGGATAACACCGGTTAGGTCTGGGTTAGGTCCGGGAAATGCACGCATCTGGCTCATGATTTCGCCTTCTCCGCATACTTGTTGGCCAGATCCTGGGTTTTTTTCGTGTTTGAATCACGTAGTAATGTGGTAATACACTGAAGCAGTCAATTAAACCTGGTTTCGATCATTATTTTAGAGGATAACACCGGTAAGGTCTGGGTTAGGTCTGGGTTATGCCCGCATCTGGCTCATGATTTTGCCTTCTTCGCATACTTGTTGGCCAGATCCTGGGTTTTTTTCGTGTTTGAATCACGTAGTAATGTGGTAATACACTGAAGCAGTCAATTAAACCTGGTTTCGATCATTATTTTAGAGGATAACACCGGTAAGGTCTGGGTTAGGTCTGGGTTATTCCCGCATCTGGCTCATGATTTTGCCTTCTTCGCATACTTGTTGGCCAGATCCTGGGTTTTTTTCGTGTTTGAATCACGTAGGAATGTGGTAACACACTGAAGCAGTCAATTAAACCTGGTTTCGATCAATATTATAGAGGATAACACCGGTTAGGTCTGGGTTAGGTCTGGGATATGCGCGCATCTGGCATATACTTTCGCCTTTTTCGCAAACTTGTTGGCTAGATCCTGGGTTTTTTTCGGGTTTGAATCATGTGGTAATGTGGTACGACACAGAAACAATCCATTTAACCTGGATTCGGACAGTATTTTAGAGGATAACACCGGTTAGGTCTGGGTTAGGTCTGGGATATGCACGCATCTGGCTCATGATTTCGCCATTTTCGCAAACTTGTTGGCCAGATCCTGGGTTTTTTCCGTGTTTGAATCACGTAGTAATGTTGTACCACACTGAGGCAGAGAATTAAACCTGGATTCGGACAGTATTTTAGAGGATAACACCGGTTAGGTCTGGGTTCGGTCTGGGTTATGCCCGCATCTGTCTCATGATTTTGCCTTCTTCGCATACTTGTTGGCCAGATCCCGGGTTTTTTTCGTGTTTGAATCACGTAGTAATGTGGTAACACACTGAAGCAGTCAATTAAACCAGGTTTCGAACATTACTTTAGAGGATAACACCGGTTAGGTCTGGGTTAGGTCTGGGATATGCGCGCATCTGGCTCATACTTTCGCCTTTTTCGCAAACTTTTTGGCCAGATCCTGGGTTTTTTCCGTGTTTGAATCACGTAGTAATGTGGTAATACACTGAAGCAGTCAATTAAACCTGGTTTCGATCAATATTTTAGAGGATAACACCGGTTAGGTCTGGGTTAGGTCTGGGATAAGCCCGAATCTGGCTCATGATTTTGCCTTCTTCGCATACTTGTTGGCCAGATCCTGGGTTTTTTTCGTGTTTGAATCACGTAGTAATGTGGTAATACACTGAAGCAGTCAATTAAACCTGGTTTCGATCATTATTTTAGAGGATAACACCGGTAAGGTCTGGGTTAGGTCTGGGTTATGCCCGCATCTGGCTCATGATTTTGCCTTCTTCGCATACTTGTTGGCCAGATCCTGGGTTTTTTTCGTGTTTGACCCACGTAGTAATGTGGTAACACACTGAAGCAGTCAATTAAACCTTGTTTCGCTCAGTATTTTAGAGGATAACACCGGTTAGGTCTGGCTTAGGTCTGGGTTATACCCGCATCTGGCTCATGATTTTGCCTTCTTCGCATACTTGTTGGCCAGATCCTGGGTTTTTTTCGTGTTTGAATCACGTAGGAATGTGGTAACACACTGAAGCAGTCAATTAAACCTGGTTTCGATCAATATTTTAGAGGATAACACCGGTTAGGTCTGGGTTAGGTCTGGGATATGCGCGCATCTGGCTTACACTTTCGCCATTTTCGCAAACTTGTTGCCCAGATCCTGGGTTTTTTCCGTGTCGAATCACGTAGTAATGTTGTACCACACTGAGGCAGTCAATTAAACCTGGTTTCGATCCATATTTCAGAGGATAACACCGGTTAGGTCTGGGATAGGTCCGGGAAATGCACGCATCTGGCATATACTTTCGCCTTTTTCGCAAACTTGTTGGCTAGATCCTGGGTTTTTTTCGGGTTTGAATCATGTGGTAATATGGTACGACACAGAAACAATCCATTAAACCTGGATTCGCACAGTATTTTAGAGGATAACACCGGGTAGGTCTGCGTTAGGTCTGGGATATGCGCGCATCTGGCTTATACTTTCGCCTTTTTCGCAACTTGTTGGCCAGGTCCTGGGTTTTTTCCGTGTCGAATCACGTAGTAATGTTGTACCACACTGAGGCAGTCAATTAAACCTGGTTTCGAACAATATTTCAGAGGATAACACCGGTTAGGTCTGGGTTAGGTCCGGGATATGCCCGCATCTGCCTCATGATTTTGCCTTCTTCGCATACTTGTTGGCCAGATCCTGGGTTTTTTTCGTGGTTGAATCACGTAGTAATGTGGTAATACACTGAAGCAGTCAATTAAACCTGGTTTCGATCAATATTTTAGAGGATAACACCGGTTAGGTCTGGATTAGGTCTGGGTTATGCCCGCATCTGGCTCACGATTTTGCCTTCTTCGCATACTTGTTGGCCAGATCCTGGGTTTTTTTCGTGTTTGAATCACGTAGGAATGTGGTAACACACTGAAGCAGTCAATTAAACCTGGTTTCGATCAATATTTTAGAGGATAACACCGGTTAGGTCTGGGTTAGGTCTGGGATATGCGCGCATCTGGCTTACACTTTCGCCATTTTCGCAAACTTGTTGCCCAGATCCTGGGTTTTTTCCGTGTCGAATCACGTAGTAATGTTGTACCACACTGAGGCAGTCAATTAAACCTGGTTTCGATCCATATTTCAGAGGATAACACCGGTTAGGTCTGGGATAGGTCCGGGAAATGCACGCATCTGGCATATACTTTCGCCTTTTTCGCAAACTTGTTGGCTAGATCCTGGGTTTTTTTCGGGTTTGAATCATGTGGTAATGTGGTACGACACAGAAACAATCCATTAAACCTGGATTCGCACAGTATTTTAGAGGATAACACCGGGTAGGTCTGCGTTAGGTCTGGGATATGCGCGCATCTGGCTTATACTTTCGCCTTTTTCGCAACTTGTTGGCCAGGTCCTGGGTTTTTCCGTGTATGAATCACGTAGTAATGTTGTACCACACTGAGGCAGTCAATTAAACCTGGTTTCGATCCATATTTCAGAGGATAACACCGGTTAGGTCTGGGATAGGTCCGGGAAATGCACGCATCTGGCATATACTTTCGCCTTTTTCGCAAACTTGTTGGCTAGATCCTGGGTTTTTTTCGGGTTTGAATCATGTGGTAATGTGGTACGACACAGAAACAATCCATTAAACCTGGATTCGCACAGTATTTTAGAGGATAACACCGGGTAGGTCTGCGTTAGGTCTGGGATATGCGCGCATCTGGCTTATACTTTCGCCTTTTTCGCAACTTGTTGGCCAGGTCCTGGGTTTTTTCCGTGTCGAATCACGTAGTAATGTTGTACCACACTGAGGCAGTCAATTAAACCTGGTTTCGAACAATATTTCAGAGGATAACACCGGTTAGGTCTGGGTTAGGTCCGGGATATGCCCGCATCTGCCTCATGATTTTGCCTTCTTCGCATACTTGTTGGCCAGATCCTGGGTTTTTTTCGTGGTTGAATCACGTAGTAATGTGGTAATACACTGAAGCAGTCAATTAAACCTGGTTTCGATCAATATTTTAGAGGATAACACCGGTTAGGTCTGGATTAGGTCTGGGTTATGCCCGCATCTGGCTCACGATTTTGCCATTTTCGCAAACTTGTTGCCCAGATCCTGGGTTTTTTCCGTGTCGAATCACGTAGTAATGTTGTACCACACTGAGGCAGTCAATTAAACCTGGTTTCGATCCATATTTCAGAGGATAACACCGGTTAGGTCTGGGATAGGTCCGGGAAATGCACGCATCTGGCATATACTTTCGCCTTTTTCGCAAACTTGTTGGCTAGATCCTGGGTTTTTTTCGGGTTTGAATCATGTGGTAATGTGGTACGACACAGAAACAATCCATTAAACCTGGATTCGCACAGTATTTTAGAGGATAACACCGGGTAGGTCTGCGTTAGGTCTGGGATATGCGCGCATCTGGCTTATACTTTCGCCTTTTTCGCAACTTGTTGGCCAGGTCCTGGGTTTTTCCGTGTATGAATCACGTAGTAATGTGGTACCACACTGAGGCAGTCAATTAAACCTGGTTTCGAACAATATTTCAGAGGATAACACCGGTTAGGTCTGGGTTAGGTCTGGGTTATGCCCGCATCTGCCTCATGATTTTGCCTTCTTCGCATACTTGTTGGCCAGATCCTGGGTTTTTTTCGTGTTTGAATCACGTAGTAATGTGGTAACACACTGAAGCAGTCAATTAAACCAGGTTTCGATCAATATTTTAGAGGATAACACCGGTTAGGTCTGGGTTAGGTCTGGGATATGCGCGCATCTGGCTTACACTTTCGCCATTTTCGCAAACTTGTTGCCCAGATCCTGGGTTTTTTCCGTGTCGAATCACGTAGTAATGTTGTACCACACTGAGGCAGTCAATTAAACCTGGTTTCGAACAATATTTCAGAGGATAACACCGGTTAGGTCTGGGTTAGGTCCGGGATATGCCCGCATCTGCCTCATGATTTTGCCTTCTTCGCATACTTGTTGGCCAGATCCTGGGTTTTTTTCGTGGTTGAATCACGTAGTAATGTGGTAATACACTGAAGCAGTCAATTAAACCTGGTTTCGATCAATATTTTAGAGGATAACACCGGTTAGGTCTGGATTAGGTCTGGGTTATGCCCGCATCTGGCTCACGATTTTGCCTTCTTCGCATACTTGTTGGCCAGGTCCCGAGTTTTTTTCGTGTTTGAATCACGTAGTAATGTGGTAACACACTGAAGCAGTCAATTAAACCAGGTTTCGATCATTATTTTAGAGGATAACACCGGTTAGGTCTGGGTTAGGTCTGGGATATGTGCGCATCTGGCTTATACTTTCGCCTTTTTCGCAAACTTTTTGGCCAGATCCTGGGTTTTTTCCGTGTTTGAATCACGTAGTAATGTTGTACCACACTGAGGCAGTCAATTAAACCTGGTTTCGATCAATATTTCAGAGGATAACACCGGTTAGGTCTGGGTTAGGTCCGGGAAATGCACGCATCTGGCTCATGATTTCACCTTCTTCGCATACTTGTTGGCCAGATCCTGGGTTTTTTTCGTGTTTGAATCACGTAGTAATGTGGTAATACACTGAAGCAGTCAATTAAACCTGGTTTCGATCATTATTTTAGAGGATAACACCGGTAAGGTCTGGGTTAGGTCTGGGTTATGCCCGCATCTGGCTCATGATTTTGCCTTCTTCGCATACTTGTTGGCCAGATCCTGGGTTTTTTTCGTGTTTGAATCACGAAGTAATGTGGTAATACACTGAAGCAGTCAATTAAACCTGGTTTCGATCATTATTTTAGAGGATAACACCGGTAAGGTCTGGGTTAGGTCTGGGTCATGCCCGCATCTGGCTCATGATTTTGCCTTCTTCGCATACTTGTTGGCCAGATCCTGGGTTTTTTTCGTGTTTGAATCACGTAGGAATGTGGTAACACACTGAAGCAGTCAATTAAACCTGGTTTCGATCAATATTTTAGAGGATAACACCGGTTAGGTCTGGGTTAGGTCTGGGATATGCGCGCATCTGGCATATACTTTCGCCTTTTTCGCAAACTTGTTGGCTAGATCCTGGGTTTTTTTCGGGTTTGAATCATGTGGTAATGTGGTACGACACAGAAACAATCCATTTAACCTGGATTCGGACAGTATTTTAGAGGATAACACCGGTTAGGTCTGGGTTAGGTCTGGGATATGCGCGCATCTGGCTTATACTTTCGCCTTTTTCGCAACTTGTTGGCCAGGTCCTGGGTTTTTCCGTGTTTGAATCACGTAGTAATGTGGTACCACACTGAGGCAGTCAATTAAACCTGGTTTCGAACAATATTTCAGAGGATAACACCGGTTAGGTCTGGGTTAGGTCTGGGTTATGCCCGCATCTGCCTCATGATTTTGCCTTCTTCGCATACTTGTTGGCCAGATCCTGGGTTTTTTTCGTGTTTGAATCACGTAGTAATGTGGTAACACACTGAAGCAGTCAATTAGACCAGGTTTCGATCAATATTTTAGAGGATAACACCGGTTAGGTCTGGGTTAGGTCTGGAATATGCGCGCATCTGGCTTATACTTTCGCCTTTTTCGCAAACTTGTTGGCCAGATCCTGGGTTTTTTCCGTGTTTGAATCACGTAGTAATGTTGTACCACACTGAGGCAGTCAATTAAACCTGGTTTCGATCAATATTTCAGAGGATAACACCGGTTAGGTCTGGGTTAGGTCCGGGAAATGCACGCATCTGGCTCATGATTTCGCCTTCTTCGCATACTTGTTGGCCAGATCCTGGGTTTTTTTCGTGCTTGAATCACGTAGTAATGTGGTAACACACTGAAGCAGTCAATTAAACCTGGTATCGATCAATATTTTAGAGGATAACACCGGTTAGGTCTGGGTTAGGTCTAGGTTATGCCCGCATCTGGCTCATGATTTTGCCTTCTTCGCATACTTGTTGGCCAGATCCTGGGTTTTTTTCGTGTTTGAATCACGTAGTAATGTGGTAACACAATGAAGCAGTCAATTGACCCTGGTTTCGATCCATATTTTGGAGGATAACACCGGTTAGGTCTGGGTTAGGTCTGGGATATGCGCGCATCTGGCATATACTTTCGCCTTTTTCGCAACTTGTTGGCCAGATCCTGGGTTTTTTCCGTGTTTGAATCACGTAGTAATGTGGTACCACACTGAGGCAGTCAATTAAACCTGGTTTCGAACAATATTTCAGAGGATAACACCGGTTAGGTCTGGGTTAGGTCCGGGATATGCCCGCATCTGCCTCATGATTTTGCCTTCTTCGCATACTTGTTGGCCAGATCCTGGGTTTTTTTCGTGTTTGAATCACGTAGTAATGTGGTAATACACTGAAGCAGTCAATTAAACCTGGTTTCGATCAATATTTTAGAGGATAACACCGGTTAGGTCTGGATTAGGTCTGGGTTATGCCCGCATCTGGCTCACGATTTTGCCTTCTTCGCATACTTGTTGGCCAGGTCCCGGGTTTTTTTCGTGTTTGAATCACGTAGTAATGTGGTAACACACTGAAGCAGTCAATTAAACCAGGTTTCGATCATTATTTTAGAGGATAACACCGGTTAGGTCTGGGTTAGGTCTGGGATATGCGCGCATCTGGCTCATACTTTCGCCTTTTTCGCAAACTTTTTGGCCAGATCCTGGGTTTTTTCCGTGTTTGAATCACGTAGTAATGTGGTAATACACTGAAGCAGTCAATTAAACCTGGTTTCGATCAATATTTTAGAGGATAACACCGGTTAGGTCTGGGTTAGGTCTGGGATAAGCCCGAATCTGGCTCATGATTTTGCCTTCTTCGCATACTTGTTGGCCAGATCCTGGGTTTTTTTCGTGTTTGAATCACGTAGTAATGTGGTAACACACTGAAGCAGTCAATTAAACCTGGTTTCGATCAATATTTCAGAGGATAACACCGGTTAGGTCTGGGTTATGTCCGGGAAATGCACGCATCTGGCTCATGATTTCGCCATCTTCGCATACTTGTTGGCCAGATCCTGGGTTTTTTTCGCGCTTGAATCACGTAGTAATGTGGTAACACACTGAAGCAGTCAATTAAACCTGGTATCGATCAATATTTTAGAGGATAACACCGGTTAGGTCTGGGTTAGGTCTGGGTTATGCCCGCATCTGGCTCATGATTTTGCCTTCTTCGCATACTTGTTGGCCAGATCCTGGGTTTTTTTCGTGTTTGAATCACGTAGTAATGTGGTAACACAATGAAGCAGTCAATTGACCCTGTTTTCGATCCATATTTTGGAGGATAACACCGGTTAGGTCTGGGTTAGGTCTGGGTTATGCCCGCATCTGCCTCATGATTTTGCCTTCTTCGCATACTTGTTGGCCAGATCCTGGGTTTTTTTCGTGTTTGAATCACGTAGTAATGTGGTAACACACTGAAGCAGTCAATTAGACCAGGTTTCGATCAATATTTTAGAGGATAACACCGGTTAGGTCTGGGTTAGGTCTGGGATATGCGCGCATCTGGCTTATACTTTCGCCTTTTTCGCAACTTGTTGGCCAGGTCCTGGGTTTTTCCGTGTATGAATCACGTAGTAATGTGGTACCACACTGAGGCAGTCAATTAAACCTGGTTTCGAACAATATTTCAGAGGATAACACCGGTTAGGTCTGGGTTAGGTCTGGGTTATGCCCGCATCTGCCTCATGATTTTGCCTTCTTCGCATACTTGTTGGCCAGATCCTGGGTTTTTTTCGTGTTTGAATCACGTAGTAATGTGGTAACACACTGAAGCAGTCAATTAAACCAGGTTTCGATCAATATTTTAGAGGATAACACCGGTTAGGTCTGGGTTAGGTCTGGGATATGCGCGCATCTGGCTTACACTTTCGCCATTTTCGCAAACTTGTTGCCCAGATCCTGGGTTTTTTCCGTGTCGAATCACGTAGTAATGTTGTACCACACTGAGGCAGTCAATTAAACCTGGTTTCGAACAATATTTCAGAGGATAACACCGGTTAGGTCTGGGTTAGGTCCGGGATATGCCCGCATCTGCCTCATGATTTTGCCTTCTTCGCATACTTGTTGGCCAGATCCTGGGTTTTTTTCGTGGTTGAATCACGTAGTAATGTGGTAATACACTGAAGCAGTCAATTAAACCTGGTTTCGATCAATATTTTAGAGGATAACACCGGTTAGGTCTGGATTAGGTCTGGGTTATGCCCGCATCTGGCTCACGATTTTGCCTTCTTCGCATACTTGTTGGCCAGGTCCCGAGTTTTTTTCGTGTTTGAATCACGTAGTAATGTGGTAACACACTGAAGCAGTCAATTAAACCAGGTTTCGATCATTATTTTAGAGGATAACACCGGTTAGGTCTGGGTTAGGTCTGGGATATGCGCGCATCTGGCTTATACTTTCGCCTTTTTCGCAAACTTTTTGGCCAGATCCTGGGTTTTTTCCGTGTTTGAATCACGTAGTAATGTTGTACCACACTGAGGCAGTCAATTAAACCTGGTTTCGATCAATATTTCAGAGGATAACACCGGTTAGGTCTGGGTTAGGTCCGGGAAATGCACGCATCTGGCTCATGATTTCACCTTCTTCGCATACTTGTTGGCCAGATCCTGGGTTTTTTTCGTGTTTGAATCACGTAGTAATGTGGTAATACACTGAAGCAGTCAATTAAACCTGGTTTCGATCATTATTTTAGAGGATAACACCGGTAAGGTCTGGGTTAGGTCTGGGTTATGCCCGCATCTGGCTCATGATTTTGCCTTCTTCGCATACTTGTTGGCCAGATCCTGGGTTTTTTTCGTGTTTGAATCACGAAGTAATGTGGTAATACACTGAAGCAGTCAATTAAACCTGGTTTCGATCATTATTTTAGAGGATAACACCGGTAAGGTCTGGGTTAGGTCTGGGTTATGCCCGCATCTGGCTCATGATTTTGCCTTCTTCGCATACTTGTTGGCCAGATCCTGGGTTTTTTTCGTGTTTGAATCACGTAGGAATGTGGTAACACACTGAAGCAGTCAATTAAACCTGGTTTCGATCAATATTTTAGAGGATAACACCGGTTAGGTCTGGGTTAGGTCTGGGATATGCGCGCATCTGGCATATACTTTCGCCTTTTTCGCAAACTTGTTGGCTAGATCCTGGGTTTTTTTCGGGTTTGAATCATGTGGTAATGTGGTACGACACAGAAACAATCCATTTAACCTGGATTCGGACAGTATTTTAGAGGATAACACCGGTTAGGTCTGGGTTAGGTCTGGGATATGCGCGCATCTGGCTTATACTTTCGCCTTTTTCGCAACTTGTTGGCCAGGTCCTGGGTTTTTCCGTGTTTGAATCACGTAGTAATGTGGTACCACACTGAGGCAGTCAATTAAACCTGGTTTCGAACAATATTTCAGAGGATAACACCGGTTAGGTCTGGGTTAGGTCTGGGTTATGCCCGCATCTGCCTCATGATTTTGCCTTCTTCGCATACTTGTTGGCCAGATCCTGGGTTTTTTTCGTGTTTGAATCACGTAGTAATGTGGTAACACACTGAAGCAGTCAATTAGACCAGGTTTCGATCAATATTTTAGAGGATAACACCGGTTAGGTCTGGGTTAGGTCTGGGATATGCGCGCATCTGGCTTATACTTTCGCCTTTTTCGCAAACTTGTTGGCCAGATCCTGGGTTTTTTCCGTGTTTGAATCACGTAGTAATGTTGTACCACACTGAGGCAGTCAATTAAACCTGGTTTCGATCAATATTTCAGAGGATAACACCGGTTAGGTCTGGGTTAGGTCCGGGAAATGCACGCATCTGGCTCATGATTTCGCCTTCTTCGCATACTTGTTGGCCAGATCCTGGGTTTTTTTCGTGCTTGAATCACGTAGTAATGTGGTAACACACTGAAGCAGTCAATTAAACCTGGTATCGATCAATATTTTAGAGGATAACACCGGTTAGGTCTGGGTTAGGTCTAGGTTATGCCCGCATCTGGCTCATGATTTTGCCTTCTTCGCATACTTGTTGGCCAGATCCTGGGTTTTTTTCGTGTTTGAATCACGTAGTAATGTGGTAACACAATGAAGCAGTCAATTGACCCTGGTTTCGATCCATATTTTGGAGGATAACACCGGTTAGGTCTGGGTTAGGTCTGGGATATGCGCGCATCTGGCATATACTTTCGCCTTTTTCGCAACTTGTTGGCCAGATCCTGGGTTTTTTCCGTGTTTGAATCACGTAGTAATGTGGTACCACACTGAGGCAGTCAATTAAACCTGGTTTCGAACAATATTTCAGAGGATAACACCGGTTAGGTCTGGGTTAGGTCCGGGATATGCCCGCATCTGCCTCATGATTTTGCCTTCTTCGCATACTTGTTGGCCAGATCCTGGGTTTTTTTCGTGTTTGAATCACGTAGTAATGTGGTAATACACTGAAGCAGTCAATTAAACCTGGTTTCGATCAATATTTTAGAGGATAACACCGGTTAGGTCTGGATTAGGTCTGGGTTATGCCCGCATCTGGCTCACGATTTTGCCTTCTTCGCATACTTGTTGGCCAGGTCCCGGGTTTTTTTCGTGTTTGAATCACGTAGTAATGTGGTAACACACTGAAGCAGTCAATTAAACCAGGTTTCGATCATTATTTTAGAGGATAACACCGGTTAGGTCTGGGTTAGGTCTGGGATATGCGCGCATCTGGCTCATACTTTCGCCTTTTTCGCAAACTTTTTGGCCAGATCCTGGGTTTTTTCCGTGTTTGAATCACGTAGTAATGTGGTAATACACTGAAGCAGTCAATTAAACCTGGTTTCGATCAATATTTTAGAGGATAACACCGGTTAGGTCTGGGTTAGGTCTGGGATAAGCCCGAATCTGGCTCATGATTTTGCCTTCTTCGCATACTTGTTGGCCAGATCCTGGGTTTTTTTCGTGTTTGAATCACGTAGTAATGTGGTAACACACTGAAGCAGTCAATTAAACCTGGTTTCGATCAATATTTCAGAGGATAACACCGGTTAGGTCTGGGTTATGTCCGGGAAATGCACGCATCTGGCTCATGATTTCGCCATCTTCGCATACTTGTTGGCCAGATCCTGGGTTTTTTTCGCGCTTGAATCACGTAGTAATGTGGTAACACACTGAAGCAGTCAATTAAACCTGGTATCGATCAATATTTTAGAGGATAACACCGGTTAGGTCTGGGTTAGGTCTGGGTTATGCCCGCATCTGGCTCATGATTTTGCCTTCTTCGCATACTTGTTGGCCAGATCCTGGGTTTTTTTCGTGTTTGAATCACGTAGTAATGTGGTAACACAATGAAGCAGTCAATTGACCCTGTTTTCGATCCATATTTTGGAGGATAACACCGGTTAGGTCTGGGTTAGGTCTGGGTTATGCCCGCATCTGCCTCATGATTTTGCCTTCTTCGCATACTTGTTGGCCAGATCCTGGGTTTTTTTCGTGTTTGAATCACGTAGTAATGTGGTAACACACTGAAGCAGTCAATTAGACCAGGTTTCGATCAATATTTTAGAGGATAACACCGGTTAGGTCTGGGTTAGGTCTGGGATATGCGCGCATCTGGCTTATACTTTCGCCTTTTTCGCAAACTTGTTGGCCAGATCCTGGGTTTTTTCCGTGTTTGAATCACGTAGTAATGTTGTACCACACTGAGGCAGTCAATTAAACCTGGTTTCGATCAATATTTCAGAGGATAACACCGGTTAGGTCTGGGTTAGGTCCGGGAAATGCACGCATCTGGCTCATGATTTCGCCTTCTTCGCATACTTGTTGGCCAGATCCTGGGTTTTTTTCGTGTTTGAATCACGTAGTAATGTGGTAATTCACTGAGGCAGTCAATTAAACCTGGTTTCGATCAATATTTTAGAGGATAACACCGGTTAGGTCTGGGTTAGGTCCGGGAAATGCACGCATCTGGCTCATGATTTCGCCTTCTTCGCATACTTGTTGGCCAGATCCTGGGTTTTTTTCGTGCTTGAATCACGTAGTAATGTGGTAACACACTGAAGCAGTCAATTAAACCTGGTATCGATCAATATTTTAGAGGATAACACCGGTTAGGTCTGGGTTAGGTCTTGGTTATGCCCGCATCTGGCATATACTTTCGCCTTTTTCGCAACTTGTTGGCCAGATCCTGGGTTTTTTCCGTGTTTGAATCACGTAGTAATGTGGTACCACACTGAGGCAGTCAATTAAACCTGGTTTCGAACAATATTTCAGAGGATAACACCGGTTAGGTCTGGGTTAGGTCCGGGATATGCCCGCATCTGCCTCATGATTTTGCCTTCTTCGCATACTTGTTGGCCAGATCCTGGGTTTTTTTCGTGTTTGAATCACGTAGTAATGTGGTAATACACTGAAGCAGTCAATTAAACCTGGTTTCGATCAATATTTTAGAGGATAACACCGGTTAGGTCTGGATTAGGTCTGGGTTATGCCCGCATCTGGCTCACGATTTTGCCTTCTTCGCATACTTGTTGGCCAGGTCCCGGGTTTTTTTCGTGTTTGAATCACGTAGTAATGTGGTAACACACTGAAGCAGTCAATTAAACCAGGTTTCGATCATTATTTTAGAGGATAACACCGGTTAGGTCTGGGTTAGGTCTGAGATATGCGCGCATCTGGCTCATACTTTCGCCTTTTTCGCAAACTTTTTGGCCAGATCCTGGGTTTTTTCCGTGTTTGAATCACGTAGTAATGTGGTAATACACTGAAGCAGTCAATTAAACCTGGTTTCGATCAATATTTTAGAGGATAACACCGGTTAGGTCTGGGTTAGGTCTGGGATAAGCCCGAATCTGGCTCATGATTTTGCCTTCTTCGCATACTTGTTGGCCAGATCCTGGGTTTTTTTCGTGTTTGAATCACGTAGTAATGTGGTAACACACTGAAGCAGTCAATTAAACCTGGTTTCGATCAATATTTCAGAGGATAACACCGGTTAGGTCTGGGTTATGTCCGGGAAATGCACGCATCTGGCTCATGATTTCGCCATCTTCGCATACTTGTTGGCCAGATCCTGGGTTTTTTTCGTGCTTGAATCACGTAGTAATGTGGTAACACACTGAAGCAGTCAATTAAACCTGGTATCGATCAATATTTTAGAGGATAACACCGGTTAGGTCTGGGTTAGGTCTGGGTTATGCCCGCATCTGGCTCATGATTTTGCCTTCTTCGCATACTTGTTGGCCAGATCCTGGGTTTTTTTCGTGTTTGAATCACGTAGTAATGTGGTAACACAATGAAGCAGTCAATTGACCCTGTTTTCGATCCATATTTTGGAGGATAACACCGGTTAGGTCTGGGTTAGGTCTGGGTTATGCCCGCATCTGCCTCATGATTTTGCCTTCTTCGCATACTTGTTGGCCAGATCCTGGGTTTTTTTCGTGTTTGAATCACGTAGTAATGTGGTAACACACTGAAGCAGTCAATTAGACCAGGTTTCGATCAATATTTTAGAGGATAACACCGGTTAGGTCTGGGTTAGGTCTGGGATATGCGCGCATCTGGCTTATACTTTCGCCTTTTTCGCAAACTTGTTGGCCAGATCCTGGGTTTTTTCCGTGTTTGAATCACGTAGTAATGTTGTACCACACTGAGGCAGTCAATTAAACCTGGTTTCGATCAATATTTCAGAGGATAACACCGGTTAGGTCTGGGTTAGGTCCGGGAAATGCACGCATCTGGCTCATGATTTCGCCTTCTTCGCATACTTGTTGGCCAGATCCTGGGTTTTTTTCGTGTTTGAATCACGTAGTAATGTGGTAATTCACTGAGGCAGTCAATTAAACCTGGTTTCGATCAATATTTTAGAGGATAACACCGGTTAGGTCTGGGTTAGGTCCGGGAAATGCACGCATCTGGCTCATGATTTCGCCTTCTTCGCATACTTGTTGGCCAGATCCTGGGTTTTTTTCGTGCTTGAATCACGTAGTAATGTGGTAACACACTGAAGCAGTCAATTAAACCTGGTATCGATCAATATTTTAGAGGATAACACCGGTTAGGTCTGGGTTAGGTCTTGGTTATGCCCGCATCTGGCTCATGATTTTGCCTTCTTCGCATACTTGTTGGCCAGATCCTGGGTTTTTTTCGTGTTTGAATCACGTAGTAATGTGGTAACACAATGAAGCAGTCAATTGACCCTGGTTTCGATCCATATTTTGGAGGATAACACCGGTTAGGTCTGGGTTAGGTCTGGGATATGCGCGCATCTGGCATATACTTTCGCCTTTTTCGCAACTTGTTGGCCAGATCCTGGGTTTTTTCCGTGTTTGAATCACGTAGTAATGTGGTACCACACTGAGGCAGTCAATTAAACCTGGTTTCGAACAATATTTCAGAGGATAACACCGGTTAGGTCTGGGTTAGGTCCGGGATATGCCCGCATCTGCCTCATGATTTTGCCTTCTTCGCATACTTGTTGGCCAGATCCTGGGTTTTTTTCGTGGTTGAATCACGTAGTAATGTGGTAATACACTGAAGCAGTCAATTAAACCTGGTTTCGATCAATATTTTAGAGGATAACACCGGTTAGGTCTGGATTAGGTCTGGGTTATGCCCGCATCTGGCTCACGATTTTGCCTTCTTCGCAAACTTGTTGGCCAGGTCCCGGGTTTTTTTCGTGTTTGAATCACGTAGTAATGTGGTAACACACTGAAGCAGTCAATTAAACCAGGTTTCGATCATTATTTTAGAGGATAACACCGGTTAGGTCTGGGTTAGGTCTGGGATATGCGCGCATCTGGCTCATACTTTCGCCTTTTTCGCAAACTTTTTGGCCAGATCCTGGGTTTTTTCCGTGTTTGAATCACGTAGTAATGTGGTAATACACTGAAGCAGTCAATTAAACCTGGTTTCGATCAATATTTTAGAGGATAACACCGGTTAGGTCTGGGTTAGGTCTGGGATAAGCCCGAATCTGGCTCATGATTTTGCCTTCTTCGCATACTTGTTGGCCAGATCCTGGGTTTTTTTCGTGTTTGAATCACGTAGTAATGTGGTAATACACTGAAGCAGTCAATTAAACCTGGTTTCGATCATTATTTTAGAGGATAACACCGGTAAGGTCTGGGTTAGGTCTGGGTTATGCCCGCATCTGGCTCATGATTTTGCCTTCTTCGCGTACTTGTTGGCCATATCCTGGGTTTTTTTCGTGTTTGAATCACGTAGTATTGTGGTAACACACTGAAGCAGTCAATTAAACCTCGTTTCGCTCAGTATTTTAGAGGATAACACCGGTTAGGTCTGGCTTAGGTCTGGGTTATACCCGCATCTGGCTCATGATTTTGCCTTCTTCGCATACTTGTTGGCCAGATCCTGGGTTTTTTTCGTGTCTGAATCACGTAGTAATGTGGTAACACACTGAAGCAGTCAATTAAACCAGGTTTCGATCAATATTTTAGAGGATAACACCGGTTAGGTCTGGGTTAGGTCTGGGATATGCGCGCATCTGGCTTACACTTTGGCCATTTTCGCAAACTTGTTGCCCAGATCCTGGGTTTTTTCCGTGTTTGAATCACGTAGTAATGTTGTACCACACTGAGGCAGTCAATTAAACCTGGTTTCGATCAATATTTTAGAGGATAACACCGGTTAGGTCTGGGTTAGGTCTGGGATATGCGAGCATCTGGCTTATACTTTCGCCTTTTTCGCAAACTTGTTGGCCAGATCCTGGGTTTTTCCCGTGTTTGAATCACGTAGTAATGTGGTAATACACTGAAGCAGTCAATTAAACCAGGTTTCGATCAATATTTTAGAGGATAACACCGGTTAGGTCTGGGTTAGGTCTGGGTTATGCCCGCATCTGCCTCTTGATTTTGCCTTCTTCGCATACTTGTTGGCCAGATCCTGGGTTTTTTTCGTGTTTGAATCACGTAGTAATGTGGTAACACACTGAAGCAGTCAATTAAACCTGGTTTCGATCAATATTTCAGAGGATAACACCGGTTAGGTCTGGGTTATGTCCGGGAAATGCACGCATCTGGCTCATGATTTCGCCATCTTCGCATACTTGTTGGCCAGATCCTGGGTTTTTTTCGTGCTTGAATCACGTAGTAATGTGGTAACACACTGAAGCAGTCAATTAAACCTGGTATCGATCAATATTTTAGAGGATAACACCGGTTAGGTTTGGGTTAGGTCTGGGTTATGCCCGCATCTGGCTCATGATTTTGCCTTCTTCGCATACTTGTTGGCCAGATCCTGGGTTTTTTTCGTGTTTGAATCACGTAGTAATGTGGTAACACAATGAAGCAGTCAATTGACCCTGGTTTCGATCCATATTTTGGAGGATAACACCGGTTAGGTCTGGGTTAGGTCTGGGATATGCGCGCATCTGGCATATACTTTCGCCTTTTTCGCTACTTGTTGGCCAGATCCTGGGTTTTTTCCGTGTTTGAATCACGTAGTAATGTGGTACCACACTGAGGCAGTCAATTAAACCTGGTTTCGAACAATATTTCAGAGGATAACACCGGTTAGGTCTGGGTTAGGTCCGGGATATGCCCGCATCTGCCTCATGATTTTGCCTTCTTCGCATACTTGTTGGCCAGATCCTGGGTTTTTTTCGCGGTTGAATCACGTAGTAATGTGGTAATACACTGAAGCAGTCAATTAAACCTGGTTTCGATCAATATTTTACAGGATAACACCGGTTAGGTCTGGGTTAGGTCTGGGTTATGCCCGCATCTGGCTCACGATTTTGCCTTCTTCGCATACTTGTTGGCCAGGTCCCGGGTTTTTTTCGTGTTTGAATCACGTAGTAATGTGGTAACACACTGAAGCAGTCAATTAAACCAGGTTTCGATCATTATTTTAGAGGATAACACCGGTTAGGTCTGGGTTAGGTCTGGGATATGCGCGCATCTGGCTCATACTTTCGCCTTTTTCGCAAACTTTTTGGCCAGATCCTGGGTTTTTTCCGTGTTTGAATCACGTAGTAATGTGGTAATACACTGAAGCAGTCAATTAAACCTGGTTTCGATCATTATTTTAGAGGATAACACCGGTAAGGTCTGGGTTAGGTCTGGGTTATGCCCGCATCTGGCTCATGATTTTGCCTTCTTCGCATACTTGTTGGCCAGATCCTGGGGTTTTTTCGTGTTTGAATCACGTAGTAATGTGGTAACACACTGAAGCAGTCAATTAAACCTGGTTTCGATCATTATTTTAGAGGATAACACCGGTAAGGTCTGGGTTAGGTCTGGGTTATGCCCGCAACTGGCTCATGATTTTGCCTTCTTCGCATACTTGTTGGCCAGATCCTGGGGTTTTTTCGTGTTTGAATCACGTAGTAATGTGGTAACACACTGAAGCAGTCAACTAAACCTCGTTTCGCTCAGTATTTTAGAGGATAACACCGGTTAGGTCTGGCTTAGGTCTGGGTTATACCCGCATCTGGCTCATGATTTTGCCTTCTTCGCATACTTGTTGGCCAGATCCTGGGTTTTTTTCGTGTTTGAATCACGTAGGAATGTGGTAACACACTGAAGCAGTCAATTAAACCTGGTTTCGATCAATATTTTAGAGGATAACACCGGTTAGGTCTGGGTTAGGTCTGGGATATGCGCGCATCTGGCATATACTTTCGCCTTTTTCGAAAACTTGTTGGCTAGATCCTGGGTTTTTTTCGGGTTTGAATCATGTGGTAATGTGATACGACACAGAAACAATCCATTAAACCTGGATTCGGACAGTATTTTAGAGGATAACACCGGTTAGGTCTGGGTTGGGTCTGGGATATGCGCGCATCTGGCTTATACTTTCGCCTTTTTCGCAACTTGTTGGCCAGGTCCTGGGGTTTTCCGTGTTTGAATCACGTAGTAATGTGGTAACACACTGAAGCAGTCAATTAAACCAGGTTTCGATCAATATTTTAGAGGATAACACCGGTTAGGTCTGGGTTAGGTCTGGGACATGCGCGCATCTGGCTTACACTTTCGCCATTTTCGTAAACTTGTTGCCCAGATCCAGGGTTTTTTCCGTGTTTGAATCACGTAGTAATGTTGTACCACACTGAGGCAGTCAATTAAACCTGGTTTCGATCCATATTTCAGAGGATAACACCGGTTAGGTCTGGGATAGGTCCGGGAAATGCACGCGTCTGGCTCATGGTTTCGCTTTTTTCGCAAACTTGTTGGCCAGATCCTGGGTTTTTTCCGTGTTTGAATCACGTAGCAATGTGGTAACACACTGAAGCAGTCAATTAAACCAGGTTTCGATCAGTATTTTAGAGGATAACGCCAGTTAGGTCTGGGTTAGGTCTGGGATATGCGCGCATCTGGCTTATACTTTCGCCTTTTTCGCAAACTTGTTGGCCAGATCCTGGGTTTTTCCCGTGTTTGAATCACGTAGTTATGTGGTAATACACTGAAGCAGTCAATTAAACCTGGTTTCGATCAATATTTTAGAGGATAACACCGGTTAGGTCTGGGTTAGGTCTGGGTTATGCCCGCATCTGCCTCATGATTTTGCCTTCTTCGCATACTTGTTGGCCAGATCCTGGGTTTTTTTCGTGTTTGAATCACGTAGTAATGTGGTAACACACTGAAGCAGTCAATTAGACCAGGCTTCGATCAATATTTTAGAGGATAACACCGGTTAGGTCTGGGTTAGGTCTGGGATATGCCCGCATCTGGCTCATGATTTTGCCTTTTTCGCAAACTTGTTGGCCAGATCCTGGGTTTTTTCCGTGTTTGAATCACGTAGTAATGTTGTACCACACTGAGGCAGTCAATTAAACCTGGTTTCGATCAATATTTCAGAGGATAACACCGGTTAGGTCTGGGTTAGGTCCGGGAAATGCACGCATCTGGCTCATGATTTCGCCTTCTTCGCATACTTGTTGGCCAGATCCTGGGTTTTTTTCGTGTTTGAATCACGTAGTAATGTGGTAATTCACTGAGGCAGTCAATTAAACCTGGTTTCGATCAATATTTTAGAGGATAACACCGGTTAGGTCTGGGTTAGGTCCGGGAAATGCACGCATCTGGCTCATGATTTCGCCTTCTTCGCATACTTGTTGGCCAGATCCTGGGTTTTTTTCGTGCTTGAATCACGTAGTAATGTGGTAACACACTGAAGCAGTCAATTAAACCTGGTATCGATCAATATTTTAGAGGATAACACCGGTTAGGTCTGGGTTAGGTCTGGGTTATGCCCGCATCTGGCTCATGATTTTGCCTTCCTCGCATACTTGTTGGCCAGATACTGGGTTTTTTTCGTGTTTGAATCACGTAGTAATGTGGTAACACACTGAAGCAGTCAATTAAACCTGGTATCGATCAATATTTTAGAGGATAACACCGGTTAGGTCTGGGTTAGGTCTGGGTTATGCCCGCATCTGGCTCATGATTTTGCCTTCTTCGCATACTTGTTGGCCAGATCCTGGGTTTTTTTCGTGTTTGAATCACGTAGTAATGTGGTAACACAATGAAGCAGTCAATTGACCCTGGTTTCGATCCATATTTTGGAGGATAACACCGGTTAGGTCTGGGTTAGGTCTGGGATATGCGCGCATCTGGCATATACTTTCGCCTTTTTCGCTACTTGTTGGCCAGATCCTGGGTTTTTTCCGTGTTTGAATCACGTAGTAATGTGGTACCACACTGAGGCAGTCAATTAAACCTGGTTTCGATCAATATTTTAGAGGATAACACCGGTTAGGTCTGGGTTAGGTCTGGGATATGCGCGCATCTGGCTTACACTTTCGCCATTTTCGCAAACTTGTTGGCCAGATCCTGGGTTTTTTCCGTGTTTGAAACACGTAGCAATGTGGTACCACTCTGAGGCAGTCAATTAAACCTGCTTTCGATCAATATTTCACAGGATAACACCGGTTAGGTCTGGGTCAGGTCCAGGATATGCCCGCATCTGGCTCATGATTTTGCCTTCTTCGCATACTTGTTGGCCAGATCCTTGGTTTTTTTCGTGTTTGAATCACGTAGTAATGTGGTAACACACTGAAGGAGTCAATTAAACCTGGTTTCGATCAATATTTTAGAGGATAACACCGGTTAGGACTGGGTTAGGTCTGGGTTATGCCCGCATCTGGCTCATGATTTTGCCTTCTTCGCATACTTGTTGGCCAGATCCCGGGTTTTTTTCGTGTTTGAATCACGTAGTAATGTGGCAACACACTGAAGGAGGCAATTAAACCAGGGTTCGATCATTATTTTAGAGGATAACACCGGTTAGGTCTGGGTTAGGTCTGGGATATGCGCGCGTCTGGCTTATACTTTCGCCTTTTTCGCAAACTTGTTGGCCAGATCCTGGGTTTTTTCCGTGTTTGAATCACGTAGTAATGTTGTACCACACTGAGGCAGTCAATTAAACCTGGTTTCGATCAATATTTCAGAGGATAACACCGGTTAGGTCTGGGTTAGGTCCGGGAAATGCACGCATCTGGCTCATGATTTCGCCATTTTCGCATACTTGTTGGCCAGATCCTGGGTTTTTTCCTTGTTTGAATCACGTAGTAATGTTGTACCACACTGAGGCAGTCAATTAAACCTGGATTCGGACAGTATTTTAGAGGATAACTCCGGTTAGGTCTAGGTGAGGTCTGGGTTATGCCCGCATCTGGCTCATGATTTTGCCTTCTTCGCATACTTGTTGGCCAGATCCTGGGTTTTTTCCGTGTTTGAATCACGCAGTAATGTGGTACCACACTGAAGCAGAAAATTAAACCTGGTTTCGATCAATATTTTAGAGGATAACGCCGGTTAGGTCTGGGTTAGGTCTGGGTTATGCCCGCATCTGGCTTATACTTTCGCCTTTTTCGCAAACTTGCTGACCAGATCCTGGGTTTTTTCCGTGTTTGAATCACGTAGTAATGTTGTACCACACTGAGGCAGTCAATTAAACCTGGTTTCGCTCAATATTTTAGAGGATAAAACCCGTTAGGTCTGGGTTAGGTCGGGATAAGCCTGAATCTGGCTCATGATTTTGCCTTCTTCGCATACTTGTTGGCCAGATCCTGGGTTTTTTTCGTGTTTGAATCACGTAGTAATGTGGTAATACACTGGAGCAGTCAATTAAACCTCGTTTCGCTCAGTATTTTAGAGGATAACACCGGTTAGGTCTGGCTTAGGTCTGGGTTATACCCGCATCTGGCTCATGATTTTGCCTTCTTCGCATACTTGTTGGCCAGATCCTGGGTTTTTTTCGTGTTTGAATCACGTAGGAATGTGGTAACACACTGAAGCAGTCAATTAAACCTCGTTTCGCTCAGTATTTTAGAGGATAACACCGGTTAGGTCTGGCTTAGGTCTGGGTTATACCCGCATCTGGCTCATGATTTTGCCTTCTTCGCATACTTGTTGGCCAGATCCTGGGTGTTTTCCGTGTTTGAATCACGTAGTAATGTGGTAACACACTGAAGCAGTCAATTAAACCAGGTTTCGATCAATATTTTAGAGGATAACACCGGTTAGGTCTGGGTTAGGTCTGGGATATGCGCGCATCTGGCTTATACTTTCGCCTTTTTCGCAAACTTGTCGGCCAGATCCTGGGTTTTTCCCATGTTTGAATCACGTAGTAATGTGGTAATACACTGAAGCAGTCAATTAAACCTGGTTTCGATCAATATTTTAGAGGATAACACCGGTTAGGTCTGGGTTAGGTCTGGGTTATGCCCGCATCTGCCTCATGATTTTGCCTTCTTCGCATACTTGTTGGCCAGATCCTGGGTTTTTTTCGTGTTTGAATCACGTAGTAATGTGGTAACACACTGAAGCAGTCAATTAGACCAGGTTTCAATTAATATTTTAGAGGATAACACCGGTTAGGTCTGGGTTAGGTCTGGGATATGCGCCCATCTGGCTTATACTTTCGCCTTTTGCGCAAACTTGTTGGCCAGATCCTGGGTTTTTTCCGTGTTTGAATCACGTAGTAATGTTGTACCACACTGAGGCAGTCAATTAAACCTGGTTTCGATCAATATTTCAGAGGATAACACCGGTTAGGTCTGGGTTAGGTTTCGGTTATGCCCGCATCTGGCTCATGATTTTGCCTTCTTCGCATACTTGTTGGCCAGATCCTGGGTTTTTTTCGTGTTTGAATCACGTAGTAATGTGGTAACACACTGAAGCAGTCAATTAAACCTGGTATCGATCAATATTTTAGAGGATAACACCGGTTTGGTCTGGGTTAGGTCTGGGTTATGCCCGCATCTGGCTCATGATTTTGCCTTCTTCGCATACTTGTTGGCCAGATCCTGGGTTTTTTTCGTGTTTGAATCACGCAGTAATGTGGTACCACACTGAAGCAGAAAATTAAACCTGGTTTCGATCAATATTTTAGAGGATAACGCCGGTTAGGTCTGGGTTAGGTCTGGGTTATGCCCGCATCTGGCTTATACTTTCGCCTTTTTCGCAAACTTGCTGACCAGATCCTGGGTATTTTCCGTGTTTGAATAACGTAGTAATGTTGTACCACACTGAGGCAGTCAATTAAACCTGGTTTCGATCAATATTTTAGAGGATAACACCGGTTAGGTCTGGGTTAGGTCTGGGTTATGCCCGCATCTGCCTCATGATTTTGCCTTCTTCGCATACTTGTTGGCCAGATCCTGGGTTTTTTTCGTGTTTGAATCACGTAGTAATGTGGTAACACAATGAAGCAGTCAATTGACCCTGGTTTCGATCCATATTTTGGAGGATAACACCGGTTAGGTCTGGGTTAGGTCTGGGATATGCGCGCATCTGGCATATACTTTCGCCTTTTTCGCTACTTGTTGGCCAGATCCTGGGTTTTTTCCGTGTTTGAATCACGTAGTAATGTGGTACCACACTGAGGCAGTCAATTAAACCTGGTTTCGATCAATATTTCAGAGGATAACACCGGTTAGGTCTGGGTTAGGTTTCGGTTATGCCCGCATCTGGCTCATGATTTTGCCTTCTTCGCATACTTGTTGGCCAGATCCTTGGTTTTTTTCGTGTTTGAATCACGTAGTAATGTGGTAACACACTGAAGGAGTCAATTAAACCTGGTTTCGATCAATATTTTAGAGGATAACACCGGTTAGGACTGGGTTAGGTCTGGGTTATGCCCGCATCTGGCTCATGATTTTGCCTTCTTCGCATACTTGTTGGCCAGATCCCGGGTTTTTTTCGTGTTTGAATCACGTAGTAATGTGGCAACACACTGAAGGAGGCAATTAAACCAGGGTTCGATCATTATTTTAGAGGATAACACCGGTTAGGTCTGGGTTAGGTCTGGGATATGCGCGCGTCTGGCTTATACTTTCGCCTTTTTCGCAAACTTGTTGGCCAGATCCTGGGTTTTTTCCGTGTTTGAATCACGTAGTAATGTTGTACCACACTGAGGCAGTCAATTAAACCTGGTTTCGATCAATATTTCAGAGGATAACACCGGTTAGGTCTGGGTTAGGTCCGGGAAATGCACGCATCTGGCTCATGATTTCGCCATTTTCGCATACTTGTTGGCCAGATCCTGGGTTTTTTCCTTGTTTGAATCACGTAGTAATGTTGTACCACACTGAGGCAGTCAATTAAACCTGGATTCGGACAGTATTTTAGAGGGTAACACCGGTTAGGTCTGGGTTAGGTCTGGGTTATGCCCGCATCTGGCTCATGATTTTGTCTTCTTCGCATACTTGTTGGCCAGATCCTGGGGTTTTTCCGTGTTTGAATCACGTAGTAATGTGGTAACACACTGAAGCAGTCAATTAAGCCTGGTTTCGACCAATATTTTAGAGGATAACTCCGGTTAGGTCTAGGTGAGGTCTGGGTTATGCCCGCATCTGGCTCATGATTTTGCCTTCTTCGCATACTTGTTGGCCAGATCCTGGGTTTTTTCCGTGTTTGAATCACGCAGTAATGTGGTACCACACTGAAGCAGAAAATTAAACCTGGTTTCGATCAATATTTTAGAGGATAACGCCGGTTAGGTCTGGGTTAGGTCTGGGTTATGCCCGCATCTGGCTTATACTTTCGCCTTTTTCGCAAACTTGCTGACCAGATCCTGGGTTTTTTCCGTGTTTGAATCACGTAGTAATGTTGTACCACACTGAGGCAGTCAATTAAACCTGGTTTCGATCAATATTTTAGAGGATAAAACCCGTTAGGTCTGGGTTAGGTCCGGGATAAGCCTGAATCTGGCTCATGATTTTGCCTTCTTCGCATACTTGTTGGCCAGATCCTGGGTTTTTTTCGTGTTTGAATCACGTAGTAATGTGGTAATACACTGGAGCAGTCAATTAAACCTCGTTTCGCTCAGTATTTTAGAGGATAACACCGGTTAGGTCTGGCTTAGGTCTGGGTTATACCCGCATCTGGCTCATGATTTTGCCTTCTTCGCATACTTGTTGGCCAGATCCTGGGTTTTTTTCGTGTTTGAATCACGTAGGAATGTGGTAACACACTGAAGCAGTCAATTAAACCTCGTTTCGCTCAGTATTTTAGAGGATAACACCGGTTAGGTCTGGCTTAGGTCTGGGTTATACCCGCATCTGGCTCATGATTTTGCCTTCTTCGCATACTTGTTGGCCAGATCCTGGGTGTTTTCCGTGTTTGAATCACGTAGTAATGTGGTAACACACTGAAGCAGTCAATTAAACCAGGTTTCGATCAATATTTTAGAGGATAACACCGGTTAGGTCTGGGTTAGGTCTGGGATATGCGCCCATCTGGCTTATACTTTCGCCTTTTGCGCAAACTTGTTGGCCAGATCCTGGGTTTTTTCCGTGTTTGAATCACGTAGTAATGTTGTTCCACACTGAGGCAGTCAATTAAACCTGGTTTCGATCAATATTTCAGAGGATAACACCGGTTAGGTCTGGGTTAGGTTTGGGTTATGCCCGCATCTGGCTCATGATTTTGCCTTCTTCGCATACTTGTTGGCCAGATCCTGGGTTTTTTTCGTGTTTGAATCACGTAGTAATGTGGTAACACACTGAAGCAGTCAATTAAACCTGGTATCGATCAATATTTTAGAGGATAACACCGGTTTGGTCTGGGTTAGGTCTGGGTTATGCCCGCATCTGGCTCATGATTTTGCCTTCTTCGCATACTTGTTGGCCAGATCCTGGGTTTTTTTCGTGTTTGAATCACGTAGTAATGTGGTAATACACTGGAGCAGTCAATTAAACCTCGTTTCGCTCAGTATTTTAGAGGATAACACCGGTTAGGTCTGGCTTAGGTCTGGGTTATACCCGCATCAGGCTCATGATTTTGCCTTCTTCGCATACTTGTTGGCCAGATCCTGGGTTTTTTTCGTGTTTGAATCACGTAGGAATGTGGTAACACACTGAAGCAGTCAATTAAACCTCGTTTCGCTCAGTATTTTAGAGGATAACACCGGTTAGGTCTGGCTTAGGTCTGGGTTATACCCGCATCTGGCTCATGATTTTGCCTTCTTCGCATACTTGTTGGCCAGATCCTGGGTGTTTTCCGTGTTTGAATCACGTAGTAATGTGGTAACACACTGAAGCAGTCAATTAAACCAGGTTTCGATCAATATTTTAGAGGATAACACCGGTTAGGTCTGGGTTAGGTCTGGGATATGCGCGCATCTGGCTTATACTTTCGCCTTTTTCGCAAACTTGTCGGCCAGATCCTGGGTTTTTCCCATGTTTGAATCACGTAGTAATGTGGTAATACACTGAAGCAGTCAATTAAACCTGGTTTCGATCAATATTTTAGAGGATAACACCGGTTAGGTCTGGGTTAGGTCTGGGTTATGCCCGCATCTGCCTCATGATTTTGCCTTCTTCGCATACTTGTTGGCCAGATCCTGGGTTTTTTTCGTGTTTGAATCACGTAGTAATGTGGTAACACACTGAAGCAGTCAATTAGACCAGGTTTCAATTAATATTTTAGAGGATAACACCGGTTAGGTCTGGGTTAGGTCTGGGATATGCGCCCATCTGGCTTATACTTTCGCCTTTTGCGCAAACTTGTTGGCCAGATCCTGGGTTTTTTCCGTGTTTGAATCACGTAGTAATGTTGTACCACACTGAGGCAGTCAATTAAACCTGGTTTCGATCAATATTTCAGAGGATAACACCGGTTAGGTCTGGGTTAGGTTTGGGTTATGCCCGCATCTGGCTCATGATTTTGCCTTCTTCGCATACTTGTTGGCCAGATCCTGGGTTTTTTTCGTGTTTGAATCACGTAGTAATGTGGTAACACACTGAAGCAGTCAATTAAACCTGGTATCGATCAATATTTTAGAGGATAACACCGGTTTGGTCTGGGTTAGGTCTGGGTTATGCCCGCATCTGGCTCATGATTTTGCCTTCTTCGCATACTTGTTGGCCAGATCCTGGGTTTTTTTCGTGTTTGAATCACGCAGTAATGTGGTACCACACTGAAGCAGAAAATTAAACCTGGTTTCGATCAATATTTTACAGGATAACGCCGGGTAGGTCTGGGTTAGGTCTGGGTTATGCCCGCATCTGGCTTATACTTTCGCCTTTTTCGCAAACTTGCTGACCAGATCCTGGGTATTTTCCGTGTTTGAATCACGTAGTAATGTTGTACCACACTGAGGCAGTCAATTAAACCTGGTTTCGATCAATATTTTAGAGGATAACACCGGTTAGGTCTGGGTTAGGTCTGGGTTATGCTCGCATCTGCCTCATGATTTTGCCTTCTTCGCATACTTGTTGGCCAGATCCTGGGTTTTTTTCGTGTTTGAATCACGTAGTAATGTGGTAACACACTGAAGCAGTCAATTAAACCTGGTTTCGATCAATATTTTACAGGATAACACCGGTTAGGTCTGGGTTAGGTCTGGGATATGCGCGCATCTGGCTTATACTTTCGCCTTTTTCGCAAACTTGTTGGCCAGATCCTGGGTTTTTTCCGTGTTTGAATCACGTAGTAATGTTGTACCACACTGAGGCAGTCAATTAAACCTGGTTTCGATCAATATTTCAGAGGATAACACCGGTTAGGTCTGGGTTAGGTCCAGGAAATGCCCGCATCTGGCTCATGATTTTGCCTTCTTCGCATACTTGTTGGCCAGATCCTTGGTTTTTTTCGTATTTGAATCACGTAGTAATGTGGTAACACTCTGGAGGAGTCAATTAAACCTGGTTTCGATCAATATTTTAGAGGATAACACCGGTTAGGACTGGGTTAGGTCTGGGTTATGCCCGCATCTGGCTCATGATTTTGCCTTCTTCGCAAACTTGTTGGCCAGATCCTGGGTTTTTTCCGTGTTTGAATCACGTAGTAATGTTGTACCACACTGAGGCAGTCAATTAAACCTGGTTTCGATCAATATTTCAGAGGATAACACCGGTTAGGTCTGGGTTAGGTCCGGGAAATGCACGCATCTGGCTCATGATTTCGCCATTTTCGCATACTTGTTGGCCAGATCCTGGGTTTTTTCCTTGTTTGAATCACGTAGTAATGTTGTACCACACTGAGGCAGTCAATTAAACCTGGATTCGGACAGTATTTTAGAGGGTAACACCGGTTAGGTCTGGGTTAGGTCTGGGTTATGCCCGCATCTGGCTCATGATTTTGTCTTCTTCGCATACTTGTTGGCCAGATCCTGGTGTTTTTCCGTGTTTGAATCACGTAGTAATGTGGTAACACACTGAAGCAGTCAATTAAGCCTGGTTTCGACCAATATTTTAGAGGATAACTCCGGTTAGGTCTAGGTGAGGTCTGGGTTATGCCCGCATCTGGCTCATGATTTTGCCTTCTTCGCATACTTGTTGGCCAGATCCTGGGTTTTTTCCGTGTTTGAATCACGCAGTAATGTGGTACCACACTGAAGCAGAAAATTAAACCTGGTTTCGATCAATATTTTAGAGGATAACGCCGGTTAGGTCTGGGTTAGGTCTGGGTTATGCCCGCATCTGGCTTATACTTTCGCCTTTTTCGCAAACTTGCTGACCAGATCCTGGGTTTTTTCCGTGTTTGAATCACGTAGTAATGTTGTACCACACTGAGGCAGTCAATTAAACCTGGTTTCGATCAATATTTTAGAGGATAAAACCCGTTAGGTCTGGGTTAGGTCCGGGATAAGCCTGAATCTGGCTCATGATTTTGCCTTCTTCGCATACTTGTTGGCCAGATCCTGGGTTTTTTTCGTGTTTGAATCACGTAGTAATGTGGTAATACACTGGAGCAGTCAATTAAACCTCGTTTCGCTCAGTATTTTAGAGGATAACACCGGTTAGGTCTGGCTTAGGTCTGGGTTATACCCGCATCTGGCTCATGATTTTGCCTTCTTCGCATACTTGTTGGCCAGATCCTGGGTTTTTTTCGTGTTTGAATCACGTAGGAATGTGGTAACACACTGAAGCAGTCAATTAAACCTCGTTTCGCTCAGTATTTTAGAGGATAACACCGGTTAGGTCTGGCTTAGGTCTGGGTTATACCCGCATCTGGCTCATGATTTTGCCTTCTTCGCATACTTGTTGGCCAGATCCTGGGTGTTTTCCGTGTTTGAATCACGTAGTAATGTGGTAACACACTGAAGCAGTCAATTAAACCAGGTTTCGATCAATATTTTAGAGGATAACACCGGTTAGGTCTGGGTTAGGTCTGGGATATGCGCGCATCTGGCTTATACTTTCGCCTTTTTCGCAAACTTGTCGGCCAGATCCTGGGTTTTTCCCATGTTTGAATCACGTAGTAATGTGGTAATACACTGAAGCAGTCAATTAAACCTGGTTTCGATCAATATTTTAGAGGATAACACCGGTTAGGTCTGGGTTAGGTCTGGGTTATGCCCGCATCTGCCTCATGATTTTGCCTTCTTCGCATACTTGTTGGCCAGATCCTGGGTTTTTTTCGTGTTTGAATCACGTAGTAATGTGGTAACACACTGAAGCAGTCAATTAGACCAGGTTTCAATTAATATTTTAGAGGATAACACCGGTTAGGTCTGGGTTAGGTCTGGGATATGCGCCCATCTGGCTTATACTTTCGCCTTTTGCGCAAACTTGTTGGCCAGATCCTGGGTTTTTTCCGTGTTTGAATCACGTAGTAATGTTGTACCACACTGAGGCAGTCAATTAAACCTGGTTTCGATCAATATTTCAGAGGATAACACCGGTTAGGTCTGGGTTAGGTTTGGGTTATGCCCGCATCTGGCTCATGATTTTGCCTTCTTCGCATACTTGTTGGCCAGATCCTGGGTTTTTTTCGTGTTTGAATCACGTAGTAATGTGGTAACACACTGAAGCAGTCAATTAAACCTGGTATCGATCAATATTTTAGAGGATAACACCGGTTTGGTCTGGGTTAGGTCTGGGTTATGCCCGCATCTGGCTCATGATTTTGCCTTCTTCGCATACTTGTTGGCCAGATCCTGGGTTTTTTTCGTGTTTGAATCACGCAGTAATGTGGTACCACACTGAAGCAGAAAATTAAACCTGGTTTCGATCAATATTTTAGAGGATAACGCCGGGTAGGTCTGGGTTAGGTCTGGGTTATGCCCGCATCTGGCTTATACTTTCGCCTTTTTCGCAAACTTGCTGACCAGATCCTGGGTATTTTCCGTGTTTGAATCACGTAGTAATGTTGTACCACACTGAGGCAGTCAATTAAACCTGGTTTCGATCAATATTTTAGAGGATAACACCGGTTAGGTCTGGGTTAGGTCTGGGTTATGCTCGCATCTGCCTCATGATTTTGCCTTCTTCGCATACTTGTTGGCCAGATCCTGGGTTTTTTTCGTGTTTGAATCACGTAGTAATGTGGTAACACACTGAAGCAGTCAATTAAACCTGGTTTCGATCAATATTTTACAGGATAACACCGGTTAGGTCTGGGTTAGGTCTGGGATATGCGCGCATCTGGCTTATACTTTCGCCTTTTTCGCAAACTTGTTGGCCAGATCCTGGGTTTTTTCCGTGTTTGAATCACGTAGTAATGTTGTACCACACTGAGGCAGTCAATTAAACCTGGTTTCGATCAATATTTCAGAGGATAACACCGGTTAGGTCTGGGTTAGGTCCAGGAAATGCCCGCATCTGGCTCATGATTTTGCCTTCTTCGCATACTTGTTGGCCAGATCCTTGGTTTTTTTCGTGTTTGAATCACGTAGTAATGTGGTAACACACTGGAGGAGTCAATTAAACCTGGTTTCGATCAATATTTTAGAGGATAACACCGGTTAGGACTGGGTTAGGTCTGGGTTATGCCCGCATCTGGCTCATGATTTTGCCTTCTTCGCATACTTGTTGGCCAGATCCCGGGTTTTTTTCGTGTTTGAATCACGTAGTAATGTGGCAACACACTGAAGGAGGCAATTAAACCAGGGTTCGATCATTATTTTAGAGGATAACACCGGTTAGGTCTGGGTTAGGTCTGGGATATGCGCGCGTCTGGCTTATACTTTCGCCTTTTTCGCAAACTTGTTGGCCAGATCCTGGGTTTTTTCCGTGTTTGAATCACGTAGTAATGTTGTACCACACTAAGGCAGTCAATTAAACCTGGTTTCGATCAATATTTCAGAGGATAACACCGGTTAGGTCTGGGTTAGGTCCGGGAAATGCACGCATCTGGCTCATGATTTCGCCATTTTCGCATACTTGTTGGCCAGATCCTGGGTTTTTTCCTTGTTTGAATCACGTAGTAATGTTGTACCACACTGAGGCAGTCAATTAAACCTGGATTCGGACAGTATTTTAGAGGATAACACCGGTTAGGTCTGGGTTAGGTCTGGGTTATGCCCGCATCTGGCTCATGATTTTGTCTTCTTCGCATACTTGTTGGCCAGATCCTGGGGTTTTTCCGTGTTTGAATCACGTAGTAATGTGGTAACACACTGAAGCAGTCAATTAAGCCTGGTTTCGACCAATATTTTAGAGGATAACTCCGGTTAGGTCTAGGTGAGGTCTGGGTTATGCCCGCATCTGGCTCATGATTTTGCCTTCTTCGCATACTTGTTGGCCAGATCCTGGGTTTTTTCCGTGTTTGAATCACGCAGTAATGTGGTACCACACTGAAGCAGAAAATTAAACCTGGTTTCGATCAATATTTTAGAGGATAACGCCGGTTAGGTCTGGGTTAGGTCTGGGTTATGCCCGCATCTGGCTTATACTTTCGCCTTTTTCGCAAACTTGCTGACCAGATCCTGGGTTTTTTCCGTGTTTGAATCACGTAGTAATGTTGTACCACACTGAGGCAGTCAATTAAACCTGGTTTCGATCAATATTTTAGAGGATAAAACCCGTTAGGTCTGGGTTAGGTCCGGGATAAGCCTGAATCTGGCTCATGATTTTGCCTTCTTCGCATACTTGTTGGCCAGATCCTGGGTTTTTTTCGTGTTTGAATCACGTAGTAATGTGGTAATACACTGGAGCAGTCAATTAAACCTCGTTTCGCTCAGTATTTTAGAGGATAACACCGGTTAGGTCTGGCTTAGGTCTGGGTTATACCCGCATCTGGCTCATGATTTTGCCTTCTTCGCATACTTGTTGGCCAGATCCTGGGTTTTTTTCGTGTTTGAATCACGTAGGAATGTGGTAACACACTGAAGCAGTCAATTAAACCTCGTTTCGCTCAGTATTTCAGAGGATAACACCGGTTAGGTCTGGGTTAGGTCCAGGAAATGCACGCATCTGGCTCATGATTTCGCCTTTTTCGCATACTTGTTGGTCAGATCCTGGGTTTTTTTCGTGTTTGAATCACGTAGTAATGTGGTAACACAATGAAGCAGTCAATTAACCCTGGTTTCGATCAATATTTTAGAGGATAACACCGGTTAGGTCTGGGTTAGGTCCGGGATAAGCCTGAATCTGGCTCATGATTTTGCCTTCTTCGCATACTTGTTGGCCAGATCCTGGGTTTTTTTCGTGTTTGAATCACGTAGTAATGTGGTAATACACTGGAGCAGTCAATTAAACCTCGTTTCGCTCAGTATTTTAGAGGATAACACCGGTTAGGTCTGGCTTAGGCCTGGGTTATGCCCGCATCTGGCTCATGATTTTGCCTTCTTCGCATACTTGTTGGCCAGATCCTGGGTTTTTTTCGTGTTTGAATCACGTAGTAATGTGGTAACACACGGAAGCAGTCAATTAAACCTGGTTTCGATCAATATTTTAGAGGATAACACCGGTTAGGTCTGGGTTAGGTCTGGGATATGCGCGCATCTGGCTTATACTTTCGCCTTTTTCGCAAACTTGTTGGCAAGCTCCTGGGTTTTTACCGTGTTTGAAACACGTAGTAATGTGGTAATACACTGTAGCAGTCAATTAAAACTGGTTTCGATCAATATTTTAGAGGATAACACCGGTTAGGTCTGGGTTAGGTCCGGGAAATGCACGCATCTGGCTTATGATTTCGCCTTTTTCGCAAACTTGTTGACCAGATCCTGGGTTTTCTCTGTGTTTAAATCACGTAGTAAGGTGGTACCACACTCAAGCAGTCGATTAAACCAGGTTTCGATCAATATTTTAGAGGATAACACCGGTTAGGTCTGGGTTAGGTCTGGGATATGCGCGCATCTGGCTTATACTTTCGCCTTTTTCGCAAACTTGTTGGCCAGATCCTGGGTTTTTTCCGTGTTTGAATCACGTAGTAATGTTGTACCACACTGAGGCAGTCAATTAAACCTGGTTTCGATCAATATTTCAGAGGATAACAGCGGTTAGATCTGGGTTAGGTCCGGGAAATGCACGCATCTGGCTCCTGATTTCGCCTTTTTCACAAACATGTTGACCAGATCCTGGGTTTTTTCCGTGTTTGAATCACGTAGTAATGTGGTAATTCACTAAAACAGTCAATTAAACCTGGTTTCGATCAATATTTTAGGGGATAACACCGGTTAGGTCTGGGTTAGGTTTGGGTTATGCCCGCATCTGGCTCATGATTTTGCCTTCTTCGCATACTTGTTGGCCAGATCCTGGGTTTTTTTCGTGTTTGAATCACGTAGTAATGTGGTAACACACTGAAGCAGTCAATTAAACCTGGTTTCGATCAATATTTTAGAGGATAACACCGGTTAGGTCTGGGTTAGGTCTGGGTTATGCCCGCATCTGGCTCATGATTTTGCCTTCTTCGCATACTTGTTGGCCAGATCCTGGGTTTTTTTCGTGTTTGAATCACGTAGTAATGTGGTAACACAATGAAGCAGTCAATTAACCCTGGTTTCGATCCATATTTTGGAGGACAACACCGGTTAGGTCTGGGTTAGGTCTGGGATATGCGCGCATCTGGCATATACTTTCGCCTTTATCGCAACTTGTTGGCCAGATCCTGGGTTTTTTCCGTGTTTGAATTACGTAGTAATGTGGTACCACACTGAGGCAGTCAATTAAACCTGGTTTCGAACGATATTTCAGAGGATAACACCGGCTAGGTCTGGGTTAGGTCCGGGATATGCCCGCATCTGCCTCATGATTTTGCCTTCTTCGCATACTTGTTGGCCAGATCCTGGGTTTTTTTCGTGGTTGAATCACGTAGTAATGTGGTAACACACTGAAGCAGTCAATTAAACCAGGTTTCGATCAATATTTTACAGGATAACACCCGTTAGGTCTCGGTTAGGTCTGGGATATGCGCGCATCTGGCTTATACTTTCACCTTTTTCGCAAAATTGTTGGCCAGATCCTGGGTTTTTTCCGTGTTTGAAACACGTAGTAATGTGGTACCACACTGAGGCAGTCATTTAAACCTGCTTTCGATCAATATTTCACAGGATAACACCGGTTAGGTCTAGGTTAGGTCCGGGACATGCCCGCATCTGGCTCATGACTTTCCCTTCTTCGCATACTTGTTGGCCAGATCCTAGGTTTTTTTCGAGTTTGAATCACGTAGTAATGTGGTACCACACCGAGGTAGTCAATTAAACCTGGTTTCGATCAATATTTTAGAGGATAACACCGCTTAGGTCTGGGTTAGGTCTGGGATATGCGCGCGTCTGGCTTACAATTTCGCCATTTTCGCAAACTTGTTAGCCAGATCCTGGGTTTTTTCCGTGTTTGAATCACGTAGTAATGTTGTACCACACTGAGGCAGTCAATCAAACCTGGTTTCGATCAATATTTCAGAGCATAACAGCGGTTAGGTCTGGGTTAGGTCCGGGAAATGCACGCATCTGGCTTATACTTTCGCCTTTTTCGCAAACTTGTTGGCTAGATCCTGGGTTTTTTTCGGGTTTGAATCACGTGGTAATGTGGTACGACACAGAAACAGTCCATTAAACCTGGATTGGGACAGTATTTTAGAGGATAACACCGGTTAGGTCTGGGATATGCGCGCATCTGGCTTATACTTTCGCCTTTTTCGCAAACTTGTTGGCCAGATCCTGGGTTTTTTCCGTGTTTGAATCACGTAGTAATGTGGTAATACACTGAAGCAGTCAATTAAACCTGGTTTCGATCAATATTTAAGAGGATAACACCGGTTAGGTCTGGGTTAGGTCTGGGTTATGCCCGCATCTGCCTCATGATTTTGCCTTCTTCGCATACTTGTTGGCCAGATCCTGGGTTTTTTTCGCGTTTGAATCACGTAGTAATGTGGTAACACACTGAAGCAGACAATTAAACCTGGTTTCGATCAATATTTTACAGGATAACACCGGTTAGGTCTGGGTTAGGTCTGGGATATGCGCGCATCTGGCTTATACCTTCGCCTTTTTCGCAAACTTGTTGGCCAGATCCTGGGTTTTTTCCGTGTTTGAATCACGTAGTAATGTTGTACCACACTGAGGCAGTCAATTAAACCTGGTTTCGATCAATATTTCAGAGGAAAACACCGGTTAGGTCTGGGTTAGGTCCGGGAAATGCACGCATCTGGCTCATGATTTCGCCTTTTTCGCATACTTGTTGGCCAGATCCTGAGTTTTTTTCGTGTTTGAATCACGTAGTAATGTGGTAACACAATGAAGCAGTCAATTAACCCTGGTTTCGATCAATATTTTAGGGGATAACACCGGTTAGGTCTGGGTTAGGCCTGGGTTATGCCCGCATCTGCCTCATGATTTTGCCTTCTTCGCATACTTGTTGGCCAGATCCTGGGTTTTTTTCGTGTTTGAATCACGTTGTAATGTGGTAACACACGGAAGCAGTCAATTAAACATGGTTTCGATCAATATTTTAGAGGATAACACCGGTTAGGTCTGGGTTAGGTCTGGGTTATGCCGCATCTGGCTCACGATTTTGCCTTCTTCGCATACTTGTTGGCCAGGTCCCGGGTTTTTTTCGTGTTTGAATAACGTAGTAATGTGGTAACACACTGAAGCAGTCAATTAAACCAGGTTTCGATCATTATTTTAGAGGATAACACCGGCTAGGTCTGGGTTAGGTCTGGGTTATGCCCGCATCTGCCTCATGATTTTGCCTTCTTCGCATACTTGTTGGCCAGATCCTGGGTTTTTTTCGTGGTTGAATCACGTAGTAATGTGGTAATACACTGAAGCAGTCAATAAAACCTGGTTTCGATCAATATTTTAGAGGATAACACCGGTTAGGTCTGGGTTAGGTCTGGGTTATGCCCGCATCTGGCTCACGATTTTGCCTTCTTCGCATACTTGTTGGCCAGGTCCCGGGTTTTTTTCGTGTTTGAATCACGTAGTAATGTGGTAACACACTGAAGCAGTCAATTAAACCAGGTTTCGATCATTATTTTAGAGGATAACACCGGTTAGGTCTGGGTTAGGTCCGGGAAATGCACGCATCTGGCTCATGATTTCGCCTTTTTCGCAAACTTGTTGGCCAGATCCTGGGTTTTTTCCGTGTTTGAATCACGTAGTAATGTGGTAATACACTGAAGCAGTCAATTAAACCTGGTTTCGATCAATATTTTAGAGGATAACACCGGTTAGGTCTGGGTTAGGTCTGGGATATGCGCGCATCTGGCTTATACTTTCGCCTTTTTCGCAAACTTGTTAGCCAGATCCTGGGTTTTTTCCGTGTTTGAATCACGTAGTAATGTTGTACCACACTGAGGCTGTCAATCAAACCTGGTTTCGATCAATATTTCAGAGGATAACAGCGGTTAGGTCTGGGTTAGGTCCGGGAAATGCACGCATCTGGCTTATACTTTCGCCTTTTTCGCAAACTTGTTGGCTAGATCCTGGGTTTTTTTCGGGTTTGAATCACGTGGTAATGTGGTACGACACAGAAACAGTCCATTAAACCTGGATTGGGACAGTATTTTAGAGGATAACACCGGTTAGGTCTGGGATATGCGCGCATCTGGCTTATACTTTCGCCTTTTTCGCAAACTTGTTGGCCAGATCCTGGGTTTTTTCCGTGTTTGAATCACGTAGTAATGTGGTAATACACTGAAGCAGTCAATTAAACCTGGTTTCGATCAATATTTTAGAGGATAACACCGGTTAGGTCTGGGTTAGGTCTGGGTTATGCCCGCATCTGCCTCATGATTTTGCCTTCTTCGCATACTTGTTGGCCAGATCCTGGGTTTGTTTCGCGTTTGAATCACGTAGTAATGTGGTAACACACCGAAGCAGTCAATTAAACCTGGTATCGATCAATATTTTACAGGATAACACCGGTTAGGTCTGGGTTAGGTCTGGGATATGCGCGCATCTGGCTTATACCTTCGCCTTTTTCGCAAACTTGTTGGCCAGATCCTGGGTTTTTTCCGTGTTTGAATCACGTAGTAATGTTGTACCACACTGAGGCAGTCAATTAAACCTGGTTTCGATCAATATTTCAGAGGAAAACACCGGTTAGGTCTGGGTTAGGTCCGGGAAATGCACGCATCTGGCTCATGATTTCGCCTTTTTCGCATACTTGTTGGCCAGATCCTGGGTTTTTTTCGTGTTTGAATCACGTAGTAATGTGGTAACACAATGAAGCAGTCAATTAACCCTGGTTTCGATCAATATTTTAGGGGATAACACCGGTTAGGTCTGGGTTAGGCCTGGGTTATGCCCGCATCTGCCTCATGATTTTGCCTTCTTCGCATAGTTGTTGGCCAGATCCTGGGTTTTTTTCGTGTTTGAATCACGTTGTAATGTGGTAACACACGGAAGCAGTCAATTAAACATGGTTTCGATCAATATTTTAGAGGATAACACCGGTTAGGTCTGGGTTAGGTCTGGGTTATGCCCGCATCTGGCTCACGATTTTGCCTTCTTCGCATACTTGTTGGCCAGGTCCCGGGTTTTTTTCGTGTTTGATTCACATAGTAATGTGGTAACACACTGAAGCAGTCAATTTAACCAGGTTTCGATCATTATTTTCGAGGATAACACCGGTTAGGTCTGGGTTAGGTCTGGGTTATGCCCGCATCTGCCTCATGATTTTGCCTTCTTCGCATACTTGTTGGCCAGATCCTGGGTTTTTTTCGTGGTTGAATCACGTAGTAATGTGGTAATACACTGAAGCAGTCAATAAAACCTGGTTTCGATCAATATTTTAGAGGATAACACCGGTTAGGTCTGGGTTAGGTCTGGGTTATGCCCGCATCTGGCTCACGATTTTGCCTTCATCGCATACTTGTTGGCCAGGTCCCGGGTTTTTTTCGTGTTTGAATCACGTAGTAATGTGGTAACACACTGAAGCAGTCAATTAAACCAGGTTTCGATCATTATTTTAGAGGATAACACCGGTTAGGTCTGGGTTAGGTCTGGGATATGCGCGCATCTGGCTCATACTTTCGCCTTTTTCGCAAACTTTTTGGCCAGATCCTGGGTTTTTTCCGTGTTTGAATCACGTAGTAATGTGGTAATACACTGAAGCAGTCAATTAAACCTGGTTTCGATCAATATTTTAGAGGATAACACCGGTTAGGACTGGGTTAGGTCTGGGATAAGCCCGAATCTGGCTGATGATTTTGCCTTCTTCGCATACTTGTTGTCCAGATCCTGGGTTTTTTTCGTGTTTGAATCACGTAGGAATGTGGTAACACACTGAAGCAGTCAATTAAACCTGGTTTCGATCAATATTTTAGAGGATAACACCGGTTAGGTCTGGGGTAGGTCTGGGTAATGCGCGCATCAGGCTCATGATTTTGCCTTCTTCGCATACTTGTTGGCCAGATCCTGGGTTTTTTTCGTGTTTGAATCACGTAGTAATGTGGTAACACACTGAAGCAGTCAATTAAACCTCGTTTCGCTCTGTATTTTAGAGGATAACACCGGTTAGGTCTCGCTTAGGTCTGGGTTATAACCGCATCTGGCTCATGATTTTGCCTTCTTCGCATACTTGTTGGCCAGATCCTGGGTTTTTTTCGTGTTTGAATCACGTAGGAATGTGGTAACACACTGAAGCAGTCAATTAAACCTGGTTTCGATAAATATTTTAGAGGATAACACCGGTTAGGTCTGGGTTAGGTCTGGGTAATGCGCGCATCTGGCATATACTTTCGCCTTTTTCGAAAACTTGTTGGCTAGATCCTGGGTTTTTTTCGGGTTTGAATCATGTGGTAATGTGGTACGACACAGAAACAATCCATTAAACCTGGATTCGGACAGTATTTTAGAGGATAACACCGGTTAGGTCTGGGTTGGGTCTGGGATATGCGCGCATCTGGCTTATACTTTCGCCTTTTTCGCAACTTGTTGGCCAGGTCCTGGGGTTTTCCGTGTTTGAATCACGTAGTAATGTGGTAACACACTGAAGCAGTCAATTAAACCAGGTTTCGATCAATATTTTAGAGGATAACACCGGTTAGGTCTGGGTTAGGTCTGGGATATGCGCGCATCTGGCTTACACTTTCGCCATTTTCATAAACTTGTTGCCCAGATCCTGGGTTTTTTCCGTGTTTGAATCACGTAGTAATGTTGTACCACATTGAGGCAGTCAATTAAACCTGGTTTCGATCCATATTTCAGAGGATAACACCGGTTAGGTCTGGGATAGGTCCGGGAAATGCACGCATCTGGCTCATGGTTTCGCCTTTTTCGCAAACTTGTTGGCCAGATCCTGGGTTTTTTCCGTGTTTGAATCACGTAGTAATGTGGTAACACACTGAAGCAGTCAATTAAACCAGGTTTCGATCAATATTTTAGAGGATAACACCGGTTAGGTCTGGGTTAGGTCTGGGTTATGTCCGCATCTGGCTTATACTTTCGCCTTTTTCGCAAACTTGCTGACCAGATCCTGGGTATTCTCCGTGTTTGAATCACGTAGTAATGTTGTACCACACTGAGGCAGTCAATTAAACCTGGTTTCGATCAATATTTTAGAGGATAAAACCCGTTAGGTCTGGGTTAGGTCCGGGATAAGCCCGAATCTGCCTCATGATTTTGCCTTCTTCGCATACTTCTTGGCCAGATCCTGGGTTTTTTTCGTGGTTGAATCACGTAGTAATGTGGTAACACACTGAAGCAGTCAATTAAACCAGGTTTCGATCAATATTTTAGAGGATAACACCGGTTAGGTCTGGGTTAGGACTGGGATATGCGCGCATCTGGCTCATGATTTCGCATTTTTCGCAACTTGTTGGCCAGATCCTGGGTATTTTCCGTGTTTGAATCACGTAGTAATGTTGTACCACACTGAGGCAGTCAATTAAACCTGGTTTCGATCAATATTTCAGAGGATAACAGCGGTTAGGTCTGGGTTAGGTCCGGGAAATGCACGCATCTGGCTCCTGATTTCGCCTTTTTCGCAAACATGTTGACCAGATCCTGGGTTTTTTCCGTGTTTGAATCACGTAGTAATGTGGTAATTCACTGAAGCAGTCAATTAAACCTGGTTTCGATCAATATTTTAGGGGATAACACCGGTTAGGTCTGGGTTAGGTTTGGGTTATGCCCGCATCTGGCTCATGATTTTGCCTTCTTCGCATACTTGTTGGCCAGATCCTGGGTTTTTTTCGTGTTTGAATCACGTAGTAATGTGGTAACACACTGAAGCAGTCAATTAAACCTGGTTTCGATCAATATTTTAGAGGATAACACCGGTTAGGTCTGGGTTAGGTCTGGGTTATGCCCGCATCTGGCTCATGATTTTGCCTTCTTCGCATACTTGTTGGCCAGATCCTGGGTTTTTTTCGTGTTTGAATCACGTAGTAATGTGGTAACACAATGAAGCAGTCAATTAACCCTGGTTTCGATCCATATTTTGGAGGACAACACCGGTTAGGTCTGGGTTAGGTCTGGGATATGCGCGCATCTGGCATATACTTTCGCCTTTATCGCAACTTGTTGGCCAGATCCTGGGTTTTTTCCGTGTTTGAATCACGTAGTAATGTGGTACCACACTGAGGCAGTCAATTAAACCTTGTTTCGAACGATATTTCAGAGGATAACACCGGCTAGGTCTGGGTTAGGTCCGGGATATGCCCGCATCTGCCTCATGATTTTGCCTTCTTCGCATACTTGTTGGCCAGATCCTGGGTTTTTTCCGTGTTTGAAACACGTAGTAATGTGGTACCACACTGAGGCAGTCATTTAAACCTGCTTTCGATCAATATTTCACAGGTTAACACCGGTTAGGTCTGGGTTAGGTCCGGGACATGCCCGCATCTGGCTCATGACTTTGCCTTCTTCGCATACTTGTTGGCCAGATCCTAGGTTTTTTTCGAGTTTGAATCACGTAGTAATGTGGTACCACACCGAGGTAGTCAATTAAACCTGGTTTCGATCAATATTTTAGAGGATAACACCGCTTAGGTCTGGGTTAGGTCTGGGATATGCGCGCGTCTGGCTTACAATTTCGCCATTTTCGCAAACTTGTTAGCCAGATCCTGGGTTTTTTCCGTGTTTGAATCACGTAGTAATGTTGTACCACACTGAGGCAGTCAATCAAACCTGGTTTCGATCAATATTTCAGAGGATAACAGCGGTTAGGTCTGGGTTAGGTCCGGGAAATGCACGCATCTGGCTTATACTTTAGCCTTTTTCGCAAACTTGTTGGCTAGATCCTGGGTTTTTTTCGGGTTTGAATCACGTGGTAATGTGGTACGACACAGAAACAGTCCATTAAACCTGGATTGGGACAGTATTTTAGAGGATAACACCGGTTAGGTCTGGGATATGCGCGCATCTGGCTTATACTTTCGCCTTTTTCGCAAACTTGTTGGCCAGATCCTGGGTTTTTTCCGTGTTTGAATCACGTAGTAATGTGGTAATACACTGAAGCAGTCAATTAAACCTGGTTTCGATCAATATTTTAGAGGATAACACCGGTTAGGTCTGGGTTAGGTCTGGGTTATGCCCGCATCTGCCTCATGACTTTGCCTTCTTCGCATACTTGTTGGCCAGATCCTAGGTTTTTTTCGAGTTTGAATCACGTAGTAATGTGGTACCACACCGAGGTAGTCAATTAAACCTGGTTTCGATCAATATTTTAGAGGATAACACCGGTTAGGTCTGGGTTAGGTCTGGGATATGCGCGCATCTGGCTTATACCTTCGCCTTTTTCGCAAACTTGTTGGCCAGATCCTGGGTTTTTTCCGTTGTTGAATCACGTAGTAATGTTGTACCACACTGAGGCAGTCAATTAAACCTGGTTTCGATCAATATTTCAGAGGAAAACACCGGTTAGGTCTGGGTTAGGTCCGGGAAATGCACGCATCTGGCTCATGATTTCGCCTTTTTCGCATACTTGTTGGCCAGATCCTGGGTTTTTTTCGTGTTTGAATCACGTAGTAATGTGGTAACACAATGAAGCAGTCAATTAACCCTGGTTTCGATCAATATTTTAGGGGATAACACCGGTTAGGTCTGGGTTAGGCCTGGGTTATGCCCGCATCTGCCTCATGATTTTGCCTTCTTCGCATACTTGATGGCCAGATCCTGGGTTTTTTTCGTGTTTGAATCACGTTGTAATGTGGTAACACACGGAAGCAGTCAATTAAACATGGTTTCGATCAATATTTTAGAGGATAACACCGGTTAGGTCTGGGTTAGGTCTGGGTTATGCCCGCATCTGGCTTACGATTTTGCCTTCTTCGCATACTTGTTGGCCAGGTCCCGGGTTTTTTTCGTGTTTGAATCACGTAGTAATGTGGTAACACACTGAAGCAGTCAATTAAACCAGGTTTCGATCATTATTTTAGAGGATAACACCGGTTAGGTCTGGGTTAGGTCTGGGTTATGCCCGCATCTGCCTCATGATTTTGCCTTCTTCGCATACTTGTTGGCCAGATCCTGGGTTTTTTTCGTGGTTGAATCACGTAGTAATGTGGTAATACACTGAAGCAGTCAATAAAACCTGGTTTCGATCAATATTTTAGAGGATAACACCGGTTAGGTCTGGGTTAGGTCTGGGTTATGCCCGCATCTGGCTCACGATTTTGCCTTCTTCGCATACTTGTTGGCCAGGTCCCGGGTTTTTTTCGTGTTTGAATCACGTAGTAATGTGGTAACACACTGAAGCAGTCAATTAAACCAGGTTTCGATCATTATTTTAGAGGATAACACCGGTTAGGTCTGGGTTAGGTCCGGGAAATGCACGCATCTGGCTCATGATTTCGCCTTTTTCGCAAACTTGTTGGCCAGATCCTGGGTTTTTTCCGTGTTTGAATCACGTAGTAATGTGGTAATACACTGAAGCAGTCAATTAAACCTGGTTTCGATCAATATTTTAGAGGATAACACCGGTTAGGTCTGGGTTAGGTCTGGGATATGCGCGCATCTGGCTTATACTTTCGCCTTTTTCGCAAACTTGTTCGCCAGATCCTGGGTTTTTTCCGTGTTTGAATCACGTAGTAATGTTGTACCACACTGAGGCAGTCAATCAAACCTGGTTTCGATCAATATTTCAGAGGATAACAGCGGTTAGGTCTGGGTTAGGTCCGGGAAATGCACGCATCTGGCTTATACTTTCGCCTTTTTCGCAAACTTGTTGGCTAGATCCTGGGTTTTTTTCGGGTTTGAATCACGTGGTAATGTGGTACGACACAGAAACAGTCCATTAAACCTGGATTGGGACAGTATTTTAGAGGATAACACCGGTTAGGTCTGGGATATGCGCGCATCTGGCTTATACTTTCGCCTTTTTCGCAAACTTGTTGGCCAGATCCTGGGTTTTTTCCGTGTTTGAATCACGTAGTAATGTGGTAATACACTGAAGCAGTCAATTAAACCTGGTTTCGATCAATATTTTAGAGGATAACACCGGTTAGGTCTGGGTTAGGTCTGGGTTATGCCCGCATCTGCCTCATGATTTTGCCTTCTTCGCATACTTGTTGGCCAGATCCTGGGTTTTTTTCGCGTTTGAATCACGTAGTAATGTGGTAACACACTGAAGCAGTCAATTAAACCTGGTTTCGATCAATATTTTACAGGATAACACCGGTTAGGTCTGGGTTAGGTCTGGGTTATGCCCGCATCTGGCTCACGATTTTGCCTTCATCGCATACTTGTTGGCCAGGTCCCGGGTTTTTTTCGAGTTTGAATCACGTAGTAATGTGGTAACACACTGAAGCAGTCAATTAAACCAGGTTTCGATCATTATTTTAGAGGATAACACCGGTTAGGTCTGGGTTAGGTCTGGGATATGCGCGCATCTGGCTCATACTTTCGCCTTTTTCGCAAACTTTTTGGCCAGATCCTGGGTTTTTTCCGTGTTTGAATCACGTAGTAATGTTGTACCACACTGAGGCAGTCAATTAAACCTCGTTTCGCTCAGTATTTTAGAGGATAACACCGGTTAGGTCTGGCTTAGGTCTGGGTTATACCCGCATCTGGCTCATGATTTTGCCTTCTTCGCATACTTGTTGGCCAGATCCTGGGTTTTTTTCGTGTTTGAATCACGTAGGAATGTGGTAACACACTGAAGCAGTCAATTAAACCTCGTTTCGCTCAGTATTTTAGAGGATAACACCGGTTAGGTCTGGCTTAGGTCTGGGTTATACCCGCATCTGGCTCATGATTTTGCCTTCTTCGCATACTTGTTGGCCAGATCCTGGGTGTTTTCCGTGTTTGAATCACGTAGTAATGTGGTAACACACTGAAGCAGTCAATTAAACCAGGTTTCGATCAATATTTTAGAGGATAACACCGGTTAGGTCTGGGTTAGGTCTGGGATATGCGCGCATCTGGCTTATACTTTCGCCTTTTTCGCAAACTTGTCGGCCAGATCCTGGGTTTTTCCCATGTTTGAATCACGTAGTAATGTGGTAATACACTGAAGCAGTCAATTAAACCTGGTTTCGATCAATATTTTAGAGGATAACACCGGTTAGGTCTGGGTTAGGTCTGGGTTATGCCCGCATCTGCCTCATGATTTTGCCTTCTTCGCATACTTGTTGGCCAGATCCTGGGTTTTTTTCGTGTTTGAATCACGTAGTAATGTGGTAACACACTGAAGCAGTCAATTAGACCAGGTTTCAATTAATATTTTAGAGGATAACACCGGTTAGGTCTGGGTTAGGTCTGGGATATGCGCCCATCTGGCTTATACTTTCGCCTTTTGCGCAAACTTGTTGGCCAGATCCTGGGTTTTTTCCGTGTTTGAATCACGTAGTAATGTTGTACCACACTGAGGCAGTCAATTAAACCTGGTTTCGATCAATATTTCAGAGGATAACACCGGTTAGGTCTGGGTTAGTTTTGGGTTATGCCCGCATCTGGCTCATGATTTTGCCTTCTTCGCATACTTGTTGGCCAGATCCTGGGTTTTTTCCGTGTTTGAATCACGTAGTAATGTGGTAATACACTGAAGCAGTCAATTAAACCTGGTTTCGATCAATATTTTAGAGGATAACACCGGTTAGGACTGGGTTAGGTCCGGGAAATGCACGCATCTGGCTCATGATTTCGCCTTCTTCGCATACTTGTTGGCCAGATCCTGGGTTTTTTTCGTGTTTGAATCACGTAGTAATGTGGTAATTCACTGAGGCAGTCAATTAAACCTGGTTTCGATCAATATTATAGAGGATAACACCGGTTAGGTCTGGGTTAGGTCCGGGAAATGCACGCATCTGGCTCATGATTTCGCCTTCTTCGCATACTTGTTGGCCAGATCCTGGGTTTTTTTCGTGCTTGAATCACGTAGTAATGTGGTAACACACTGAAGCAGTCAATTAAACCTGGTATCGATCAATATTTTAGAGGATAACACCGGTTAGGTCTGGGTTAGGTCTGGGTTATGCCCGCATCTGGCTCATGATTTTGCCTTCTTCGCATACTTGTTGGCCAGATCCTGGGTTTTTTTCGTGTTTGAATCACGTAGTAATGTGGTAATTCACTGAGGCAGTCAATTAAACCTGGTTTCGATCAATATTTTAGAGGATAACACCGGTTAGGTCTGGGTTAGGTCCGGGAAATGCACGCATCTGGCTCATAATTTCGCATTTTTCGCAACTTGTTGGCCAGATCCTGGGTATTTTCCGTGTTTGAATCACGTAGTAATGTGGTACCACACTGAGGCAGTCAATTAAACCTGGTTTCGAACAATATTTCAGTGGATAACACCGGTTAGGTCTGGGTTAGGTCCGGGATATGCCCGCATCTGCCTCATGATTTTGCCTTCTTCGCATACTTGTTGGCCAGATCCTGGGTTTTTTTCGTGGTTGAATCACGTAGAAATGTGGTAACACACTGAAGCAGTCAATTAAACCAGGTTTCGATCAATATTTTAGAGGATAACACCGGTTAGGTCTGGGTTAGGTCTGGGATATGCGCGCATCTGGCTTATACTTTCGCCTTTTTCGCAAACTTGTTGGCCAGATCCTGGGTTTTTTCCGTGTTTGAATCACGTAGTAATGTTGTACCACACAGAGGCAGTCAATTAAACCTGGTTTCGATCAATATTTCAGAGGATAACACCGGTTAGGTCTGGGTTAGGTCCGGGAAATGCACGCATCTGGCTCATGATTTCGCCTTTTTCGCATACTTGTTGGCCAGATCCTGGGTTTTTTTCGTGTTTGAATCACGTAGTAATGTGGTAACACAATGAAGCAGTCAATTAACCCTGGTTTCGATCAATATTTTAGAGGATAACACCGGTTAGGTCTGGGTTAGGTCTGGGTTATGCCCGCATCTGGCTCATGATTTTGCCTTCTTCGCATACTTGTTGGCCAGATCCTGGGTTTTTTTCGTGTTTGAATCACGTAGTAATGTGGTAACACACTGAAGCAGTCAATTGAACCTGGTTTCGATCAATATTTTAGGGGATAACACCGGTTAGGTCTGGGTTAGGTCTGGGTTATGCCCGCATCTGCCTCATGATTTTGCCTTCTTCGCAAACTTGTTGACCAGATCCTGGGTTTTTTCCGTGTTTGAATCACGTAGTAATGTGGTACCGCACTGAGGCAGTCAATTAAACCTGGTTTCGATCAATATTTTACATGATAACACCGGTTAGGTCTGGGTTAGGTCTGGGATATGCGCGCATCTGGCTTACACTTTCGCCATTTTCGCAAACTTGTTGGCCAGATCCTGGGTTTTTTCTGTGTTTGAATCACGTTGTAATGTGGTACCACACTGAGGCAGTCAATTAAACCTGGTTTCGATCAATATTTTAGAGGATAACACCGGTTAGGTCTGGGTTAGGTCTGGGATATGCGCGCATCTGGCTTATACTTTCGCCTTTTTCGCAAACTTGTTGGCAAGCTCCTGGGTTTTTTCCGTGTTTGAAACACGTAGTAATGTGGTAATACACTGAAGCAGTCAATTAAACCTGGTTTCGATCAATATTTTAGAGGTTAACACCGGTTAGGTCTGGGTTAGGTCCGGGAAATGCGCGCATCTGGCTTACACTTTTTTTTTTTTTTTTTTTTTTTTTGTCGTGGGGAAAATCTTCGAAAGACTCCCTCCCACCTCCTTGGGGAGAGGTGGGAGGGGTGTGTAGGATTCCCCGCGCCCGTACAACGACAGGCGCGGGACCTACCCACTAAAAACCCCACGGTGACCCTTCGGCACGCTTTGGGAGGATACCGGGAATCGCTCGAAGCATTCTTCCGGCATCCTCCCCGTGCCCGCGCTTTCGCGCCCATCCCCCGGGGGGACAATCGGTCCCCCCAGTAGACACACTGCCTCATAGCGGCGGGACGGGGCCACTCCATCCCGCCGCTATCCGTCCCGGGGCCGCGTTTAGTGGCGGCTGCGAGCCCCAACTCGCAACCGCCCGCGACCCCGTTTCCACCCCTCGGCGGCCGGGCGTTCATGACCGCACCAGACCGCCGAGGGTGCCTCCCCTTGCGTCGCACCGGTAGGGGGAGGCACTCCTACCCCCAACCGGTCCGACCCGGCGCCGCCTGGCGGGAGGAGGGTCTCCTCAGGACCCCCCTCCCAGCCTAGGTCATCCGCCACGCCGAGGCGGCCGCCCGCGACGCCTCGCGACCGGGCGACGACCTCGGGCCACCGCACGAGCGCGAGCTTCAGCGCGCCGCTGAAGCTCGCGCTCCCTCCCCGCGGCCTCCTTCTGCAACATTACGTTCTCGCAGAAGGAGGCCACGGCCCTCCACTTCTCCTCGCTGCCGAGCATGGCGCGCACCACGCCCGGCAGCGAGACATCCCGCCCGACGACGCCGACCAGGACACGGCGCTCCCCATCCCACGCGGGGCATACCTCCAGGGTATGATCCGCCGTGTCCTGCACAGCGTCGCAGTGGCAGCAACGCGCCGTCGGCTCCTTCCCTATCCGGCACAGGTATCTTCCGAAGCTGCCATGCCCGGAAAATACCTGTGCCATCCGGTAGGTGAGGCTGCCATGGCCTCTGTCCAGCCACTCCTTCAGGAGTGGCCGAACAGCCCCGACAGTCCGGTGCCCCGCGGTTGGCAGAGCCAGCCGCTCCTGCCACGCGAGCAACACGGACTGCCGGGCCTGGCGCTTCAAATCGCCCCAAGCAGGTTCATGCCCGCCCGGGACCGCCCCCACCCCCGCGCGACGGTCGACGCGGTGCCGGTACATCACCGCGTGCGACCGCGCGAGCAGGTCCATGGGCGGCATCCCCGCTAGAACCGTCGCCGCCTCATGTGACATGGTCCGATACCCGCGGACGACCCTGAGCGCCATGCGCCTTTGCACCCGACGCAGCATAGTCATGCTGCGCCGGGAGGCAGCCAGGTCGTCCGCCCAGACGGGGGCCCCGTATAGGGCCACCGACTGGACCATTGCCACATAGAGGCGACGAACTCGGCCCGCCGGGCCCCCCAGGTTGGGCAGGATCCGGCCCAGAGCCGCAACCATCCTTTCCAACCGGGGGACCAGGCAGCGGAAATGCTTCTCGAAACGCCAGTGGCTATCGAGGAACAGCCCCAGATACCTGATCTGGGGCTTCACCTCGATGTCAGCCCCACCCACCCGAATCAGAGGGGGTGGCGGATCCTGCCGAGGTGAATGAAACGCAATCACCTCGGTCTTATGGACCGCCACCGTCATCCCCATCCCCCTGATCCGGTCGACGACGCGTTGCGACCCCTCCTCCGCGCGACGCATGGCCCTCCCCCAGTGCGCCCCGACGGCCAGCACCAGTGTGTCATCCGCATAACACACCGTGCTGACGCCGTCGGGGAGGCCGGCCCGCAACACCGAGTCGTACGCGATGTTCCACAGGAGTGGCCCGAGGACCGACCCCTGCGGAACACCGCAGTACACCTCCCTCCGCATATCACCATCCCGGCCCGGATACTCGATCCACCTGCCGCGGAGATAATCCCCGACGACCGCCCTGAGACAAGGGGGGACTCGATGATATTCGAGTCCCCTCCTTATCTCTTCCCAGGGGAGGGTGTTAAAGGCATTGGCAATATCCAAGGATATTGCCAATGCCACCCCTCCCCGGGAGACGGCCGCCTCCGAGAGGGCCCTCACACGACCTATCGCGTCGATAGTCGATCGGCCCCCTCGGAAACCGAACTGGCAGTCGGCCAGACCGGGATCACCCCGCGACAGGTGCTCGACGAGGCGGGCAGCAATCACACGCTCGAAGAGCTTGCCCACCTCGTCGAGGAGACAAATGGGCCGGTATGCGGAGGGAGACTCCGCGGGCCGACCCTCCTTCCGGAGGAGGACCATCCTCGCCACCTTCCAACTGGGGGGGAATCGCCCGTCCCTCAGGCAGCGGTCGAACAACCGCCTGAGGTCGGCCCCAAGGACGCCCTGGGTCAAGACCCAAACCCGGCCGGGCACACCATCCGGACCCGGGGCGGTGTTACGAACCCCGAGCCGTCTGATGGCCGCTGCCAGCTCCTCCTGCGTGACCCCCAGCTCGGCCGTCCACTCCACTGGGACAGCCGCCGCCGCCGGAGGACGCAGTAGACACACTGCCTCATAGCGGCGGGACGGGGCCACTCCATCCCGCCGCTATCCGTCCCGGGGCCGCGTTTAGTGGCGGCTGCGAGCCCCAACTCGCAACCGCCCGCGACCCCGTTTCCACCCCTCGGCGGCCGGGCGTTCATGGGCGCACCAGACCGCCGAGGGTGCCTCCCCTTGCGTCGGACCGGTAGGTGGAGGCACTCCTACCCCCAACCGGTCCGAACCGGCGCCGCCTGGCGGGAGGAGGGTCCCCTCAGGACCCCCCTCCCAGCCTAGGTCATCCGCCACGCCGAGGCGGCCGCCCGCGACGCCTCGCGACCGGGCGACGACCTCGGGCCACCGCACGAGCGCGAGCTACAGCGCGCCGCTGAAGCTCGCGCTCCCTCCCCGCGGCCTCCTTCTGCAACATTACATTCTCGCAGAAGGAGGCCACGGCCCTCCACTTCTCCTCGCTGCCGAGCATGGCGCGCACCACGCCCGGCAGCGAGACATCCCGCCCGACGACGCCGACCAGGACACGGCGCTCCCCCTCCCACGCGGGGCATACCTCCAGGGTATGATCCGCCGTGTCCTGCTCAGCGTCGCAGTGGCAGCAACGCGCCGTCGGCTCCTTCCCTATCCGGCACAGGTATCTTCCGAAGCTGCCATGCCCGGAAAATACCTGTGCCAGCCGGTAGGTGAGGCTGCCATGGCCTCTGTCCAGCCACTCCTTCAGGAGTGGCCGAACAGCCCCGACAGTCCGGTGCCCCGCGGTTGGCAGAGCCAGCCGCTCCTGCCACGCGAGCAACACGGACTGCCGGGCCTGGCGCTTCAAATCGCCCCAAGCAGGTTCCTGCCCGCCCGGGACCGCCCCCACCCCCGCGCGACGGTCGACGCGGTGCCGGTACATCGCCGCGTGCGACCGCGCGAGCAGGTCCATGGGCGGCATCCCCGCTAGAACCGTCGCCGCCTCATGTGACATGGTCCGATACCCGCGGACGACCCTGAGCGCCATGCGCCTCTGCACCCAACGCAGCATAGTCATGCTGCGCCGGGAGGCAGCCAGGTCGTCCGCCCAGACGGGGGCCCCGTATAGGGCCACCGACTGGACCATTGCCACATAGAGGCGACGAACTCGGCCCGCCGGGCCCCCCAGGTTGGGCAGGATCCGGCCCAGAGCCGCAACCATCCTTTCCAACCGGGGGACCAGGCAGCGGAAATGCTTCTCGAAACGCCAGTGGCTATCGAGGATCAGCCCCAGATACCTGATCTGGGGCTTCACCTCGATGTCAGCCCCACCCACCCGAATCAGAGGGGGTGGCGGATCCTGCCGAGGTGAATGAAACGCAATCACCTCGGTCTTATGGACCGCCACCGTCATCCCCATCCCCCTGATCCGGTCGACGACGCGTTGCGACCCCTCCTCCGCGCGACGCATGGCCCTCCCCCAGTGCGCCCCGACGGCCAGCACCAGTGTGTCATCCGCATAACACACCGTGCTGACACCGTCGGGGAGGCCGGCCCGCAACACCGAGTCGTACGCGATGTTCCACAGGAGTGGCCCGAGGACCGACCCCTGCGGAACACCGCAGTACACCTCCCTCCGCATATCATCATCCCGGCCCGGATACTCGATCCACCTGCCGCGGAGATAATCCCCGACGACCGCCCTGAGACAAGGGGGGACTCGATGATATTCGAGTCCCCTCCTTATCTCTTCCCAGGGGAGGGTGTTAAAGGCATTGGCGATATCCAAGGATACCGCCAATGCCACCCCTCCCCGGGAGACGGCCGCCTCCGAGAGGGCCCTCACACGACCTATCGCGTCGATAGTCGACCGGCCCCCCCGGAAACCGAACTGGCAGTCGGCCAGACCGGGATCACCCCGCGACAGGTGCTCGACGAGGCGGGCAGCAATCACACGCTCGAAGAGCTTGCCCACCTCGTCGAGGAGACAAATGGGCCGGTATGCGGAGGGAGACTCCGCGGGCCGACCCTCCTTCCGGAGGAGGACCATCCTCGCCACCTTCCAACTGGGGGGGAATCGCCCGTCCCTCAGGCAGCGGTCGAACAACCGCCTGAGGTCGGCCCCAAGGACGCCCTGGGTCAAGACCCAAACCCGGCCGTGCACACCATCCGGACCCGGGGCCGTGTTACGAACCCCGAGCCGTCTGATGGCCGCTGCCAGCTCCTCCTGCGTGACCCCCAGCTCGGCCGTCCACTCCACTGGGACAGCCGCCGCCGCCGGAGGACGCGGTCCCCTCTCCCCAATTGGGAAGAGTGTATTGACCACGTCCTCCAGCAGCCGGGGGTCAAGACGCTCGGTGACGGGGGGCGCCCACGGGCGGATCTTATTCAGCACCACCTTATATGGGCGCCCCCATGGATCGTCATCAAGGGTCTGGAGGAGCCCCTTCCATGCCTGGGTCTTGGCCCGTTTGATGGCGACCTGCAGAGCAACCCGCGCCACGCGGTATGCTCCATACAGGTCATCAGCTGCCCTCGCTCGCGCCACGCCGTCGCCTGTACGTTGACGACGGCGCGCGCGGGTGTACTGGCGTCGGGCGCGGACAGTCGCGACTCGCAACTCCGCGATCGCGTCCGACCACCAGTACACCGCCCGGCGAGGAGAAGCCCGCCCGACCCGAGGCATCGCCGCGTCGCAAATACCCGCGACCAATGCTCCGAGCCGGGCGACCTCCTCCTCTATGCTCGGCAACTCGGCCGCTCCCTGCGGCCAAGTTGCAGCGAGGGCAGCTGCCATCAGGGCGTCCTTGTCCAGGCGCCGAAGCGCCCAGCGGCGTGGTGGGGTGCCACGCAGGCGGCCGTGTCGGGATGCACTCGCGGCGGCAGAGACCTCCATCCGGATGTACCGGTGATCGGAGAGTGTCTCTGCCCCCGCGACCACGTGCCAACCCGACACCATGCGCACGGCGTTGGGGGTCGCGAATCCAACATCCACGATGGACCCCCCATATCGCCGCACGCATGTGTGCTCCGACCCCCGGTTCAATACCCGGAGGTCGAGCCCCGCCGCCCAATCGCCCAGGATCCCGCCGCGAACGGAGGTCCTGGGGGATCCCCAAGCCACTGACTTGGCATTAAAATCCCCCAGGACCAGCACCGGCCGGGCCGCGTAGCGCTGCACGCATGCCGCGACCTCGGCCAGGTACAGCTCGAACGCAGCGTGACCGCTACGGGGCGAAATGTAGCACCCCACCACAGCGACTCCCCCCCAGTCCACGGCGACGAATCCCCGACCGCGCTCCAACAAGGAGAACAACCCCCCACTCCGCGAGGACTTGGGACATCAAGTCCTGTGCCGCGCGGCAGTGGTTGAGGTTGGCCTGGAGGAGGAGGCGGGGCGGCATTAATTAATGGCCGCGCCAGCCTCCTCCCGGCCGTCCGTCCCCGTAGCACCGTCCACCTCCATGGAGGACGATGCCACCGCACTCGGCACCGGAGCCGGTGCAGCCCGCCTCTTCCTCTCCTTCCGGGAGGGGGGGGAGCACTTCTTGCTCCCCACCCTGTGATCGGCTGGCCTCCCCATGTCCGCACACAGCGGGCAGTGGGGGGCCGCCGAGCACTGGCTCGCACGGTGCTCTTTGGCACCGCAGCGGTAACACTGACCGCTGCGGTCCACCGGCGAGGTGCACCACTGCCTCACGTGCCCCAATTCGAGGCAGCGGTGACACTGGAGCGGGCGCGGCGCGAGGATTTCCACTCGCGCCGAAACCCACCCCACCAACACCCTCCCGGATTCCGCCACCTTACGGGCGGCGGAGAGGGGGCACCGGGCCCACACCGACCCGAGGCCGGAGGGCGACCTGCGGATCTCTCCGATCCGCAGGTCCTCCACAGGACAGTCCCCCGCCCTCGCAAGGGCACGGGACACATCCTGTGCGCTGACCGAGTCGTCCAGCCCACAAACGCGCATCTCCGTGCGCTTCGTGGGCCGGGCGACCCGGACACCTCGCTCGCCCAGCTGCTCCCGGAGCCTCTGGGCGAGACGATCCGCCTTCGCGCCGCCTTCTGCACCGGGGATCTCCAGCAAGAGACCCCCGGTCACGGCCCTCTTCGCCCTCATGGAGGCGATGCCCAGCTCTTCCAGGGAGATATTCTCCCTGGCGAGCCGCATCGCCTCCGCGAGGGTCAGGTCGCCCCCCTGCGCAACGGTCAGCGTCACCGCTGCCGTTTTTGGGGGACGACCTGGTCGTGCCTTCCCGACCTTCGCGGCCTTTACCTTGGCCGCCGGCGGCGGAGGCGGAGGCTGCGGTTGCGAGGCCATCCTCGCCGCCCGCTTCGCCTTCCGCCCCACCACCTCACTCCACGCCACCCCCCCTTGGGAGGGTGCTGTGGAGGACGCGACCACCGCGACCACGGGTACACCACCCCCCTTGGGGGTCGCGACCCGGGGCCCTGGTGCCGCAACGCTGGGCGGAGCCTTCACTCCGCCCTTCTTTGCCTTCCCCGACTGTACCGGAACAGGTCGGGGAGGCACCGCCTTCCTGCTGACCGCTCTTCCGGCGAGGAGCTCCTCCCGGAAGGCGGCCAGCTTGCCATCAATCATGTCCCCAATCCTCCTCAAAAGATCGTCTTCTGAGGAGGACGGGGACTTCTTCACGGGCGGAGTGCGGGTGGAGGGGCCCGCGGTGCCCCGCACCACTGCCGCCGCACTCCGCTTATTTACCTCCGCCGAGGGACGCGGCGGTGGAGGAGGAGGGAGGATGGGAGGGAGGGCCGCGCTGTTCCACAGCGCCTCTGCCCTCCTCCTCCCCTGTCGCTCCTCCTCCAACAGGAGCTGCAGACGGGCGTTCCGCCCTCTGAGCTCCCGCGCCGCCTCCCTCATTTCCTCCGCCGCGGCCTTCAGGGCCTCCGCGCCACCGCTTTTCTGCCCCTTAAAGGCGCAGGCAGCGGCGACTTTCTCCACCCGCCTCAGGGACGAGGAGATCCTCTCCGATATCTCCTCGGTCACCTCGTCCCTGAGGCAACTCAGCCTCACCGACGGGCTCATCGCCCCGCCCACCTCGACGACAGCCTGCCCCGTCCTCTTCCTCTTAGAGCCTATGTGGCTCGTGCTGGAGGAGAAGGACGAGACCGACGCCGTCTCGTCGTCCTCCTCCACCCTCCACGAAGCTGGACCTGGCGCTGAGTGGGGCGCGAGCGCCGCCACCCTAACCCCAACCCCGTCTCCGTCCTCCCCAACCGACAAAACCCGCCCCATCCCCATTTTATTTTCTGTGTCCATAAAAATCCCACGAGATGGTCGGAAATAAAGGTCCACCCGGGCAGAGCCGCCTTACCCGGGTAAGCCTAATACTCCGGGGGTTCGGCAGGTTCCCCGGAGGTGGTCGCTTGGGATTGGGCCTTCTCCCCCAACCATGCATCCCATCGCCGCGCACCATGGCTTAGGATTGGAGGGCGATTTTATAGAGTCGCCATACTCGTGGCCCAGGCGGTTAAGCCAAGACCCCCGTTCCTCCTGCCGTCACGTACCATTCACAAAACCAATAGGGAATTGTGAATGGGTCGTTGTGACGACCAACAGGAGGCTTACGGTGTGTGTATGACTCGGGTACCCCGGGTTCGTTAAGCCCGTACTGCAGCTGAAAGGCTGGCAGCCCCTGAGGGTATCTGGCTTACACTTTCGCCATTTTCGCAAACTTGTTGGCCAGATCCTGGGTTTTTTCTGTGTTTGAATCACGTAGTAATGTGGTACCACACTGAGGCAGTCAAGTAAACCTGGTTTCGATCAATATTTTAGAGGATAACACCGGTTAGGTCTGGGTTAGGTCTGGGATATGCGCGCATCTGGCTTACACTTTCGCCATTTTCGCAAACTTGTTGGCCAGATCCTGGGTTTTTTCCGTGTTTGAAACACGTAGTAATGTGGTACCACTCTGAGGCAGTCAATTAAACCTGCTTTCGATCAATATTTCACAGGATAACACCGGTTAGGTCTGGGTCAGGTCTGGGATATGCCCGCATCTGGCTCATGATTTTGCCTTCTTCGCATACTTGTTGGCCAGATCCTTGGTTTTTTTCGTGTTTGAATCACGTAGTAATGTGGTAACACACTGAAGGAGTCAATTAAACCTGGTTTCGATCAATATTTTAGAGGATAACACCGGTTAGGTCTGGGTTAGGTCTGGGTTATGCCCGCATCTGGCTCATGATTTTGCCTTCTTCGCATACTTGTTGGCCAGATCCCGGGCTTTTTTCGTGTTTGAATCACGTAGTAATGTGGCAACACACTGAAGGAGGCAATTAAACCAGGGTTCGATCATTATTTTAGAGGATAACACCGGTTAGGTCTGGGTTAGGTCCGGGAAATGCACGCATCTGGCTCATGATTTCGCCATTTTCGCATACTTGTTGGCCAGATCCTGGGTTTTTTCCTTGTTTGAATCACGTAGTAATGTTGTACCACACTGAGGCAGTCAATTAAACCTGGATTCGGACAGTATTTTAGAGGATAACACCGGTTAGGTCTGGGTTAGGTCTGGGTTATGCCCGCATCTGGCTCATGATTTTGTCTTCTTCGCATACTTGTTGGCCAGATCCTGGGGTTTTTCCGTGTTTGAATCACGTAGTAATGTGGTAACACACTGAAGCAGTCAATTAAGCCTGGTTTCGACCAATATTTTAGAGGATAACTCCGGTTAGGTCTAGGTGAGGTCTGGGTTATGCCCGCATCTGGCTCATGATTTTGCCTTCTTCGCATACTTGTTGGCCAGATCCTGGGTTTTTTCCGTGTTTGAATCACGCAGTAATGTGGTACCACACTGAAGCAAAAAATTAAACCTGGTTTCGATCAATATTTTAGAGGATAACGCCGGTTAGGTCTGGGTTAGGTCTGGGTTATGCCCGCATCTGGCTTATACTTTCGCCTTTTTCGCAAACTTGCTGACCAGATCCTGGGTTTTTTCCGTGTTTGAATCACGTAGTAATGTTGTACCACACTGAGGCAGTCAATTAAACCTGGTTTCGATCAATATTTTAGAGGATAAAACCCGTTAGGTCTGGGTTAGGTCCGGGATAAGCCCGAATCTGGCTCATGATTTTGCCTTCTTCGCATACTTGTTGGCCAGATCCTGGGTTTTTTTCGTGTTTGAATCACGTAGTAATGTGGTAATACACTGGAGCAGTCAATTAAACCTCGATTCGCTCAGTATTTTAGAGGATAATACCGGTTAGGTCTGGCTTAGGTCTGGGTTATACCCGCATCTGGCTCATGATTTTGCCTTCTTCGCATACTTGTTGGCCAGATCCTGGGTTTCTTTCGTGTTTGAATCACGTAGGAATGTGGTAACACACTGAAGCAGTCAATTAAACCTCGTTTCGCTCAGTATTTTAGAGAATAACACCGGTTAGGTCTGGCTTAGGTCTGGGTTATACCCGCATCTGGCTCATGATTTTGCCTTCTTCGCATACTTGTTGGCCAGATCCTGGGTGTTTTCCGTGTTTGAATCACGTAGTAATGTGGTAACACACTGAAGCAGTCAATTAAACCAGGTTTCGATCAATATTTTAGAGGATAAGACCGGTTAGGTCTGGGTTAGGTCTGGGATATGCGCGCATCTGGCTTATACTTTCGCCTTTTTCGCAAACTTGTTGGCCAGATCCTGGGTTTTTCCCATGTTTGAATCACGTAGTAATGTGGTAATACACTGAAGCAGTCAATTAAACCTGGTTTCGATCAATATTTTAGAGGATAACACCGGTTAGGTCTGGGTTAGGTCTGGGTTATGCCCGCATCTGCCTCATGATTTTGCCTTCTTCGCATACTTGTTGGCCAGATCCTGGGTTTTTTTCGTGTTTGAATCACGTAGTAATGTGGTAACACACTGAAGCAGTCAATTAGACCAGGTTTCGATCAATATTTTAGAGGATAACACCGGTTAGGTCTGGGTTAGGTCTGGGATATGCGCGCATCTGGCTTATACTTTCGCCTTTTGCGCAAACTTGTTGGCCAGATCCTGGGTTTTTTCCGTGTTTGAATCACGTAGTAATGTTGTACCACACTGAGGCAGTCAATTAAACCAGGTTTCGATCAATATTTCAGAGGATAACACCGTTTAGGTCTGGGTTAGGTTTGGGTTATGCCCGCATCTGGCTCATGATTTTGCCTTCTTCGCATACTTGTTGGCCAGATCCTGGGTTTTTTTCGTGTTTGAATCACGTAGTAATGTGGTAACACACTGAAGCAGTCAATTAAACCTGGTATCGATCAATATTTTAGAGGATAACACCGGTTAGGTCTGGGTTAGGTCTGGGTTATGCCCGCATCTGGCTCATGATTTTGCCTTCTTCGCATACTTGTTGGCCAGATCCTGGGTTTTTTTCGTGTTTGAATCACGCAGTAATGTGGTACCACACTGAAGCAGAAAATTAAACCTGGTTTCGATCAATATTTTAGAGGATAACGCCGCTTAGGTCTGGGTTAGGTCTGGGTTATGCCCGCATCTGGCTTATACTTTCGCCTTTTTCGCAAACTGGCTGACCAGATCCTGGGTATTTTCCGTGATTGAATCACGTAGTAATGTTGTACCACACTGAGGCAGTCAATTAAACCTGGTTTCGATCACTATTTTAGAGGATAAAACCCGTTAGGTCTGGGTTAGGTCCGGGATAAGCCCGAATCTGCCTCATGATTTTGCCTTCTTCGCATACTTGTTGGCCAGATCCTGGGTTTTTTTCGTGGTTGAATCACGTAGTAATGTGGTAACACACTGAAGCAGTCAATTAAACCAGGTTTCGATCAATATTTTAGAGGATAACACCGGTTAGGTCTGGGTTAGGTCTGGGATATGCGCGCATCTGGCTTATACTTTCGCCTTTTTCGCAAACTTGTTGGCCAGATCCTGGGTTTTTTCCGTGTTTGAATCACGTAGTAATGTTGTACCACACTGAGGCAGTCAATTAAACCTGGTTTCGATCAATATTTCAGAGGATAACACCGGTTAGGTCTGGGTTATGTCCAGGAAATGCACGCATCTGGCTCATGATTTCGCCTTTTTCGCATACTTGTTGGTCAGATCCTGGGTTTTTTTCGTGTTTGAATCACGTAGTAATGTGGTAACACAATGAAGCAGTCAATTAACCCTGGTTTCGATCAATATTTTAGAGGATAACACCGGTTAGGTCTGGGTTAGGCCAGGGTTATGCCCGCATCTGGCTCATGATTTTGCCTTCTTCGCATACTTGTTGGCCAGATCCTGGGTTTTTTTCGTGTTTGAATCACGTAGTAATGTGGTAACACACGGAAGCAGTCAATTAAACCTGGTTTCGATCAATATTTTAGAGGATAACACCGGTTAGGTCTGGGTTAGGTCTGGGATATGCGCGCATCTGGCTCATACATTCGCCTTTTTCGCAAACTTGTTGGCCAGATCCTGGGGTTTCCCGTGTTTGAATCACGTAGTAATGTGATAATACACTGAAGCAGTCAATTAAACCTGGTTTCGATCAATATTTTAGAGGACAACACCGGTTAGGTCTGGGTTAGGTCTGGGTTATGCCCGCATCTGCCTCATGATTTTGTCTTCTTCGCAAACTTGTTGACCAGATCCTGGGTTTTTTCCGTGTTTGAAACACGTAGTAATGTGGTAATACACTGAAGCAGTCAATTAAACCTGGTTTCGATCAATATTTTAGAGGATAACACCGGTTAGGTCTGGGTTAGGTCCGGGAAATGCACGCATCTGGCTTATGATTTCGCCTTTTTCGCAAACTTGTTGACCAGATCCTGGGTTTTTTCTGTGTTTGAATCACGTAGTAATGTGGTACCACACTGAGGCAGTCAATTAAACCTGGTTTCGATCAATATTATAGAGGATAACACCGGTTAGGTCTGGGTTAGGTCTGGGATATGCGCGCATCTGGGTTACACTTTCGCCATTTTCGCAAACTTGTTGGCCAGATCCTGGGGTTTTTCTGTGTTTGAATCACGTAGTAATGTGGTACCACACTGAGGCAGTCAATTAAACCTGGTTTCGATCAATATTTTAGAGGATAACACCGGTTAGGTCTGGGTTAGGTCTGGGATATGCGCGCATCTGGCTTATACTTTCGCCTTTTTCGCAAACTTGTTGGCAATCTCCTGGGTTTTTACCGTGTTTGAAACACGTAGTAATGTGGTAATACACTGAAGCAGTCAATTAAAACTGGTTTCGATCAATATTTTAGAGGATAACACCGGTTAGGTCTGGGTTAGGTCCGGGAAATGCACGCATCTGGCTTATGATTTCGCCTTTTTCGCAAACTTGTTGACCAGATCCTGGGTTTTTTCTGTGTTTAAATCACGTAGTAAGGTGGTACCACACTGAAGCAGTCGATTAAACCAGGTTTCGATCAATATTTTAGAGGATAACACCGGTTAGGTCTGGGTTAGGTCTGGGATATGCGCGCATCTGGCTTATACTTTCGCCTTTTTCGCAAACTTGTTGGCCAGATCCTGGGTTTTTTCCGTGTTTGAATCACGTAGTAATGTTGTACCACACTGAGGCAGTCAATTAAACCTGGTTTCGATCAATATTTCAGAGGATAACAGCGGTTAGGTCTGGGTTAGGTCCGGGAAATGCACGCATCTGGCTCATGATTTCGCCTTTTTCGCAAACATGTTGTCCAGATCCTGGGTTTTTTCCGTGTTTGAATCACGTAGTAATGTGGTAATTCACTGAAGCAGTCAATTAAACCTGGTTTCGATCAATATTTTAGAGGATAACACCGGTTAGGTCTGGGTTAGGTTTGGGTTATGCCCGCATCTGGCTCATGATTTTGCCTTCTTCGCATACTTGTTGGCCAGATCCTGGGTTTTTTTCGTGTTTGAATCACGTAGTAATGTGGTAACACACTGAAGCAGTCAATTAAACCTGGTTTCGATCAATATTTTAGAGGATAACACCGGTTAGGTCTGGGTTAGGTCTGGGTTATGCCCGCATCTGGCTCATGATTTTGCCTTCTTCGCATACTTGTTGGCCAGATCCTGGGTTTTTTTCGTGTTTGAATCACGTAGTAATGTGGTAACACAATGAAGCAGTCAATTAACCCCGGTTTCGATCCATATTTTGGAGGATAACACCGGTTAGGTCTGGGTTAGGTCTGGGATATGCGCGCATCTGGCATATACTTTCGCCTTTATCGCAACTTGTTGGCCAGATCCTGGGTTTTTTCCGGGTTTGAATCACGTAGTAATGTGGTACCACACTGAGGCAGTCAATTAAACCTGGTTTCGAACAATATTTCAGAGGATAACACCGGCTAGGTCTGGGTTAGGTCCGGGATATGCCCGCATCTGCCTCATGATTTTGCCTTCTTCGCATACTTGTTGGCCAGATCCTAGGTTTTTTTCGTGGTTGAATCACGTAGTAATGTGGTAACACACTGAAGCAGTCAATTAAACCAGGTTTCGATCAATATTTTACAGGATAACACCGGTTAGGTCTGGGTTAGGTCTGGGATATGCGCGCATCTGGCTTATACTTTCGCCTTTTTCGCAAAATTGTTGGCCAGATCCTGGGTTTTTTCCGTGTTTGAAACACGTAGTAATGTGGTACCACACTGAGGCAGTCATTTAAACCTGCTTTTGATCAATATTTCAGAGGATAACAGCGGTTAGGTCTGGGTTAGGTCCGGGAAATGCACGCATCTGGCTCATGATTTTGCCTTTTTCGCAAACCTGTTGGCTAGATCCTGGGTTTTTTTCGGGTTTGAATCACGTGGTAATATGGTACGACACAGAAACAGTCCATTAAACCTGGATTGGGACAGTATTTTAGAGGATAACACCGGTTAGGTCTGGGATATGCGCGCATCTGGCTTATACTTTCGCCTTTTTCGCAAACTTGTTGGCCAGATCCTGGGTTTTTTCCGTGTTTGAATCACGTAGTAATGTGGTAATACACTGAAGCAGTCAATTAAACCTGGTTTCGATCAATATTTTAGAGGATAACACCGGTTAGGTCTGGGTTAGGTCTGGGTTATGCCCGCATCTGCCTCATGATTTTGCCTTCTTCGCATACTTGTTGGCCAGATCCTGGGTTTTTTTCGCGATTGAATCACGTAGTAATGTTGTACCACACTGAGGCAGTCAATTAAACCTGGTTTCGATCAATATTTCAGAGGAAAACACCGGTTAGGTCTGGGTTAGGTCCGGGAAATGCACGCATCTGGCTCATGATTTCGCCTTTTTCGCATACTTGTTGGCCAGATCCTGGGTTTTTTCCGTGTTTGAATCACGTAGTAATGTGGTAACACACTGAAGCAGTCAATTAAACCTGGTTTCGATCAATATTTTACAGGATAACACCGGTTAGGTCTGGGTTAGGTCTGGGATATGCGCGCATCTGGCTTATACCTTCGCCTTTTTCGCAAACTTGTTGGCCAGATCCTGGGTTTTTTCCGTGTTTGAATCACGTAGTAATGTTGTACCACACTGAGGCAGTCAATTAAACCTGGTTTCGATCAATATTTCAGAGGAAAACACCGGTTAGGTCTGGGTTAGGTCCGGGAAATGCACGCATCTGGCTCATGATTTCGCCTTTTTCGCATACTTGTTGGCCAGATCCTGGGTTTTTTTCGTGTTTGAATCACGTAGTAATGTGGTAACACAATGAAGCAGTCAATTAACCCTGGTTTCGATCAATATTTTAGGGGATAACACCGGTTAGGTCTGGGTTAGGCCTGGGTTATGCCCGCATCTGCCTCATGATTTTGCCTTCTTCGCATAATTGTTGGCCAGATCCTGGGTTTTTTCCGTGTTTGAATCACGTAGTAATGTGGTAATACACTGAAGCAGTCGATTAAACCTGGTTTCGATCAATATTTTAGAGGATAACACCGGTTAGGTCTGGGTTAGGTCCGGGAAATGCACGCATCTGGCTTATGATTTCGCCTTTTTCGCAAACTTGTTGACCAGATCCTGGGTTTTTTCTGTGTTTGAATCACGTAGTAATGTGGTACCACACTGAGGCAGTCAATTAAACCTGGTTTCGATCAATATTTTAGAGGATAACACCGGTTATGTCTGGGTTAGGTCTGGGATATGCGCGCATCTGGCTTATACCTTCGCCTTTTTCGCAAACTTGTTGGCCAGATCCTGGGTTTTTTCCGTGTTTGAATCACGTAGTAATGTGGTAATTCACTGAAGCAGTCAATTAAACCTGGTTTCGATCAATATTTTAGAGGATAACACCGGTTAGGTCTGGGTTAGGTTTGGGTTATGCCCGCATCTGGCTCATGATTTTGCCTTCTTCGCATACTTGTTGGCCAGATCCTGGGTTTTTTTCGTGTTTGAATCACGTAGTAATGTGGTAACACACTGAAGCAGTCAATTAAACCTGGTTTCGATCAATATTTTAGAGGATAACACCTGTTAGGTCTGGGTTAGGTCTGGGTTATGCCCGCATCTGGCTCATGATTTTGCCTTCTTCGCATACTTGTTGGCCAGATCCTGGGTTTTTTCCGTGTTTGAATCACGTAGTAATGTGGTAACACATGGAAGCAGTCAATTAACCCTGGTTTCGATCCATATTTTGGAGGATAACACCGGTTAGGTCTGGGTTAGGTCTGGGATATGCGCGCATCTGGCATATACTTTCGCCTTTATCGCAACTTGTTGGCCAGATCCTGGGTTTTTTCCGTGTTTGAATCACGTAGTAATGTGGTACCACACTGAGGCAGTCAATTAAACCTGGTTTCGAACAATATTTCAGAGGATAACACCGGTTAGGTCTGGGTTAGGTTTGGGTTATGCCCGCATCTGGCTTATACTTTCGCCTTTTTCGCAAACTTGTTGGCCAGATCCTGGGTTTTTTCCGTGTTTGAATCACGTAGTAATGTGGTAACACACTGAAGCAGTCAATTAAACCAGGTTTCGATCAATATTTTAGAGGATAACACCGGTTAGGTCTGGGTTAGGTCTGGGATATGCGCGCATCTGGCTTATACTTTCGCCTTTTTCGCAAACTTGTTGGCCAGATCCTGGGTTTTTCCCGTGTTTGAATCACGTAGTAATGTGGTAATACACTGAAGCAGTCAATTAAACCTGGTTTCGATCAATATTTTAGAGGATAATACCGGTTAGGTCTGTGTTAGGTCTGGGTTATACCCGCATCTGCCTCATGATTTTGCCTTCTTCGCATACTTGTTGGCCAGATCCTGGGTTTTTTTCGTGTTTGAATCACGTAGTAATGTGGTAACACACTGAAGCAGTCAATTAGACCAGGTTTCGATCAATATTTTAGAGGATAACACCGGTTAGGTCTGGGTTAGGTCTGGGATATGCCCGCATCTGGCTCATGATTTTGCCTTTTTCGCAAACTTGTTGGCCAGATCCTGGGTTTTTTCCGTGTTTGAATCACGTAGTAATGTTGTACCACACTGAGGCAGTCAATTAAACCTGGTTTCGATCAATATTTCAGAGGAAAACACCGGTTTGGTCTGTGGTTAGGTCCGGGAAATGCACGCATCTGGCTCATGATTTCGCCTTTTTCGCATACTTGTTGGCCAGATCCTGGGTTTTTTTCGTGTTTGAATCACGTAGTAATGTGGTAACACAATGAAGCAGTCAATTAACCCTGGTTTCGATCAATATTTTAGGGGATAACATCGGTTAGGTCTGGGTTAGGCCTGGGTTATGCCCGCATCTGCCTCATGATTTTGCCTTCTTCGCATAATTGTTGGCCAGATCCTGGGTTTTTTTCGTGTTTGAATCACGTTGTAATGTGGTAACACACGGAAGCAGTCAATTAAACATGGTTTCGATCAATATTTTAGAGGATAACAGCGGTTAGGTCTGGGTTAGGTCTGGGATATGCGCGCATCTGGCTTATACTTTCGCCTTTTTCGCAAACTTGCTGGCCAGATCCTGGGGTCTTCCGGTGTTTGAATCACGTAGTAATGTGATAATACACTGAAGCAGTCAATTAAACCTGGTTTCGATGAATATTTTAGAGGATAACACCGGTTAGGTCTGGGTTAGGTCTGGGTTATGCCCGCATCTGCCTCATGATTTTGCCTTCTTCGCAAACTTGTTGACCAGATCCTGGGTTTTTTCCGTGTTTGAATCACGTAGTAATGTGGTAATACACTGAAGCAGTCGATTAAACCTGGTTTCGATCAATATTTTAGAGGATAACACCGGTTAGGTCTGGGTTAGGTCCGGGAAATGCACGCATCTGGCTTATGATTTCGCCTTTTTCGCAAACTTGTTGACCAGATCCTGGGTTTTTTCTGTGTTTGAATCACGTAGTAATGTGGTACCACACTGAGGCAGTCAATTAAACCTGGTTTCGATCAATATTTTAGAGGATAACACCGGTTATGTCTGGGTTAGGTCTGGGATATGCGCGCATCTGGCTTATACCTTCGCCTTTTTCGCAAACTTGTTGGCCAGATCCTGGGTTTTTTCCGTGTTTGAATCACGTAGTAATGTGGTAATTCACTGAAGCAGTCAATTAAACCTGGTTTCGATCAATATTTTAGAGGATAACACCGGTTAGGTCTGGGTTAGGTTTGGGTTATGCCCGCATCTGGCTCATGATTTTGCCTTCTTCGCATACTTGTTGGCCAGATCCTGGGTTTTTTTCGTGTTTGAATCACGTAGTAATGTGGTAACACACTGAAGCAGTCAATTAAACCTGGTTTCGATCAATATTTTAGAGGATAACACCGGTTAGGTCTGGGTTAGGTCTGGGTTATGCCCGCATCTGGCTCATGATTTTGCCTTCTTCGCATACTTGTTGGCCAGATCCTGGGTTTTTTCCGTGTTTGAATCACGTAGTAATGTGGTAACACATGGAAGCAGTCAATTAACCCTGGTTTCGATCCATATTTTGGAGGATAACACCGGTTAGGTCTGGGTTAGGTCTGGGATATGCGCGCATCTGGCATATACTTTCGCCTTTATCGCAACTTGTTGGCCAGATCCTGGGTTTTTTCCGTGTTTGAATCACGTAGTAATGTGGTACCACACTGAGGCAGTCAATTAAACCTGGTTTCGAACAATATTTCAGAGGATAACACCGGTTAGGTCTGGGTTAGGTTTGGGTTATGCCCGCATCTGGCTTATACTTTCGCCTTTTTCGCAAACTTGTTGGCCAGATCCTGGGTTTTTTCCGTGTTTGAATCACGTAGTAATGTGGTAACACACTGAAGCAGTCAATTAAACCAGGTTTCGATCAATATTTTAGAGGATAACACCGGTTAGGTCTGGGTTAGGTCTGGGATATGCGCGCATCTGGCTTATACTTTCGCCTTTTTCGCAAACTTGTTGGCCAGATCCTGGGTTTTTCCCGTGTTTGAATCACGTAGTAATGTGGTAATACACTGAAGCAGTCAATTAAACCTGGTTTCGATCAATATTTTAGAGGATAACACCGGTTAGGTCTGTGTTAGGTCTGGGTTATACCCGCATCTGCCTCATGATTTTGCCTTCTTCGCATACTTGTTGGCCAGATCCTGGGTTTTTTTCGTGTTTGAATCACGTAGTAATGTGGTAACACACTGAAGCAGTCAATTAGACCAGGTTTCGATCAATATTTTAGAGGATAACACCGGTTAGGTCTGGGTTAGGTCTGGGATATGCCCGCATCTGGCTCATGATTTTGCCTTTTTCGCAAACTTGTTGGCCAGATCCTGGGTTTTTTCCGTGTTTGAATCACGTAGTAATGTTGTACCACACTGAGGCAGTCAATTAAACCTGGTTTCGATCAATATTTCAGAGAATAACACCGGTTAGGTCTGGGTTAGGTCCGGGAAATGCACGCATCTGGCTCATGATTTCGCCTTCTTCGCATACTTGTTGGCCAGATCCTGGGTTTTTTTCGTGCTTGAATCACGTAGTAATGTGGTAACACACTGAAGCAGTCAATTAAACCTGGTATCGATCAATATTTTAGAGGATAACACCGGTTAGGTCTGGGTTAGGTCTGGGTTATGCCCGCATCTGGCTCATGATTTTGCCTTCTTCGCATACTTGTTGGCCAGATCCTGGGTTTTTTTCGTGTTTGAATCACGTAGTAATGTGGTAATTCACTGAGGCAGTCAATTAAACCTGGTTTCGAACAATATTTCAGAGGATAACACCGGTTAGGTCTGGGTTAGGTCCGGGATATGCCCGCATCTGCCTCATGATTTTGCCTTCTTCGCATACTTGTTGGCCAGATCCTGGGTTTTTTTCGTGGTTGAATCACGTAGAAATGTGGTAAACACTGAAGCAGTCAATTAAACCAGGTTTCGATCAATATTTTAGAGGATAACACCGGTTAGGTCTGGGTTAGGTCTGGGATATGCGCGCATCTGGCTTATACTTTCGCCTTTTTCGCAAACTTGTTGGCCAGATCCTGGGTTTTTTCCTTGTTTGAATCACGTAGTAATGTTGTACCACACAGAGGCAGTCAACTAAACCTGGTTTCGATCAATATTTCAGAGGAAAACACCGGTTAGGTCTGGGTTAGGTCCGGGAAATGCACGCATCTGGCTCATGATTTCGCCTTTTTCGCATACTTGTTGGCCAGATCCTGGGTTTTTTTCGTGTTTGAATCACGTAGTAATGTGGTAACACAATGAAGCAGTCAATTAACCCTGGTTTCGATCAATATTTTAGGGGATAACACCGGTTAGGTCTGGGTTAGGCCTGGGTTATGCCCGCATCTGCCTCATGATTTTGCCTTCTTCGCATAATTGTTGGCCAGATCCTGGGTTTTTTTCGTGTTTGAATCACGTTGTAATGTGGTAACACACGGAAGCAGTCAATTAAACATGGTTTCGATCAATATTTTAGAGGATAACAGCGGTTAGGTCTGGGTTAGGTCTGGGATATGCGCGCATCTGGCTTATACTTTCGCCTTTTTCGCAAACTTGCTGGCCAGATCCTGGGGTTTTCCGGTGTTTGAATCACGTAGTAATGTGATAATACACTGAAGCAGTCAATTAAACCTGGTTTCGATGAATATTTTAGAGGATAACACCGGTTAGGTCTGGGTTAGGTCTGGGTTATGCCCGCATCTGCCTCATGATTTTGCCTTCTTCGCAAACTTGTTGACCAGATCCTGGGTTTTTTCCGTGTTTGAATCACGTAGTAATGTGGTAATACACTGAAGCAGTCGATTAAACCTGGTTTCGATCAATATTTTAGAGGATAACACCGGTTAGGTCTGGGTTAGGTCCGGGAAATGCACGCATCTGGCTTATGATTTCGCCTTTTTCGCAAACTTGTTGACCAGATCCTGGGTTTTTTCTGTGTTTGAATCACGTAGTAATGTGGTACCACACTGAGGCAGTCAATTAAACCTGGTTTCGATCAATATTTTAGAGGATAACACCGGTTATGTCTGGGTTAGGTCTGGGATATGCGCGCATCTGGCTTATACCTTCGCCTTTTTCGCAAACTTGTTGGCCAGATCCTGGGTTTTTTCCGTGTTTGAATCACGTAGTAATGTGGTAATTCACTGAAGCAGTCAATTAAACCTGGTTTCGATCAATATTTTAGAGGATAACACCGGTTAGGTCTGGGTTAGGTTTGGGTTATGCCCGCATCTGGCTCATGATTTTGCCTTCTTCGCATACTTGTTGGCCAGATCCTGGGTTTTTTTCGTGTTTGAATCACGTAGTAATGTGGTAACACACTGAAGCAGTCAATTAAACCTGGTTTCGATCAATATTTTAGAGGATAACACCGGTTAGGTCTGGGTTAGGTCTGGGTTATGCCCGCATCTGGCTCATGATTTTGCCTTCTTCGCATACTTGTTGGCCAGATCCTGGGTTTTTTCCGTGTTTGAATCACGTAGTAATGTGGTAACACATGGAAGCAGTCAATTAACCCTGGTTTCGATCCATATTTTGGAGGATAACACCGGTTAGGTCTGGGTTAGGTCTAGGATATGCGCGCATCTGGCATATACTTTCGCCTTTATCGCAACTTGTTGGCCAGATCCTGGGTTTTTTTCGTGTTTGAATCACGTAGTAATGTGGTAATTCACTGAGGCAGTCAATTAAACCTGGTTTCGAACAATATTTCAGAGGATAACACCGGTTAGGTCTGGGTTAGGTCCGGGATATGCCCGCATCTGCCTCATGATTTTGCCTTCTTCGCATACTTGTTGGCCAGATCCTGGGTTTTTTTCGTGGTTGAATCACGTAGAAATGTGGTAAACACTGAAGCAGTCAATTAAACCAGGTTTCGATCAATATTTTAGAGGATAACACCGGTTAGGTCTGGGTTAGGTCTGGGATATGCGCGCATCTGGCTTATACTTTCGCCTTTTTCGCAAACTTGTTGGCCAGATCCTGGGTTTTTTCCTTGTTTGAATCACGTAGTAATGTTGTACCACACAGAGGCAGTCAACTAAACCTGGTTTCGATCAATATTTCAGAGGAAAACACCGGTTAGGTCTGGGTTAGGTCCGGGAAATGCACGCATCTGGCTCATGATTTCGCCTTTTTCGCATACTTGTTGGCCAGATCCTGGGTTTTTTTCGTGTTTGAATCACGTAGTAATGTGGTAACACAATGAAGCAGTCAATTAACCCTGGTTTCGATCAATATTTTAGGGGATAACACCGGTTAGGTCTGGGTTAGGCCTGGGTTATGCCCGCATCTGCCTCATGATTTTGCCTTCTTCGCATACTTGTTGGCCAGATCCTGGGTTTTTTTCGTGTTTGAATCACGTAGTAATGTGGTAACACACTGAAGCAGTCAATTAGACCAGGTTTCGATCAATATTTTAGAGGATAACACCGGTTAGGTCTGGGTTAGGTCTGGGATATGCCCGCATCTGGCTCATGATTTTGCCTTTTTCGCAAACTTGTTGGCCAGATCCTGGGTTTTTTCCGTGTTTGAATCACGTAGTAATGTTGTACCACACTGAGGCAGTCAATTAAACCTGGTTTCGATCAATATTTCAGAGGATAACACCGGTTAGGTCTGGGTTAGGTCCGGGAAATGCACGCATCTGGCTCATGATTTCGCCTTCTTCGCATACTTGTTGGCCAGATCCTGGGTTTTTTTCGTGCTTGAATCACGTAGTAATGTGGTAACACACTGAAGCAGTCAATTAAACCTGGTATCGATCAATATTTTAGAGGATAACACCGGTTAGGTCTGGGTTAGGTCTGGGTTATGCCCGCATCTGGCTCATGATTTTGCCTTCTTCGCATACTTGTTGGCCAGATCCTGGGTTTTTTTCGTGTTTGAATCACGTAGTAATGTGGTAATTCACTGAGGCAGTCAATTAAACCTGGTTTCGAACAATATTTCAGAGGATAACACCGGTTAGGTCTGGGTTAGGTCCGCGATATGCCCGCATCTGCCTCATGATTTTGCCTTCTTCGCATACTTGTTGGCCAGATCCTGGGTTTTTTTCGTGGGTGAATCACGTAGAAATGTGGTAACACACTGAAGCAGTCAATTAAACCAGGTTTCGATCAATATTTTATAGGATAACACCGGTTAGGTCTGGGTTAGGTCTGGGATATGCGCGCATCTGGCTTATACTTTCGCCTTTTTCGCAAACTTGTTGGCCAGATCCTGGGTTTTTTCCGTGTTTGAATCACGTAGTAATGTTGTACCACACAGAGGCAGTCAATTAAACCTGGTTTCGATCAATATTTCAGAGGATAACACCGGTTAGGTCTGGGTTAGGTCCGGGAAATGCACGCATCTGGCTCATGATTTCGCCTTTTTCGCATACTTGTTGGCCAGATCCTGGGTTTTTTTCGTGTTTGAATCACGTAGTAATGTGGTAACACAATGAAGCAGTCAATTAACCCTGGTTTCGATCAATATTTTAGAGGATAACACCGGTTAGGTCTGGGTTAGGTCTGGGTTATGCCCGCATCTGGCTCATGATTTTGCCTTCTTCGCATACTTGTTGGCCAGATCCTGGGTTTTTTTCGTGTTTGAATCACGTAGTAATGTGGTAACACACTGAAGCAGTCAATTGAACCTGGTTTCGATCAATATTTTAGGGGATAACACCGGTTAGGTCTGGGTTAGGTCTGGGTTATGCCCGCATCTGCCTCATGATTTTGCCTTCTTCGCAAACTTGTTGACCAGATCCTGGGTTTTTTCCGTGTTTGAATCACGTAGTAATGTGGTACCACACTGAGGCAGTCAATTAAACCTGGTTTCGATCAATATTTTAGAGGATAACACCGGTTAGGTCTGGGTTAGGTCTGGGATATGCGCGCATCTGGCTTACACTTTCGCCATTTTCGCAAACTTGTTGGCCAGATCCTGGGTTTTTTCTGTGTTTGAATCACGTAGTAATGTGGTACCACACTGAGGCAGTCAATTAAACCTGGTTTCGATCAATATTTTAGAGGATAACACCGGTTAGGTCTGGGTTAGGTCTGGGATATGCGCGCATCTGGCTTATACTTTCGCCTTTTTCGCAAACTTGTTGGCAAGCTCCTGGGTTTTTTCCGTGTTTGAAACACGTAGTAATGTGGTAATACACTGAAGCAGTCAATTAAACCTGGTTTCGATCAATATTTTAGAGGTTAACACCGGTTAGGTCTGGGTTAGGTCCGGGAAATGCGCGCATCTGGCTTACACTTTCGCCATTTTCGCAAACTTGTTGGCCAGATCCTGGGTTTTTTCTGTGTTTGAATCACGTAGTAATGTGGTACCACACTGAGGCAGTCAAGTAAACCTGGTTTCGATCAATATTTTAGAGGATAACACCGGTTAGGTCTGGGTTAGGTCTGGGATATGCGCGCATCTGGCTTACACTTTCGCCATTTTCGCAAACTTGTTGGCCAGATCCTGGGTTTTTTCCGTGTTTGAAACACGTAGTAATGTGGTACCACTCTGAGGCAGTCAATTAAACCTGCTTTCGATCAATATTTCACAGGATAACACCGGTTAGGTCTGGGTCAGGTCCGGGATATGCCCGCATCTGGCTCATGATTTTGCCTTCTTCGCATACTTGTTGGCCAGATCCTTGGTTTTTTTCGTGTTTGAATCACGTAGTAATGTGGTAACACACTGAAGGAGTCAATTAAACCTGGTTTCGATCAATATTTTAGAGGATAACACCGGTTAGGTCTGGGTTAGGTCTGGGTTATGCCCGCATCTGGCTCATGATTTTGCCTTCTTCGCATACTTGTTGGCCAGATCCTGGGTTTTTTCCGTGTTTGAATCACGCAGTAATGTGGTACCACACTGAAGCAGAAAATTAAACCTGGTTTCGATCAATATTTTAGAGGATAACGCCGGTTAGGTCTGGGTTAGGTCTGGGTTATGCCCGCATCTGGCTTATACTTTCGCCTTTTTCGCAAACTTGCTGACCAGATCCTGGGTTTTTTCCGTGTTTGAATCACGTAGTAATGTTGTACCACACTGAGGCAGTCAATTAAACCTGGTTTCGATCAATATTTTAGAGGATAAAACCCGTTAGGTCTGGGTTAGGTCCGGGATAAGCCCGAATCTGGCTCATGATTTTGCCTTCTTCGCATACTTGTTGGCCAGATCCTGGGTTTTTTTCGTGTTTGAATCACGTAGTAATGTGGTAATACACTGGAGCAGTCAATTAAACCTCGTTTCGCTCAGTATTTTAGAGGATAATACCGGTTAGGTCTGGCTTAGGTCTGGGTTATACCCGCATCTGGCTCATGATTTTGCCTTCTTCGCATACTTGTTGGCCAGATCCTGGGTTTTTTTCGTGTTTGAATCACGTAGGAATGTGGTAACACACTGAAGCAGTCAATTAAACCTCGTTTCGCTCAGTATTTTAGAGGATAACACCGGTTAGGTCTGGCTTAGGTCTGGGTTATACCCGCATCTGGCTCATGATTTTGCCTTCTTCGCATACTTGTTGGCCAGATCCTGGGTGTTTTCCGTGTTTGAATCACGTAGTAATGTGGTAACACACTGAAGCAGTCAATTAAACCAGGTTTCGATCAATATTTTAGAGGATAACACCGGTTAGGTCTGGGTTAGGTCTGGGATATGCGCGCATCTGGCTTATACTTTCGCCTTTTTCGCAAACTTGTTGGCCAGATCCTGGGTTTTTCCCATGTTTGAATCACGTAGTAATGTGGTAATACACTGAAGCAGTCAATTAAACCTGGTTTCGATCAATATTTTAGAGGATAACACCGGTTAGGTCTGGGTTAGGTCTGGGTTATGCCCGCATCTGCCTCATGATTTTGCCTTCTTCGCATACTTGTTGGCCAGATCCTGGGTTTTTTTCGTGTTTGAATCACGTAGTAATGTGGTAACACACTGAAGCAGTCAATTAGACCAGGTTTCGATCAATATTTTAGAGGATAACACCGGTTAGGTCTGGGTTAGGTCTGGGATATGCGCGCATCTGGCTTATACTTTCGCCTTTTGCGCAAACTTGTTGGCCAGATCCTGGGTTTTTTCCGTGTTTGAATCACGTAGTAATGTTGTACCACACTGAGGCAGTCAATTAAACCAGGTTTCGATCAATATTTCAGAGGATAACACCGTTTAGGTCTGGGTTAGGTTTGGGTTATGCCCGCATCTGGCTCATGATTTTGCCTTCTTCGCATACTTGTTGGCCAGATCCTGGGTTTTTTTCGTGTTTGAATCACGTAGTAATGTGGTAACACACTGAAGCAGTCAATTAAACCTGGTATCGATCAATATTTTAGAGGATAACACCGGTTAGGTCTGGGTTAGGTCTGGGTTATGCCCGCATCTGGCTCATGATTTTGCCTTCTTCGCATACTTGTTGGCCAGATCCTGGGTTTTTTTCGTGTTTGAATCACGCAGTAATGTGGTACCACACTGAAGCAGAAAATTAAACCTGGTTTCGATCAATATTTTAGAGGATAACACCGGTTAGGTCTGGGTTAGGTCTGGGATATGCGCGCATCTGGCTTATACTTTCGCCTTTTTCAAAAACTTGTTGGCCAGATCCTGGGTTTTTTCCGTGTTTGAATCACGTAGTAATGTGGTAACACACTGAAGCAGTCAATTAAACCTGGTTTCGATCAATATTTTAGAGGATAACACCGGTTAGGTCTGGGTTAGGTCTGGGTTATGCCCGCATCTGCCTCATGATTTTGCCTTCTTCGCATACTTGTTGGCCAGATCCTGGGTTTTTTTCGTGATTGAATCACGTAGTAATGTGGTAACACACTGAAGCAGTCAATTAAACCTGGTTTCGATCAATATTTTACAGGATAACACCGGTTAGGTCTGGGTTAGGTCCAGGAAATGCACGCATCTGGCTCATGATTTCGCATTTTTCGCATACTTGTTGGTCAGATCCTGGGTTTTTTTCGTGTTTGAATCACGTAGTAATGTGGTAACACAATGAAGCAGTCAATTAACCCTGGTTTCGATCAATATTTTAGAGGATAACACCGGTTAGGTCTGGGTTAGGCCTGGGTTATGCCCGCATCTGGCTCATGATTTTGCATTCTTCGCATACTTGTTGGCCAGATCCTGGGTTTTTTTCGTGTTTGAATCACGTAGTAATGTGGTAACACACGGAAGCAGTCAATTAAACCTGGTTTCGATCAATATTTTAGAGGATAACACCGGTTAGGTCTGGGTTAGGTCTGGGATATGCGCGCATCTGGCTTATACATTCGCCTTTTTCGCAAACTTGTTGGCCAGATCCTGGGGTTTCCCGTGTTTGAATCACGTAGTAATGTGATAATACACTGAAGCAGTCAATTAAACCTGGTTTCGATCAATATTTTAGAGGACAACACCGGTTAGGTCTGGGTTAGGTCTGGGTTATGCCCGCATCTGCCTCATGATTTTGTCTTCTTCGCAAACTTGTTGACCAGATCCTGGGTTTTTTCCGTGTTTGAATCACGTAGTAATGTGGTAATACACTGAAGCAGTCAATTAAACCTGGTTTCGATCAATATTTTAGAGGATAACACCGGTTAGGTCTGGGTTAGGTCTGGGATATGCGCGCATCTGGCTTATACTTTCGCCTTTTTCGCAAACTTGTTGGCAAGCTCCTGGGTTTTTTCCGTGTTTGAAACACGTAGTAATGTGGTAATACACTGAAGCAGTCAATTAAACCTGGTTTCGATCAATATTTTAGAGGTTAACACCGGTTAGGTCTGGGTTAGGTCCGGGAAATGCGCGCATCTGGCTTACACTTTCGCCATTTTCGCAAACTTGTTGGCCAGATCCTGGGTTTTTTCTGTGTTTGAATCACGTAGTAATGTGGTACCACACTGAGGCAGTCAAGTAAACCTGGTTTCGATCAATATTTTAGAGGATAACACCGGTTAGGTCTGGGTTAGGTCTGGGATATGCGCGCATCTGGCTTACACTTTCGCCATTTTCGCAAACTTGTTGGCCAGATCCTGGGTTTTTTCCGTGTTTGAAACACGTAGTAATGTGGTACCACTCTGAGGCAGTCAATTAAACCTGCTTTCGATCAATATTTCACAGGATAACACCGGTTAGGTCTGGGTCAGGTCCGGGATATGCCCGCATCTGGCTCATGATTTTGCCTTCTTCGCATACTTGTTGGCCAGATCCTTGGTTTTTTTCGTGTTTGAATCACGTAGTAATGTGGTAACACACTGAAGGAGTCAATTAAACCTGGTTTCGATCAATATTTTAGAGGATAACACCGGTTAGGTCTGGGTTAGGTCTGGGTTATGCCCGCATCTGGCTCATGATTTTGCCTTCTTCGCATACTTGTTGGCCAGATCCTGGGTTTTTTCCGTGTTTGAATCACGCAGTAATGTGGTACCACACTGAAGCAGAAAATTAAACCTGGTTTCGATCAATATTTTAGAGGATAACGCCGGTTAGGTCTGGGTTAGGTCTGGGTTATGCCCGCATCTGGCTCATGATTTTGCCTACTTCGCATACTTGTTGGCCAGATCCTGGGTTTTTTTCGTGTTTGAATCACGTAGGAATGTGGTAACACACTGAAGCAGTCAATTAAACCTCGTTTCGCTCAGTATTTTAGAGGATAACACCGGTTAGGTCTGGCTTAGGTCTGGGTTATACCCGCATCTGGCTCATGATTTTGCCTTCTTCGCATACTTGTTGGCCAGATCCTGGGTGTTTTCCGTGTTTGAATCACGTAGTAATGTGGTAACACACTGAAGCAGTCAATTAAACCAGGTTTCGATCAATATTTTAGAGGATAACACCGGTTAGGTCTGGGTTAGGTCTGGGATATGCGCGCATCTGGCTTATACTTTCGCCTTTTGCGCAAACTTGTTGGCCAGATCCTGGGTTTTTTCCGTGTTTGAATCACGTAGTAATGTTGTACCACACTGAGGCAGTCAATTAAACCAGGTTTCGATCAATATTTCAGAGGATAACACCGTTTAGGTCTGGGTTAGGTTTGGGTTATGCCCGCATCTGGCTCATGATTTTGCCTTCTTCGCATACTTGTTGGCCAGATCCTGGTTTTTTTTCGTGTTTGAATCACGTAGTAATGTGGTAATACACTGAAGCAGTCAATTAAACCTGGTTTCGATCAATATTTTAGAGGATAACACCGGTTAGGTCTGGGTTAGGTCTGGGTTATGCCCGCATCTGCCTCATGATTTTGCCTTCTTCGCATACTTGTTGGCCAGATCCTGGGTTTTTTTCGTGTTTGAATCACGTAGTAATGTGGTAACACACTGAAGCAGTCAATTAGACCAGGTTTCGATCAATATTTTAGAGGATAACACCGGTTAGGTCTGGGTTAGGTCTGGGATATGCGCGCATCTGGCTTATACTTTCGCCTTTTGCGCAAACTTGTTGGCCAGATCCTGGGTTTTTTCCGTGTTTGAATCACGTAGTAATGTTGTACCACACTGAGGCAGTCAATTAAACCAGGTTTCGATCAATATTTCAGAGGATAACACCGTTTAGGTCTGGGTTAGGTTTGGGTTATGCCCGCATCTGGCTCATGATTTTGCCTTCTTCGCATACTTGTTGGCCAGATCCTGGGTTTTTTTCGTGTTTGAATCACGTAGTAATGTGGTAACACACTGAAGCAGTCAATTAAACCTGGTATCGATCAATATTTTAGAGGATAACACCGGTTAGGTCTGGGTTAGGTCCAGGAAATGCACGCATCTGGCTCATGATTTCGCATTTTTCGCATACTTGTTGGTCAGATCCTGGGTTTTTTTCGTGTTTGAATCACGTAGTAATGTGGTAACACAATGAAGCAGTCAATTAACCCTGGTTTCGATCAATATTTTAGAGGATAACACCGGTTAGGTCTGGGTTAGGCCTGGGTTATGCCCGCATCTGGCTCATGATTTTGCATTCTTCGCATACTTGTTGGCCAGATCCTGGGTTTTTTTCGTGTTTGAATCACGTAGTAATGTGGTAACACACGGAAGCAGTCAATTAAACCTGGTTTCGATCAATATTTTAGAGGATAACACCGGTTAGGTCTGGGTTAGGTCTGGGATATGCGCGCATCTGGCTTATACATTCGCCTTTTTCGCAAACTTGTTGGCCAGATCCTGGGGTTTCCCGTGTTTGAATCACGTAGTAATGTGATAATACACTGAAGCAGTCAATTAAACCTGGTTTCGATCAATATTTTAGAGGACAACACCGGTTAGGTCTGGGTTAGGTCTGGGTTATGCCCGCATCTGCCTCATGATTTTGTCTTCTTCGCAAACTTGTTGACCAGATCCTGGGTTTTTTCCGTGTTTGAATCACGTAGTAATGTGGTAATACACTGAAGCAGTCAATTAAACCTGGTTTCGATCAATATTTTAGAGGTTAACACCGGTTAGGTCTGGGTTAGGTCCGGGAAATGCGCGCATCTGGCTTACACTTTCGCCATTTTCGCAAACTTGTTGGCCAGATCCTGGGTTTTTTCTGTGTTTGAATCACGTAGTAATGTGGTACCACACTGAGGCAGTCAAGTAAACCTGGTTTCGATCAATATTTTAGAGGATAACACCGGTTAGGTCTGGGTTAGGTCTGGGATATGCGCGCATCTGGCTTACACTTTCGCCATTTTCGCAAACTTGTTGGCCAGATCCTGGGTTTTTTCCGTGTTTGAAACACGTAGTAATGTGGTACCACTCTGAGGCAGTCAATTAAACCTGCTTTCGATCAATATTTCACAGGATAACACCGGTTAGGTCTGGGTCAGGTCCGGGATATGCCCGCATCTGGCTCATGATTTTGCCTTCTTCGCATACTTGTTGGCCAGATCCTTGGTTTTTTTCGTGTTTGAATCACGTAGTAATGTGGTAACACACTGAAGGAGTCAATTAAACCTGGTTTCGATCAATATTTTAGAGGATAACACCGGTTAGGTCTGGGTTAGGTCTGGGTTATGCCCGCATCTGGCTCATGATTTTGCCTTCTTCGCATACTTGTTGGCCAGATCCTGGGTTTTTTCCGTGTTTGAATCACGCAGTAATGTGGTACCACACTGAAGCAGAAAATTAAACCTGGTTTCGATCAATATTTTAGAGGATAACGCCGGTTAGGTCTGGGTTAGGTCTGGGTTATGCCCGCATCTGGCTTATACTTTCGCCTTTTTCGCAAACTTGCTGACCAGATCCTGGGTTTTTTCCGTGTTTGAATCACGTAGTAATGTTGTACCACACTGAGGCAGTCAATTAAACCTGGTTTCGATCAATATTTTAGAGGATAAAACCCGTTAGGTCTGGGTTAGGTCCGGGATAAGCCCGAATCTGGCTCATGATTTTGCCTTCTTCGCATACTTGTTGGGCAGATCCTGGGTTTTTTTCGTGTTTGAATCACGTAGTAATGTGGTAATACACTGGAGCAGTCAATTAAACCTCGTTTCGCTCAGTATTTTAGAGGATAATACCGGTTAGGTCTGGCTTAGGTCTGGGTTATACCCGCATCTGGCTCATGATTTTGCCTACTTCGCATACTTGTTGGCCAGATCCTGGGTTTTTTTCGTGTTTGAATCACGTAGGAATGTGGTAACACACTGAAGCAGTCAATTAAACCTCGTTTCGCTCAGTATTTTAGAGGATAACACCGGTTAGGTCTGGCTTAGGTCTGGGTTATACCCGCATCTGGCTCATGATTTTGCCTTCTTCGCATACTTGTTGGCCAGATCCTGGGTGTTTTCCGTGTTTGAATCACGTAGTAATGTGGTAACACACTGAAGCAGTCAATTAAACCAGGTTTCGATCAATATTTTAGAGGCTAACACCGGTTAGGTCTGGGTTAGGTCTGGGATATGCGCGCATCTGGCTTATACTTTCGCCTTTTGCGCAAACTTGTTGGCCAGATCCTGGGTTTTTTCCGTGTTTGAATCACGTAGTAATGTTGTACCACACTGAGGCAGTCAATTAAACCAGGTTTCGATCAATATTTCAGAGGATAACACCGTTTAGGTCTGGGTTAGGTTTGGGTTATGCCCGCATCTGGCTCATGATTTTGCCTTCTTCGCATACTTGTTGGCCAGATCCTGGTTTTTTTTCGTGTTTGAATCACGTAGTAATGTGGTAATACACTGAAGCAGTCAATTAAACCTGGTTTCGATCAATATTTTAGAGGATAACACCGGTTAGGTCTGGGTTAGGTCTGTGTTATGCCCGCATCTGCCTCATGATTTTGCCTTCTTCGCATACTTGTTGGCCAGATCCTGGGTTTTTTTCGTGTTTGAATCACGTAGTAATGTGGTAACACAATGAAGCAGTCAATTAACCCTGGTTTCGATCAATATTTTAGAGGATAACACCGGTTAGGTCTGGGTTAGGCCTGGGTTATGCCCGCATCTGGCTCATGATTTTGCATTCTTCGCATACTTGTTGGCCAGATCCTGGGTTTTTTTCGTGTTTGAATCACGTAGTAATGTTGTACCACACTGAGGCAGTCAATTAAACCAGGTTTCGATCAATATTTCAGAGGATAACACCGTTTAGGTCTGGGTTAGGTTTGGGTTATGCCCGCATCTGGCTCATGATTTTGCCTTCTTCGCATACTTGTTGGCCAGATCCTGGGTTTTTTTCGTGTTTGAATCACGTAGTAATGTGGTAACACACTGAAGCAGTCAATTAAACCTGGTATCGATCAATATTTTAGAGGATAACACCGGTTAGGTCTGGGTTAGGTCCAGGAAATGCACGCATCTGGCTCATGATTTCGCATTTTTCGCATACTTGTTGGTCAGATCCTGGGTTTTTTTCGTGTTTGAATCACGTAGTAATGTGGTAACACAATGAAGCAGTCAATTAACCCTGGTTTCGATCAATATTTTAGAGGATAACACCGGTTAGGTCTGGGTTAGGCCTGGGTTATGCCCGCATCTGGCTCATGATTTTGCATTCTTCGCATACTTGTTGGCCAGATCCTGGGTTTTTTTCGTGTTTGAATCACGTAGTAATGTGGTAACACACGGAAGCAGTCAATTAAACCTGGTTTCGATCAATATTTTAGAGGATAACACCGGTTAGGTCTGGGTTAGGTCTGGGATATGCGCGCATCTGGCTTATACATTCGCCTTTTTCGCAAACTTGTTGGCCAGATCCTGGGGTTTCCCGTGTTTGAATCACGTAGTAATGTGATAATACACTGAAGCAGTCAATTAAACCTGGTTTCGATCAATATTTTAGAGGACAACACCGGTTAGGTCTGGGTTAGGTCTGGGTTATGCCCGCATCTGCCTCATGATTTTGTCTTCTTCGCAAACTTGTTGACCAGATCCTGGGTTTTTTCCGTGTTTGAATCACGTAGTAATGTGGTAATACACTGAAGCAGTCAATTAAACCTGGTTTCGATCAATATTTTAGAGGATAACACCGGTTAGGTCTGGGTTAGGTCTGGGATATGCGCGCATCTGGCTTATACTTTCGCCTTTTTCGCAAACTTGTTGGCAAGCTCCTGGGTTTTTTCCGTGTTTGAAACACGTAGTAATGTGGTAATACACTGAAGCAGTCAATTAAACCTGGTTTCGATCAATATTTTAGAGGTTAACACCGGTTAGGTCTGGGTTAGGTCCGGGAAATGCGCGCATCTGGCTTACACTTTCGCCATTTTCGCAAACTTGTTGGCCAGATCCTGGGTTTTTTCTGTGTTTGAATCACGTAGTAATGTGGTACCACACTGAGGCAGTCAAGTAAACCTGGTTTCGATCAATATTTTAGAGGATAACACCGGTTAGGTCTGGGTTAGGTCTGGGATATGCGCGCATCTGGCTTACACTTTCGCCATTTTCGCAAACTTGTTGGCCAGATCCTGGGTTTTTTCCGTGTTTGAAACACGTAGTAATGTGGTACCACTCTGAGGCAGTCAATTAAACCTGCTTTCGATCAATATTTCACAGGATAACACCGGTTAGGTCTGGGTCAGGTCCGGGATATGCCCGCATCTGGCTCATGATTTTGCCTTCTTCGCATACTTGTTGGCCAGATCCTTGGTTTTTTTCGTGTTTGAATCACGTAGTAATGTGGTAACACACTGAAGGAGTCAATTAAACCTGGTTTCGATCAATATTTTAGAGGATAACACCGGTTAGGTCTGGGTTAGGTCTGGGTTATGCCCGCATCTGGCTCATGATTTTGCCTTCTTCGCATACTTGTTGGCCAGATCCTGGGTTTTTTCCGTGTTTGAATCACGCAGTAATGTGGTACCACACTGAAGCAGAAAATTAAACCTGGTTTCGATCAATATTTTAGAGGATAACGCCGGTTAGGTCTGGGTTAGGTCTGGGTTATGCCCGCATCTGGCTTATACTTTCGCCTTTTTCGCAAACTTGCTGACCAGATCCTGGGTTTTTTCCGTGTTTGAATCACGTAGTAATGTTGTACCACACTGAGGCAGTCAATTAAACCTGGTTTCGATCAATATTTTAGAGGATAAAACCCGTTAGGTCTGGGTTAGGTCCGGGATAAGCCCGAATCTGGCTCATGATTTTGCCTTCTTCGCATACTTGTTGGGCAGATCCTGGGTTTTTTTCGTGTTTGAATCACGTAGTAATGTGGTAATACACTGGAGCAGTCAATTAAACCTCGTTTCGCTCAGTATTTTAGAGGATAATACCGGTTAGGTCTGGCTTAGGTCTGGGTTATACCCGCATCTGGCTCATGATTTTGCCTACTTCGCATACTTGTTGGCCAGATCCTGGGTTTTTTTCGTGTTTGAATCACGTAGGAATGTGGTAACACACTGAAGCAGTCAATTAAACCTCGTTTCGCTCAGTATTTTAGAGGATAACACCGGTTAGGTCTGGCTTAGGTCTGGGTTATACCCGCATCTGGCTCATGATTTTGCCTTCTTCGCATACTTGTTGGCCAGATCCTGGGTGTTTTCCGTGTTTGAATCACGTAGTAATGTGGTAACACACTGAAGCAGTCAATTAAACCAGGTTTCGATCAATATTTTAGAGGATAACACCGGTTAGGTCTGGGTTAGGTCTGGGATATGCGCGCATCTGGCTTATACTTTCGCCTTTTGCGCAAACTTGTTGGCCAGATCCTGGGTTTTTTCCGTGTTTGAATCACGTAGTAATGTTGTACCACACTGAGGCAGTCAATTAAACCAGGTTTCGATCAATATTTCAGAGGATAACACCGTTTAGGTCTGGGTTAGGTTTGGGTTATGCCCGCATCTGGCTCATGATTTTGCCTTCTTCGCATACTTGTTGGCCAGATCCTGGGTTTTTTTCGTGTTTGAATCACGTAGTAATGTGGTAACACACTGAAGCAGTCAATTAAACCTGGTATCGATCAATATTTTAGAGGATAACACCGGTTAGGTCTGGGTTAGGTCTGGGTTATGCCCGCATCTGGCTCATGATTTTGCCTTCTTCGCATACTTGTTGGCCAGATCCTGGGTTTTTTTCGTGTTTGAATCACGCAGTAATGTGGTACCACACTGAAGCAGAAAATTAAACCTGGTTTCGATCAATATTTTAGAGGATAACGCCGCTTAGGTCTGGGTTAGGTCTGGGTTATGCCCGCATCTGGCTTATACTTTCGCCTTTTTCGCTAACTGGCTGACCAGATCCTGGGTATTTTCCGTGTTTGAATCACGTAGTAATGTTGTACCACACTGAGGCAGTCAATTAAACCTGGTTTCGATCAATATTTTAGAGGATAAAACCCGTTAGGTCTGGGTTAGGTCTTGGTTATGCCCGCATCTGCCTCATGATTTTGCCTTCTTCGCATACTTGTTGGCCAGATCCTGGGGTTTCCCGTGTTTGAATCACGTAGTAATGTGATAATACACTGAAGCAGTCAATTAAACCTGGTTTCGATCAATATTTTAGAGGACAACACCGGTTAGGTCTGGGTTAGGTCTGGGTTATGCCCGCATCTGCCTCATGATTTTGTCTTCTTCGCAAACTTGTTGACCAGATCCTGGGTTTTTTCCGTGTTTGAATCACGTAGTAATGTGGTAATACACTGAAGCAGTCAATTAAACCTGGTTTCGATCAATATTTTAGAGGATAACACCGGTTAGGTCTGGGTTAGGTCCGGGAAATGCACGCATCTGGCTTATGATTTCGCCTTTTTCGCAAACTTGTTGACCAGATCCTGGGTTTTTTCTGTGTTTGAATCACGTAGTAATGTGGTACCACACTGAGGCAGTCAATTAAACCTGGTTTCGATCAATATTATAGAGGATAACACCGGTTAGGTCTGGGTTAGGTCTGGGATATGCGCGCATCTGGGTTACACTTTCGCCATTTTCGCAAACTTGTTGGCCAGATCCTGGGGTTTTTCTGTGTTTGAATCACGTAGTAATGTGGTACCACACTGAGGCAGTCAATTAAACCTGGTTTCGATCAATATTTTAGAGGATATCACCGGTTAGGTCTGGGTTAGGTCTGGGATATGCGCGCATCTGGCTTATACTTTCGCCTTATTCGCAAACTTGTTGGCAAGCTCCTGGGTTTTTACCGTGTTTGAAACACGTAGTAATGTGGTAATACACTGAAGCAGTCAATTAAAACTGGTTTCGATCAATATTTTAGAGGATAACACCGGTTAGGTCTGGGTTAGGTCCGGGAAATGCACGCATCTGGCTTATGATTTCGCCTTTTTCGCAAACTTGTTGACCAGATCCTGGGTTTTTTCTGTGTTTAAATCACGTAGTAAGGTGGTACCACACTGAAGCAGTCGATTAAACCAGGTTTCGATCAATATTTTAGAGGATAATACCGGTTAGGTCTGGGTTAGGTCTGGGATATGCGCGCATCTGGCTTATACTTTCGCCTTTTTCGCAAACTTGTTGGCCAGATCCTGGGTTTTTTCCGTGTTTGAATCACGTAGTAATGTTGTACCACACTGAGGCAGTCAATTAAACCTGGTTTCGATCAATATTACAGAGGATAACAGCGGTTAGGTCTGGGTTAGGTCCGGGAAATGCACTCATCTGGCTCATGATTTCGCCTTTTTCGCAAACATGTTGTCCAGATCCTGGGTTTTTTCCGTGTTTGAATCACGTAGTAATGTGGTAATTCACTGAAGCAGTCAATTAAACCTGGTTTCGATCAATATTTTAGAGGATAACACCGGTTAGGTCTGGGTTAGGTTTGGGTTATGCCCGCATCTGGCTCATGATTTTGCCTTCTTCGCATACTTGTTGGCCAGATCCTGGGTTTTTTTCGTGTTTGAATCACGTAGTAATGTGGTAACACACTGAAGCAGTCAATTAAACCTGGTTTCGATCAATATTTTAGAGGATAACACCGGTTAGGTCTGGGTTAGGTCTGGGTTATGCCCGCATCTGGCACATGATTTTGCCTTCTTCGCATACTTGTTGGCCAGATCCTGGGTTTTTTTCGTGTTTGAATCACGTAGTAATGTGGTAACACAATGAAGCAGTCAATTAACCCTGGTTTCGATCCATATTTTGGAGGATAACACCGGTTAGGTCTGGGTTAGGTCTGGGATATGCGCGCATCTGGCATATACTTTCGCCTTTATCGCAACTTGTTGGCCAGATCCTGGGTTTTTTCCGGGTTTGAATCACGTAGTAATGTGGTACCACACTGAGGCAGTCAATTAAACCTGGTTTCGAACAATATTTCAGAGGATAACACCGGCTAGGTCTGGGTTAGGTCCGGGATATGCCCGCATCTGCCTCATGATTTTGCCTTCTTCGCATACTTGTTGGCCAGATCCTAGGTTTTTTTCGTGGTTGAATCACGTAGTAATGTGGTAACACACTGAAGCAGTCAATTAAACCAGGTTTCGATCAATATTTTACAGGATAACACTGGTTAGGTCTGGGTTAGGTCTGGGATATGCGCGCATCTGGCTTATACTTTCGCCTTTTTCGCAAAACTGTTGGCCAGATCCTGGGTTTTTTCCGTGTTTGAAACACGTAGTAATGTGGTACGACACAGAAACAGTCCATTAAACCTGGATTGGGACAGTATTTTAGAGGATAACACCGGTTAGGTCTGGGTTAGGTCTGGGATATGCGCGCATCTGGCATATACTTTCGCCTTTATCGCAACTTGTTGGCCAGATCCTGGGTTTTTTCCGGGTTTGAATCACGTAGTAATGTGGTACCACACTGAGGCAGTCATTTAAACCTGCTTTCGATCAATATTTCAGAGGATAACAGCGGTTAGGTCTGGGTTAGGTCCGGGAAATGCACGCATCTGGCTCATGATTTTGCCTTTTTCGCAAACCTGTTGGCTAGATCCTGGGTTTTTTTCGGGTTTGAATCACGTGGTAATGTGGTACGACACAGAAACAGTCCATTAAACCTGGATTGGGACAGTATTTTAGAGGATAACACCGGTTAGGTCTGGGATATGCGCGCATCTGGCTTATACTTTCGCCTTTTTCGCAAACTTGTTGGCCAGATCCTGGGTTTTTTCCGTGTTTGAATCACGTAGTAATGTGGTAATACACTGAAGCAGTCAATTAAACCTGGTTTCGATCAATATTTTAGAGGATAACACCGGTTAGGTCTGGGTTAGGTCTGGGTTATGCCCGCATCTGCCTCATGATTTTGCCTTCTTCGCATACTTGTTGGCCAGATCCTGGGTTTTTTTCGCGTTTGAATCACGTAGTAATGTTGTACCACACTGAGGCAGTCAATTAAACCTGGTTTCGATCAATATTTCAGAGGAAAACACCGGTTAGGTCTGGGTTAGGTCCGGGAAATGCACGCATCTGGCTCATGATTTCGCCTTTTTCGCATACTTGTTGGCCAGATCCTGGGTTTTTTCCGTGTTTGAATCACGTAGTAATGTGGTAACACACTGAAGCAGTCTATTAAACCTGGTTTCGATCAATATTTTACAGGATAACACCGGTTAGGTCTGGGTTAGGTCTGGGATATGCGCGCATCTGGCTTATACCTTCGCCTTTTTCGCAAACTTGTTGGCCAGATCCTGGGTTTTTTCCGTGTTTGAATCACGTAGTAATGTTGTACCACACTGAGGCAGTCAATTAAACCTGGTTTCGATCAATATTTCAGAGGAAAACACCGGTTAGGTCTGGGTTAGGTCCGGGAAATGCACGCATCTGGCTCATGATTTCGCCTTTTTCGCAAACATGTTGTCCAGATCCTGGGTTTTTTCCGTGCTTGAATCACGTAGTAATGTGGTAATTCACTGAAGCAGTCAATTAAACCTGGTTTCGATCAATATTTTAGAGGATAACACCGGTTAGGTCTGGGTTAGGTTTGGGTTATGCCCGCATCTGGCTCATGATTTTGCCTTCTTCGCATACTTGTTGGCCAGATCCTGGGTTTTTTTCGTGTTTGAATCACGTAGTAATGTGATAACACACTGAAGCAGTCAATTAAACCTGGTTTCGATCAATATTTTAGAGGATAACACCGGTTAGGTCTGGGTTAGGTCTGGGTTATGCCCGCATCTGGCTCATGATTTTGCCTTCTTCGCATACTTGTTGGCCAGATCCTGGGTTTTTTTCGTGTTTGAATCACGTAGTAATGTGGTAACACAATGAAGCAGTCAATTAACCCTGGTTTCGATCCATATTTTGGAGGATAACACCGGTTAGGTCTGGGTTAGGTCTGGGATATGCGCGCATCTGGCATATACTTTCGCCTTTATCGCAACTTGTTGGCCAGATCCTGGGATTTTCCGGGTTTGAATCACGTAGTAATGTGGTACCACACTGAGGCAGTCAATTAAACCTGGTTTCGAACAATATTTCAGAGGATAACACCGGCTAGGTCTGGGTTAGGTCCGGGATATGCCCGCATCTGCCTCATGATTTTGCCTTCTTCGCATACTTGTTGGCCAGATCCTAGGTTTTTTTCGTGGTTGAATCACGTAGTAATGTGGTAACACACTGAAGCAGTCAATTAAACCAGGTTTCGATCAATATTTTACAGGATAACACCGGTTAGGTCTGGGTTAGGTCTGGGATATGCGCGCATCTGGCTTATACTTTCGCCTTTTTCGCAAAATTGTTGGCCAGATCCTGGGTTTTTTCCGTGTTTGAAACACGTAGTAATGTGGTACCACACTGAGGCAGTCATTTAAACCTGCTTTCGATCAATATTTCAGAGGATAACAGCGGTTAGGTCTGGGTTAGGTCCGGGAAATGCACGCATCTGGCTCATGATTTTGCCTTTTTCGCAAACCTGTTGGCTAGATCCTGGGTTTTTTTCGGGTTTGAATCACGTGGTAATGTGGTACGACACAGAAACAGTCCATTAAACCTGGATTGGGACAGTATTTTAGAGGATAACACCGGTTAGGTCTGGGATATGCGCGCATCTGGCTTATACTTTCGCCTTTTTCGCAAACTTGTTGGCCAGATCCTGGGTTTTTTCCGTGTTTGAATCACGTAGTAATGTGGTAATACACTGAAGCAGTCAATTAAACCTGGTTTCGATCAATATTTTAGAGGATAACACCGGTTAGGTCTGGGTTAGGTCTGGGTTATGCCCGCATCTGCCTCCTGATTTTGCCTTCTTCGCATACTTGTTGGCCAGATCCTGGGTTTTTTTCGCGTTTGAATCACGTAGTAATGTTGTACCACACTGAGGCAGTCAATTAAACCTGGTTTCGATCAATATTTCAGAGGAAAACACCGGTTAGGTCTGGGTTAGGTCCGGGAAATGCACGCATCTGGCTCATGATTTCGCCTTTTTCGCATACTTGTTGGCCAGATCCTGGGTTTTTTCCGTGTTTGAATCACGTAGTAATGTGGTAACACACTGAAGCAGTCAATTAAACCTGGTTTCGATCAATATTTTACAGGATAACACCGGTTAGGTCTGGGTTAGGTCTGGGATATGCGCGCATCTGGCTTATACCTTCGCCTTTTTCGCAAACTTGTTGGCCAGATCCTGGGTTTTTTCCGTGTTTGAATCACGTAGTAATGTTGTACCACACTGAGGCAGTCAATTAAACCTGGTTTCGATCAATATTTCAGAGGAAAACACCGGTTAGGTCTGGGTTAGGTCCGGGAAATGCACGCATCTGGCTCATGATTTCGCCTTTTTCGCATACTTGTTGGCCAGATCCTGGGTTTTTTTCGTGTTTGAATCACGTAGTAATGTGGTAACACAATGAAGCAGTCAATTAACCCTGGTTTCGATCAATATTTTAGGGGATAACACCGGTTAGGTCTGGGTTAGGCCTGGGTTATGCCCGCATCTGCCTCATGATTTTGCCTTCTTCGCATAATTGTTGGCCAGATCCTGGGTTTTTTTCGTGTTTGAATCACGTTGTAATGTGGTAACACACGGAAGCAGTCAATTAAACATGGTTTCGATCAATATTTTAGAGGATAACAGCGGTTAGGTCTGGTTTAGGTCTGGGATATGCGCGCATCTGGCTTATACTTTCGCCTTTTTCGCAAACTTGCTGGCCAGATCCTGGGGTTTTCCGGTGTTTGAATCACGTAGTAATGTGATAATACACTGAAGCAGTCAATTAAACCTGGTTTCGATGAATATTTTAGAGGATAACACCGGTTAGGTCTGGGTTAGGTCTGGGTTATGCCCGCATCTGCCTCATGATTTTGCCTTCTTCGCAAACTTGTTGACCAGATCCTGGGTTTTTTCCGTGTTTGAATCACGTAGTAATGTGGTAATTCACTGAAGCAGTCAATTAAACCTGGTTTCGATCAATATTTTAGAGGATAACACCGGTTAGGTCTGAGTTAGGTTTGGGTTATGCCCGCATCTGGCTCATGATTTTGCATTCTTCGCATACTTGTTGGCCAGATCCTGGGTTTTTTTCGTGTTTGAATCACGTAGTAATGTGGTAACACACTGAAGCAGTCAATTAAACCTGGTTTCGATCAATATTTTAGAGGATAACACCGGTTAGGTCTGGGTTAGGTCTGGGTTATGCCCGCATCTGGCTCATGATTTTGCCTTCTTCGCATACTTGTTGGCCAGATCCTGGGTTTTTTTCGTGTTTGAATCACGTAGTAATGTGGTAACACAATGAAGCAGTCAATTAACCCTGGTTTCGATCCATATTTTGGAGGATAACACCGGTTAGGTCTGGGTTAGGTCTGGGATATGCGCGCATCTGGCATATACTTTCGCCTTTTTCGCAAACTTGTTGGCCAGATCCTGGGTTTTTTCCGTGTTTGAATCACGTAGTAATGTGGTAACACAAGGAAGCAGTCAATTAACCCTGGTTTCGATCCATATTTTGGAGGATAACACCGGTTAGGTCTGGGTTAGGTCTGGGATATGCGCGCATCTGGCATATACTTTCGCCTTTATCGCAACTTGTTGGCCAGATCCTGGGTTTTTTCCGTGTTTGAATCACGTAGTAATGTGGTACCACACTGAGGCAGTCAATTCAACCTGGTTTCGAACAATATTTCAGAGGATAACACCGGTTAGGTCTGGGTTAGGTTTGGGTTATGCCCGCATCTGGCTTATACTTTCGCCTTTTTCGCAAACTTGTTGGCCAGATCCTGGGTTTTTTCCGTGTTTGAATCACGTAGTAATGTGGCAACACACTGAAGCAGTCAATTAAACCAGGTTTCGATCAATATTTTAGAGGATAACACCGGTTAGGTCTGGGTTAGGTCTGGGATATGCGCGCATCTGGCTTATACTTTCGCCTTTTTCGCAAACTTGTTGGCCAGATCCTGGGTTTTTCCCGTGTTTGAATCACGTAGTAATGTGGTAATACACTGAAGCAGTCAATTAAACCTGGTTTCGATCAATATTTTAGAGGATAACACCGGTTAGGTCTGGGTTAGGTCTGGGTTATACCCGCATCTGCCTCATGATTTTGCCTTCTTCGCATACTTGTTGGCCAGATCCTGGGTTTTTTTCGTGTTTGAATCACGTAGTAATGTGGTAACACACTGAAGCAGTCAATTAGACCAGGTTTCGATCAATATTTTAGAGGATAACACCGGTTAGGTCTGGGTTAGGTCTGGGATATGCCCGCATCTGGCTCATGATTTTGCCTTTTTCGCAAACTTGTTGGCCAGATCCTGGGTTTTTTCCGTGTTTGAATCACGTAGTAATGTTGTACCACACTGAGGCAGTCAATTAAACCTGGTTTCGATCAATATTTCAGAGGATAACACCGGTTAGGTCTGGGTTAGGTCCGGGAAATGCACGCATCTGGCTCATGATTTCGCCTTCTTCGCATACTTGTTGGCCAGATCCTGGGTTTTTTTCGTGTTTGAATCACGTAGTAATGTGGTAATTCACTGAGGCAGTCAATTAAACCTGGTTTCGATCAATATTATAGAGGATAACACCGGTTAGGTCTGGGTTAGGTCCTGGAAATGCACGCATCTGGCTCATGATTTCGCCTTCTTCGCATACTTGTTGGCCAGATCCTGGGTTTTTTTCGTGCTTGAATCACGTAGTAATGTGGTAACACACTGAAGCAGTCAATTAAACCTGGTATCGATCAATATTTTAGAGGATAACACCGGTTAGGTCTGGGTTAGGTCCGGGAAATGCACGCATCTGGCTCATGATTTCGCCTTCTTCGCATACTTGTTGGCCAGATCCTGGGTTTTTTTCGTGCTTGAATCACGTAGTAATGTGGTAACACACTGAAGCAGTCAATTAAACCTGGTATCGATCAATATTTTAGAGGATAACACCGGTTAGGTCTGGGTTAGGTCTGGGTTATGCCCGCATCTGGCTCATGATTTTGCCTTCTTCGCATACTTGCTGGCCAGATCCTGGGTTTTTTCCGTGTTTGAATCACGTAGTAATGTGGTAACACAAGGAAGCAGTCAATTAACCCTGGTTTCGATCCATATTTTGGAGGATAACACCGGTTAGGTCTGGGTTAGGTCTGGGATATGCGCGCATCTGGCATATACTTTCGCCTTTATCGCAACTTGTTGGCCAGATCCTGGGTTTTTTCCGTGTTTGAATCACGTAGTAATGTGGTACCACACTGAGGCAGTCAATTAAACCTGGTTTCGAACAATATTTCAGAGGATAACACCGGTTAGGTCTGGGTTAGGTTTGGGTTATGCCCGCATCTGGCTTATACTTTCGCCTTTTTCGCAAACTTGTTGGCCAGATCCTGGGTTTTTTCCGTGTTTGAATCACGTAGTAATGTGGTAACACACTGAAGCAGTCAATTAAACCAGGTTTCGATCTATATTTTAGAGGATAACACCGGTTAGGTCTGGGTTAGGTCTGGGATATGCGCGCATCTGGCTAATACTTTCGCCTTTTTCGCAAACTTGTTGGCCAGATCCTGGGTTTTTCCCGTGTTTGAATCACGTAGTAATGTGGTAATACACTGAAGCAGTCAATTAAACCTGGTTTCGATCAATATTTTAGAGGATAACACCGGTTAGGTCTGGGTTAGGTCCGGGAAATGCACGCATCTGGCTCATGATTTCGCCTTCTTCGCATACTTGTTGGCCAGATCCTGGGTTTTTTTCGTGTTTGAATCACGTAGTAATGTGGTAATTCACTGAGGCAGTCAATTAAACCTGGTTTCGATCAATATTTTAGAGGATAACACCGGTTAGGTCTGGGTTAGGTCCGGGAAATGCACGCATCTGGCTCATGATTTCGCCTACTTCGCATACTTGTTGGCCAGATCCTGGGTTTTTTTCGTGCTTGAATCACGTAGTAATGTGGTAACACACTGAAGCAGTCAATTAAACCTGGTTTCGATCAATATTTTTGAGGATAACACCGGTTAGGTCTGGGTTAGGTCTGGGTTATGCCCGCATCTGGCTCATGATTTTGCCTTCTTCGCATACTTGTTGGCCAGATCCTGGGTTTTTTTCGTGTTTGAATCACGTAGTAATGTGGTAATTCACTGAGGCAGTCAATTAAACCTGGTTTCGATCAATATTTTAGAGGATAACACCGGTTAGGTCTGGGTTAGGTCCGGGAAATGCACGCATCTGGCTCATGATTTCGCCTTTTTCGCAACTTGTTGGCCAGATCCTGGGTATTTTCCGTGTTTGAATCACGTAGTAATGTGGTACCACACTGAGGCAGTCAATTAAACCTGGTTTCGAACAATATTTCAGAGGATAACACCGGTTAGGTCTGGGTTAGGTCCGGGATATGCCCGCATCTGCCTCATGATTTTGCCTTCTTCGCATACTTGTTGGCCAGATCCTGGGTTTTTTTCATGGTTGAATCACGTAGTAATGTGGTAACACGCTGAAGCAGTCAATTAAACCAGGTTTCGATCAATATTTTAGAGGATAACACCGGTTAGGTCTGGGTTAGGTCTGGGATATGGGCGCATCTGACTTATACTTTCGCCTTTTTCGCAAACTTGTTGGCCAGATCCTGGGTTTTTTCCGTGTTTGAATCACGTAGTAATGTTGTACCACACTGAGGCAGTCAATTAAACCTGGTTTCGATCAATATTTCAGAGGATAACACCGGTTAGGTCTGGGTTAGGTCCGGGAAATGCACGCATCTGGCTCATGATTTCGCCTTTTTCGCATACTTGTTGGCCAGATCCTGGGTTTTTTTCGTGTTTGAATCACGTAGTAATGTGGTAACACAATGAAGCAGTCAATTAACCCTGGTTTCGATTAATATTTTAGAGGATAACACCGGTTAGGTCTGGGTTAGGTCTGGGTTATGCCCGCATCTGGCTCATGATTTTGCCTTCTTCGCATACTTGTTGGCCAGATCCTGGATTTTTTTCGTGTTTGAATCACGTAGTAATGTGGTAACACACTGAAGCAGTCAATTGAACCTGGTTTCGATCAATATTTTAGGGGATAACACCGGTTAGGTCTGTGTTAGGTCTGGGTTATGCCCGCATCTGCCTCATGATTTTGCCTTCTTCGCAAACTTGTTGACCAGATCCTGGGTTTTTTCCGTGTTTGAATCACGTAGTAATGTGGTACCACACTGAGGCAGTCAATTAAACCTGGTTTCGATCAATATTTTAGAGGATAACACCGGTTAGGTCTGGGTTAGGTCTGGGATATGCGCGCATCTGGCTTACACTTTCGCCATTTTCGCAAACTTGTTGGCCAGATCCTGGGTTTTTTCTGTGTTTGAATCACGTAGTAATGTGGTACCACACTGAGGCAGTCAATTAATGGTTTCGATCAATATTTTAGAGGATAACACCGGTTAGGTCTGGGTTAGGTCTGGGATGTGCGCGCATCTGGCTTATACTTTCGCCTTTTTCGCAAACTTGTTGGCAAGCTCCTGGGTTTTTTCCGTGTTTGAAACACGTAGTCATGTGGTAATACACTGAAGCAGTCAATTAAACCTGGTTTCGATCAATATTTTAGAGGTTAACACCGGTTAGGTCTGGGTTAGGTCCGGGAAATGCGCGCATCTGGCTTACACTTTCGCCATTTTCGCAAACTTGTTGGCCAGATCCTGGGTTTTTTCTGAGTTTGAATCACGTAGTAATGTGGTACCACACTGAGGCAGTCAAGTAAACCTGGTTTCGATCAATATTTTAGAGGATAACACCGGTTAGGTCTGGGTTAGGTCCGGGAAATGCACGCATCTGGCTCATGATTTCGCCATTTTCGCATACTTGTTGGCCAGATCCTGGGTTTTTTCCTTGTTTGAATCACGTAGTAATGTTGTACCACACTGAGGCAGACAATTATACCTGGATTCGGACAGTATTTTAGAGGATAACACCGGTTAGGTCTGGGTTAGGTCCGGGATATGCGCGCATCTGGCTCATGATTTTGCCTTCTTCGCATACTTGTTGGCCAGATCCCGGGCTTTTTTCGTGTTTGAATCACGTAGTAATGTGGCAACACACTGAAGGAGGCAATTAAACCAGGGTTCGATCATTATTTTAGAGGATAACACCAGTTAGGTCTGGGTTAGGTCCGGGAAATGCACGCATCTGGCTCATGATTTCGCCATTTTCGCATACTTGTTGGCCAGATCCTGGGTTTTTTCCTTGTTTGAATCACGTAGTAATGTTGTACCACACTGAGGCAGACAATTAAACCTGGATTCGGACAGTATTTTAGAGGATAACACCGGTTAGGTCTGGGTTAGGTCTGGGTTATGCCCGCATCTGGCTCATGATTTTGTCTTCTTCGCATAGTTGTTGGCCAGATCCTGGGGTTTTTCCGTGTTTGAATCACGTAGTAATGTGGTAACACACTGAAGCAGTCAATTAAGCCTGGTTTCGACCAATGTTTTAGAGGATAACTCCGGTTAGGTCTAGGTGAGGTCTGGGTTATGCCCGCATCTGGCTCATGATTTTGCCTTCTTCGCATACTTGTTGGCCAGATCCTGGGTTTTTTCCGTGTTTGAATCACGCAGTAATGTGGTACCACACTGAAGCAGAAAATTAAACCTGGTTTCGATCAATATTTTAGAGGATAACGCCGGTTAGGTCTGGGTTAGGTCTGGGTTATGCCCGCATCTGGCTTATACTTTCGCCTTTTTCGCAAACTTGCTGACCAGATCCTGGGTTTTTTCCGTGTTTGAATCACGTAGTAATGTTGTACCACACTGAGGCAGTCAATTAAACCTGGTTTCGATCAATATTTTAGAGGATAAAACCCGTTAGGTCTGGGTTAGGTCCGGGATAAGCCCGAATCTGGCTCATGATTTTGCCTTCTTCGCATACTTGTTGGCCAGATCCTGGGTTTTTTTCGTGTTTGAATCACGTAGTAATGTGGTAATACACTGGAGCAGTCAATTAAACCTCGTTTCGCTCAGTATTTTAGAGGATAACACCGGTTAGGTCTGGCTTAGGTCTGGGTTATACCCGCATCTGGCTCATGATTTTGCCTTCTTCGCATACTTGTTGGCCAGATCCTGGGTTTTTTTCGTGTTTGAATCACGTAGGAATGAGGTAACACACTGAAGCAGTCAATTAAACCTCGTTTCGCTCAGTATTTTAGAGGATAACACCGGTTAGGTCTGGCTTAGGTCTGGGTTATACCCGCATCTGGCTCATGATTTTGCCTTCTTCGCATACTTGTTGGCCAGATCCTGGGTGTTTTCCGTGTTTGAATCACGTAGTAATGTGGTAACACACTGAAGCAGTCAATTAAACCAGGTTTCGATCAATATTTTAGAGGATAACACCGGTTAGGTCTGGGTTAGGTCTGGGATATGCGCGCATCTGGCTTATACTTTCGCCTTTTTCGCAAACTTGTTGGCCAGATCCTGGGTTTTTCCCATGATTGAATCACGTAGTAATGTGGTAATACACTGAAGCAGTCAATTAAACCTGGTTTCGATCAATATTTTAGAGGATAACACCGGTTAGGTCTGGGTTAGGTCTGGGTTATGCCCGCATCTGCCTCATGATTTTGCCTTCTTCGCATACTTGTTGGCCAGATCCTGGGTTTTTTTCGTGTTTGAATCACGTAGTAATGTGGTAACACACTGAAGCAGTCAATTAGACCAGGTTTCGATCAATATTTTAGAGGATAACACCGGTTAGGTCTGGGTTAGGTCTGGGATATGCGCGCATCTGGCTTATACTTTCGCCTTTTGCGCAAACTTGTTGGCCAGATCCTGGGTTTTTTCCGTGTTTGAATCACGTAGTAATGTTGTACCACACTGAGGCAGTCAATTAAACCAGGTTTCGATCAATATTTCAGAGGATAACACCGTTTAGGTCTGGGTTAGGTTTGGGTTATGCCCGCATCTGGCTCATGATTTTGCCTTCTTCGCATACTTGTTGGCCAGATCCTGGGTTTTTTTCGTGTTTGAATCACGTAGTAATGTGGTAACACACTGAAGCAGTCAATTAAACCTGGTATCGATCAATATTTTAGAGGATAACACCGGTTAGGTCTGGGTTAGGTCTGGGTTATGCCCGCATCTGGCTCATGATTTTGCCTTCTTCGCATACTTGTTGGCAAGATCCTGGGTTTTTTTCGTGTTTGAATCACGCAGTAATGTGGTACCACACTGAAGCAGAAAATTAAACCTGGTTTCGATCAATATTTTAGAGGATAACGCCGCTTAGGTCTGGGTTAGGTCTGGGTTATGCCCGCATCTGGCTTATACTTTCGCCTTTTTCGCAAACTGGCTGACCAGATCCTGGGTATTTTCCGTGTTTGAATCACGTAGTAATGTTGTACCACACTGAGGCAGTCAATTAAACCTGGTTTCGATCAATATTTTAGAGGATAAAACCCGTTAGGTCTGGGTTAGGTCCGGGATAAGCCCGAATCTGCCTCATGATTTTGCCTTCTTCGCATACTTGTTGGCCAGATCCTGGGTTTTTTTCGTGGTTGAATCACGTAGTAATGTGGTAACACACTGAAGCAGTCAATTAAACCAGGTTTCGATCAATATTTTAGAGGATAACACCGGTTAGGTCTGGGTTAGGTCAGGGATATGCGCGCATCTGGCTTATACTTTCGCCTTTTTCGCAAACTTGTTGGCCAGATCCTGGGTTTTTTCCGTGTTTGAATCACGTAGTAATGTGGTAACACACTGAAGCAGTCAATAAAACCTGGTTTCGATCAATATTTTAGAGGATAACACCGGTTAGGTCTGGGTTAGGTCTGGGTTATGCCCGCATCTGCCTCATGATTTTGCCTTCTTCGCATACTTGTTGGCCAGATCCTGGGTTTTTTTCGTGATTGAATCACGTAGTAATGTGGTAACACACTGAAGCAGTCAATTAAACCTGGTTTCGACAATATTTTACAGGATAACACCGGTTAGGTCTGGGTTAGGTCTGGGATATGCGCGCATCTGGCTTATACTTTCGCCTTTTTCGCAAACATGTTGGCCAGATCCTGGGTTTTTTCCGTGTTTGAATCACGTAGTAATGTTGTACCACACTGAGGCAGTCAATTAAACCTGGTTTCGATCAATATTTCAGAGGATAACACCGGTTAGGTCTGGGTTAGGTCCAGGAAATGCACGCATCTGGCTCATGATTTCGCCTTTTTCGCATACTTGTTGGTCAGATCCAGGGTTTTTTTCGTGTTTGAATCACGTAGTAATGTGGTAACACAATGAAGCAGTCAATTAAACCTGGTTTCGATCAATATTTTAGAGGATAACACCGGTTAGGTCTGGGTTAGGCCTGGGTTATGCCCGCATCTGGCTCATGATTTTGCCTTCTTCGCATACTTGTTGGCCAGATCCTGGGTTTTTTTCGTGTTTGAATCACGTAGTAATGTGGTAACACACGGAAGCAGTCAATTAAACCTGGTTTCGATCAATATTTTAGAGGATAACACCGGTTAGGTCTGGGTTAGGTCTGGGATATGCGCGCATCTGGCTTATACATTCGCCTTTTTCGCAAACTTGTTGGCCAGATCCTGGGGTTTCCCGTGTTTGAATCACGTAGTAATGTGATAATACACTGAAGCAGTCAATTAAACCTGGTTTCGATCAATATTTTAGAGGACAACACCGGTTAGGTCTGGGTTAGGTCTGGGTTATGCCCGCATCTGCCTCATGATTTTGTCTTCTTCGCAAACTTGTTGACCAGATCCTGGGTTTTTTCCGTGTTTGAATCACGTAGTAATGTGGTAATACACTGAAGCAGTCAATTAAACCTGGTTTCGATCAATATTTTAGAGGATAACACCGGTTAGGTCTGGGTTAGGTCCGGGAAATGCACGCATCTGGCTTATGATTTCGCCTTTTTCGCAAACTTGTTGACCAGATCCTGGGTTTTTTCTGTGTTTGAATCACGTAGTAATGTGGTACCACACTGAGGCAGTCAATTAAACCTGGTTTCGATCAATATTTTAGAGGATAACACCGGTTAGGTCTGGGTTAGGTCTGGGATATGCGCGCATCTGGCTTACACTTTCGCCATTTTCGCAAACTTGTTGGCCAGATCCTGGGGTTTTTCTGTGTTTGAATCACGTAGTAATGTGGTACCACACTGAGGCAGTCAATTAAACCTGGTTTCGATCAATATTTTAGAGGATAACACCGGTTAAGTCTGGGTTAGGTCTGGGATATGCGCGCATCTGGCTTATACTTTCGCCTTTTTCGCAAACTTGTTGGCAAGCTCCTGGGTTTTTACCGTGTTTGAAACACGTAGTAATGTGGTAATACACTGAAGCAGTCAATTAAAACTGGTTTCGATCAATATTTTAGAGGATAACACCGGTTAGGTCTGGGTTAGGTCCGGGAAATGCACGCATCTGGCTTATGATTTCGCCTTTTTCGCAAACTTGTTGACCAGATCCTGGGTTTTTTCTGTGTTTAAATCACGTAGTAAGGTGGTACCACACTGAAGCAGTCGATTAAACCAGGTTTCGATCAATATTTTAGAGGATAACACCGGTTAGGTCTGGGTTAGGTCTGGGATATGCGCGCATCTGGCTTATACTTTCGCCTTTTTCGCAAACTTGTTGGCCAGATCCTGGGTTTTTTCCGTGTTTGAATCACGTAGTAATGTTGTACCACACTGAGGCAGTCAATTAAACCTGGTTTCGATCAATATTTCAGAGGATAACAGCGGTTAGGTCTGGGTTAGGTCCGGGAAATGCACGCATCTGGCTCATGATTTCGCCTTTTTCGCAAACATGTTGTCCAGATCCTGGGTTTTTTCCGTGTTTGAATCACGTAGTAATGTGGTAATTCACTGAAGCAGTCCATTAAACCTGGTTTCGATCAATATTTTAGAGGATAACACCGGTTAGGTCTGGGTTAGGTTTGGGTTATGCCCGCATCTGGCTCATGATTTTGCCTTCTTCGCATACTTGTTGGCCAGATCCTGGGTTTTTTTCGTGTTTGAATCACGTAGTAATGTGCTAACACACTGAAGCAGTCAATTAAACCTGGTTTCGATCAATATTTTAGAGGATAACACCGGTTAGGTCTGGGTTAGGTCTGGGTTATGCCCGCATCTGGCTCATGATTTTGCCTTCTTCGCATACTTGTTGGCCAGATCCTGGGTTTTTTTCGTGTTTGAATCACGTAGTAATGTGGTAACACAATGAAGCAGTCAATTAACCCTGGTTTCGATCCATATTTTGGAGGGTAACACCGGTATGGTCTGGGTTAGGTCTGGGTTATGCCCGCATCTGGCTCATGATTTTGCCTTCTTCACCTACTTGTTGGCTAGATCCTGGGTTTTTTTCGTGTTTGAATCACGTAGTAATGTGGTAACACACTGAAGCAGTCAATTAAACCTCGTTTCGCTCAGTATTTTAGAGGGTAACACCGGTTAGGTCTGGCTTAGGTCTGGGTTATACCCGCATCTGGCTCATGATTTTGCCTTCTTCGCATACTTGTTGGCCAGATCCTGGGTTTTTTTCGTGTTTGAATCACGTAGGAATGTGGTACCACACTGAGGCAGTCAATTAAACCTCGTTTCGCTCAGTATTTTAGAGGATAACACCGGTTAGGTCTGGCTTAGGTCTGGGTTATACCCGCATCAGGCTCATGATTTTGCCTTCTTCGCATACTTGTTGGCCAGATCCTGGGTGTTTTCCGTGTTTGAATCACGTAGTAATGTGGTAACACACTGAAGCAGTCAATTTAACCAGGTTTCGATCAATATTTTAGAGGATAACACCGGTTAGGTCTGGGTTAGGTCTGAGATATGCGCGCATCTGGCTTATACTTTCGCCTTTTTCGCAAACTTGTTGGCCAGATCCTGGGTTTTTCCCATGTCTGAATCACGTAGTAATGTGGTAATACACTGAAGCAGTCAATTAAACCTGGTTTCGATCAATATTTTAGAGGATAACACCGGTTAGGTCTGGGTTAGGTCTGGGATATGCGCGCATCTGGCTTATACTTTCGCCTTTTGCGCAAACTTGTTGGCCAGATCCTGGGTTTTTTCCGTGTTTGAGTCACGTAGTAATGTTGTACCACACTGAGGCAGTCAATTAAACCTGGTTTCGATCAATATTTCAGAGGATAACACCGGTTAGGTCTGGGTTAGGTTTGGGTTATGCCCGCATCTGGCTCATGATTTTGCCTTCTTCGCATACTTGTTGGCCAGATCCTGGGTTTTTTTCATGTTTGAATCACGTAGTAATGTGGTAACACACTGAAGCAGTCAATTATACCTGGTATCGATCAATATTATAGAGGATAACACCGGTTAGGTCTGGGTTATGCCCGCATCTGGCTCATGATTTTGCCTTCTTCGCATACTTGTTGGCCAGATCCTGGGTTTTTTTCGTGTTTGAATCACGTAGTAATGTGGTAACACAATGAAGCAGTCAATTAACCCTGGTTTCGATCCATATTTTGGAGGATAACACCGGTTAGGCCTGGGTTAGGTCTGGGATATGCGCGCATCTGGCATATACTTTCGCCTTTATCGCAACTTGTTGGCCAGATCCTGGGTTTTTTCCGTTTTTGAATCGCGTAGTAATGTGGTACCACACTGAGGCAGTCAATTAAACCTGGTTTCGATCAATATTTTAGAGGATAACACCGGTTAGGTCTGGGTTAGGTTTGGGTTATGCCCGCATCTGGCTTATACTTTCGCCTTTTTCGCAAACTTGTTGGCAAGCTCCTGGGTTTTTTCCGTGTTTGAAACACGTAGTAATGTGGTAATACACTGAAGCAGTCAATTAAACCTGGTTTCGATCAATATTTTAGAGGTTAACACCGGTTAGGTCTGGGTTAGGTCCGGGAAATGCGCGCATCTGGCTTATACTTTCGCCATTTTCGCAAACTTGTTGGCCAGATCCTGGGTTTTTTCTGTGTTTGAATCACGTAGTAATGTGGTACCACTCTGAGGCAGTCAATTAAACCTGCTTTCGATCAATATTTCACAGGATAACACCGGTTAGGTCTGCGTTAGGTCTGGGATATGCGCGCATCTGGCTTACACTTTCGCCATTTTCGCAAACTTGTTGGCCAGATCCTGGGTTTTTTCCGTGTTTGAAACACGTAGTAATGTGGTACCACTCTGAGGCAGTCAATTAAACCTGCTTTCGATCAATATTTCACAGGATAACACCGGTTAGGTCTGGGTCAGGTCCGGGATATGCCCGCATCTGGCTCATGATTTTGCCTTCTTCGCATACTTGTTGGCCAGATCCTTGGTTTTTTTCGTGTCTGAATCACGTAGTAATGTGGTAACACACTGAAGGAGTCAATTAAACCTGGTTTCGATCAATATTTTGGAGGATAACACCGGTTAGGTCTGGGTTAGGTCTGGGTTATGCCCGCACCTGGCTCATGATTTTGCCTTCTTCGCATACTTGTTGGCCAGATCCCGGGTTTTTTTCGTGTTTGAATCACGTAGTAATGTGGCAACGAACTGAAGGAGGCAATTAAACCAGGGTTCGATCATTATTTTAGAGGATAACACCGGTTAGGTCTGGGTTAGGTCTGGGATATGCGCGCATCTGGCTTATACTTTCGCCTTTTTCGCAAACTTTTTGGCCAGATCCTGGGTTTTTTCCGTGTTTGAATCACGTAGTAATGTGGTACCACACTGTGGTAGTCAATTAAACCTGGTTTCGATCAATATTTCAGAGGATAACACCGGTTAGGTCTGGGTTAGGTCCGGGAAATGCACGCATCTGGCTCATGATTTCGCCATTTTCGCATACTTGTTGGCCAGATCCTGGGTTTTTTCGTTGTTTGAATCACGTAGTAATGTTGTACCACACTGAGGCAGTCAATTAAACCTGGATTCGGACAGTATTTTAGAGGATAACACCGGTTAGGTCTGGGTTAGGTCTGGGTTATGCCCGCATCTGGCTCATGATTTTGTCTTCTTCGCATACTTGTTGGCCAGATCCTGGGGTTTTTCCGTGTTTGAATCGCGTAGTAATGTGGTAACACACTGAAGCAGTCAATTAAGCCTGGTTTCGACCAATATTTTAGAGGATAACACCGGTTAGGTCTAGGTTAGGTCTGGGTTATGCCCGCATCTGGCTCATGATTTTGCCTTCTTCGCATACTTGTTGGCCAGATCCTGGGTTTTTTCCGTGTTTGAATCACGCGGTAATGTGGTACCACACTGAAGCAGAAAATTAAACCTGGTTTCGATCAATATTTTACAGGATAACCCCGGTTAGGTCTGGGTTAGGTCTGGGTTATGCCCGCATCTGGCTTATACTTTCGCCTTTTTCGCAAACTTGCTGACCAGATCCTGGGTTTTTTCCGTGTTTGAATCACGTAGTAATGTTGTACCACACTGAGGCAGTCAATTAAACGTGGTTTCGATCAATATTTTAGAGGATAAAACCCGTTAGGTCTGGGTTAGGTCCGGGATAAGCCCGAATCAGGCTCATGATTTTGCCTTCTTCGCATACTTGTTGGCCAGATCCTGGGTTTTTTTCGTGTTTGAATCACGTAGTAATGTGGTAATACACTGGGGCAGTCAATTAAACCTGGTTTCGATCAATATTTTAGAGGGTAACACCGGTATGGTCTGGGTTAGGTCTGGGTTATGCCCGCATCTGGCTCATGATTTTGCCTTCTTCGCCTACTTGTTGGCTAGATCCTGGGTTTTTTTCGTGTTTGAATCACGTAGTAATGTGGTAACACACTGAAGCTGTCAATTAAACCTCGTTTCGCTCAGTATTTTAGAGGGTAACACCGGTTAGGTCTGGCTTAGGTCTGGGTTATACCCGCATCTGGCTCATGATTTTGCCTTCTTCGCATACTTGTTGACCAGATCCTGGGTTTTTTTCGTGTTTGAATCACGTAGGAATGTGGTACCACACTGAGGCAGTCAATTAAACCTCGTTTCGCTCAGTATTTTAGAGGATAACACCGGTTAGGTCTGGCTTAGGTCTGGGTTATACCCGCATCAGGCTCATGATTTTGCCTTCTTCGCATACTTGTTGGCCAGATCCTGGGTGTTTTCCGTGTTTGAATCACGTAGCAATGTGGTAACACACTGAAGCAGTCAATTAAACCAGGTTTCGATCAATATTTTAGAGGATAACACCGGTTAGGTCTGGGTTTGGTCTGAGATATGCGCGCATCTGGCTTATACTTTCGCCTTTTTCGCAAACTTGTTGGCCAGATCCTGGGTTTTTCCCATGTCTGAATCACGTAGTAATGTGGTAATACACTGAAGCAGTCAATTAAACCTGGTTTCGATCAATATTTTAGAGGATAACACCGGTTAGGTCTGGGTTAGGTCTGGGTTATGCCCGCATCTGCCTCATGATTTTGCCTCCTTCGCATACTTGTTGGCCAGATCCTGGGTTTTTTTCGTGTTTGAATCACGTAGTAATGTGGTAACACACTGAAGCAGTCAATTAGACCAGGTTTCGATCAATATTTTAGAGGATAACACCGGTTAGGTCTGGGTTAGGTCTGGGATATGCGCGCATCTGGCTTATACTTTCGCCTTTTGCGCAAACTTGTTGGCCAGATCCTGGGTTTTTTCCGTGTTTGAGTCACGTAGTAATGTTGTACCACACTGAGGCAGTCAATTAAACCTGGTTTCGATCAATATTTCAGAGGATAACACCGGTTAGGTCTGGGTTAGGTTTGGGTTATGCCCGCATCTGGCTCATGATTTTGCCTTCTTCGCATACTTGTTGGCCAGATCCTGGGTTTTTTTCATGTTTGAATCACGTAGTAATGTGGTAACACACTGAAGCAGTCAATTAAACCTGGTATCGATCAATATTATAGAGGATAACACCGCTTAGGTCTGGGTTATGCCCGCATCTGGCTCATGATTTTGCCTTCTTCGCATACTTGTTGGCCAGATCCTGGGTTTTTTTCGTGTTTGAATCACGTAGTAATGTGGTAACACAATGAAGCAGTCAATTAACCCTGGTTTCGATCCATATTTTGGAGGATAACTCCGGTTAGGTCTGGGTTAGGTCTGGGATATGCGCGTATCTGGCATATACTTTCGCCTTTATCGCAACTTGTTGGCCAGATCCTGGGTTTTTACCGTGTTTGAATCGCGTAGTAATGTGGTACCACACTGAGGCAGTCAATTAAACCTGGTTTCGAACAATATTTCAGAGGATAACACCGGTTAGGTCTGGGTTAGGTTTGGGTTATGCCCGCATCTGGCTTATACTTTCGCCTTTTTCGCAAACTTGTTGGCAAGCTCCTGGGTTTTTTCCGTGTTTGAAACACGTAGTAATGTGGTAATACACTGAAGCAGTCAATTAAACCTGGTTTCGATCAATATTTTAGAGGTTAACACCGGTTAGGTCTGGGTTATGCCCGCATCTGGCTTATACTTTCGCCTTTTTCGCAAACTTGCTGACCAGATCCTGGGTTTTTTCCGTGTTTGAATCACGTAGTAATGTTGTACCACACTGAGGCAGTCAATTAAACGTGGTTTCGATCAATATTTTAGAGGATAAAACCCGTTAGGTCTGGGTTAGGTCCGGGATAAGCCCGAATCAGGCTCATGATTTTGCCTTCTTCGCATACTTGTTGGCCAGATCCTGGGTTTTTTTCGTGTTTGAATCACGTAGTAATGTGGTAATACACTGGGGCAGTCAATTAAACCTGGTTTCGATCAATATTTTAGAGGGTAACACCGGTATGGTCTGGGTTAGGTCTGGGTTATGCCCGCATCTGGCTCATGATTTTGCCTTCTTCGCCTACTTGTTGGCTAGATCCTGGGTTTTCTTCGTGTTTGAATCACGTAGTAATGTGGTAACACACTGAAGCTGTCAATTAAACCTCGTTTCGCTCAGTATTTTAGAGGGTAACACCGGTTAGGTCTGGCTTAGGTCTGGGTTATACCCGCATCTGGCTCATGATTTTGCCTTCTTCGCATACTTGTTGACCAGATCCTGGGTTTTTTTCGTGTTTGAATCACGTAGGAATGTGGTACCACACTGAGGCAGTCAATTAAACCTCGTTTCGCTCAGTATTTTAGAGGATAACACCGGTTAGGTCTGGCTTAGGTCTGGGTTATACCCGCATCAGGCTCATGATTTTGCCTTCTTCGCATACTTGTTGGCCAGATCCTGGGTGTTTTCCGTGTTTGAATCACGTAGCAATGTGGTAACACACTGAAGCAGTCAATTAAACCAGGTTTCGATCAATATTTTAGAGGATAACACCGGTTAGGTCTGGGTTAGGTCTGAGATATGCGCGCATCTGGCTTATACTTTCGCCTTTTTCGCAAACTTGTTGGCCAGATCCTGGGTTTTTCCCATGTCTGAATCACGTAGTAATGTGGTAATACACTGAAGCAGTCAATTAAACCTGGTTTCGATCAATATTTTAGAGGATAACACCGGTTAGGTCTGGGTTAGGTCTGGGTTATGCCCGCATCTGCCTCATGATTTTGCCTCCTTCGCATACTTGTTGGCCAGATCCTGGGTTTTTTTCGTGTTTGAATCACGTAGTAATGTGGTAACACACTGAAGCAGTCAATTAGACCAGGTTTCGATCAATATTTTAGAGGATAACACCGGTTAGGTCTGGGTTAGGTCTGGGATATGCGCGCATCTGGCTTATACTTTCGCCTTTTGCGCAAACTTGTTGGCCAGATCCTGGGTTTTTTCCGTGTTTGAGTCACGTAGTAATGTTGTACCACACTGAGGCAGTCAATTAAACCTGGTTTCGATCAATATTTCAGAGGATAACACCGGTTAGGTCTGGGTTAGGTTTGGGTTATGCCCGCATCTGGCTCATGATTTTGCCTTCTTCGCATACTTGTTGGCCAGATCCTGGGTTTTTTTCATGTTTGAATCACGTAGTAATGTGGTAACACACTGAAGCAGTCAATTAAACCTGGTATCGATCAATATTATAGAGGATAACACCGCTTAGGTCTGGGTTATGCCCGCATCTGGCTCATGATTTTGCCTTCTTCGCATACTTGTTGGCCAGATCCTGGGTTTTTTTCGTGTTTGAATCACGTAGTAATGTGGTAACACAATGAAGCAGTCAATTAACCCTGGTTTCGATCCATATTTTGGAGGATAACTCCGGTTAGGTCTGGGTTAGGTCTGGGATATGCGCGCATCTGGCATATACTTTCGCCTTTATCGCAAACTTGTTGGCCAGATCCTGGGTTTTTTCCGTGTTTGAAACACGTAGTAATGTGGTACCACTCTGAGGCAGTCAATTAAACCTGCTTTCGATCAATATTTCACAGGATAACACCGGTTAGGTCTGGGTCAGGTCCGGGATATGCCCGCATCTGGCTCATGATTTTGCCTTCTTCGCATACTTGTTGGCCAGATCCTTGGTTTTTTTCGTGTTTGAATCACGTAGTAATGTGGTAACACACTGAAGGAGTCAATTAAACCTGGTTTCGATCAATATTTTAGAGGATAACACCGGTTAGGTCTGGGTTAGGTCTGGGTTATGCCCGCATCTGGCTCATGATTTTGCCTTCTTCGCATACTTGTTGGCCAGATCCCGGGTTTTTTTCGTGTTTGAATCACGTAGTAATGTGGCAACGCACTGAAGGAGGCAATTAAACCAGGGTTCGATCATTATTTTAGAGGATAACACCGGTTAGGTCTGGGTTAGGTCTGGGATATGCGCGCATCTGGCTTATACTTTCGCCTTTTTCGCAAACTTTTTGGCCAGATCCTGGGTTTTTTCCTTGTTTGAATCACGTAGTAATGTTGTACCACACTGAGGCAGTCAATTAAACCTGGATTCGGACAGTATTTTAGAGGATAACACCGGTTAGGTCTGGGTTAGGTCTGGGTTATGCCCGCATCTGGCTCATGATTTTGTCTTCTTCGCATACTTGTTGGCCAGATCCTGGGGTTTTTCCGTGTTTGAATCACGTAGTAATGTGGTAACACACTGAAGCAGTCAATTAAGCCTGGTTTCGACCAATATTTTAGAGGATAACACCGGTTAGGTCTAGGTTAGGTCTGGGTTATGCCCGCATCTGGCTCATGATTTTGCCTTCTTCGCATACTTGTTGGCCAGATCCTGGGTTTTTTCCGTGTTTGAATCACGCAGTAATGTGGTACCACACTGAAGCAGAAAATTAAACCTGGTTTCGATCAATATTTTACAGGATTACCCCGGTTAGGTCTGGGTTAGGTCTGGGTTATGCCCGCATCTGGCTTATACTTTCGCCTTTTTCGCAAACTTGCTGACCAGATCTTGGGTTTTTTCCGTGTTTGAATCACGTAGTAATGTTGTACCACACTGAGGCAGTCAATTAAACGTGGTTTCGATCAATATTTTAGAGGATAAAACCCGTTAGGTCTGGGTTAGGTCCGGGATAAGCCCGAATCTGGCTCATGATTTTGCCTTCTTCGCATACTTGTTGGACAGATCCTGGGTTTTTTTCGTGTTTGAATCACGTAGTAATGTGGTAATACACTGGGGCAGTCAATTAAACCTGGTTTCGATCAATATTTTAGAGGGTAACACCGGTATGGTCTGGGTTAGGTCTGGGTTATGCCCGCATCTGGCTCATGATTTTGCCTTCTTCGCCTACTTGTTGGCTAGATCCTGGGTTTTTTTCGTGTTTGAATCACGTAGTAATGTGGTAACACACTGAAGCAGTCAATTAAACCTCGTTTCGCTCAGTATTTTAGAGGGTAACACCGGTTAGGTCTGGCTTAGGTCTGGGTTATACCCGCATCTGGCTCATGATTTTGCCTTCTTCGCATACTTGTTGGCCAGATCCTGGGTTTTTTTCGTGTTTGAATCACGTAGGAATGTGGTACCACACTGAGGCAGTCAATTAAACCTCGTTTCGCTCAGTATTTTAGAGGATAACACCGGTTAGGTCTGGCTTAGGTCTGGGTTATACCCGCATCAGGCTCATGATTTTGCCTTCTTCGCATACTTGTTGGCCAGATCCTGGGTTTTTTTCGTGTTTGAATCATGTAGTAATGTGGTAACACACTGAAGCAGTCAATTAAACCTGGTATCGATCAATATTATAGAGGATAACACCGGTTAGGTCTGGGTTATGCCCGCATCTGGCTCATGATTTTGCCTTCTTCGCATACTTGTTGGCCAGATCCTGGGTTTTTTTCATGTTTGAATCACGTAGTAATGTGGTAATACACTGAAGCAGTCAATTAAACCTGGTTTCGATCAATATTTTAGAGGATAACACCGGTTAGGTCTGGGTTAGGTCTGGGTTATGCCCGCATCTGCCTCATCATTTTGCCTCCTTCGCATACTTGTTGGCCAGATCCTGGGTTTTTTTCGTGTTTGAATCACGTAGTAATGTGGTAACACACTGAAGCAGTCAATTAGACCAGGTTTCGATCAATATTTTAGAGGATAACACCGGTTAGGTCTGGGTTAGGTCTGGGATATGCGCGCATCTGGCTTATACTTTCGCCTTTTTCGCATACTTGTTGGTCAGATCCTGGGTTTTTTTCGTGTTTGAATCTCCGTAGTAATGTGGTAACACAATGAAGCAGTCAATTAACCCTGGTTTCGAACAATATTTTAGAGGATAACACCGGTTAGGTCTGGGTTAGGCCTGGGTTATGCCCGCATCTGGCTCATGATTTTGCCTTCTTCGCATACTTGTTGGCCAGATCCTGGGTTTTTTTCGTGGTTGAATCACGTAGTAATGTGGTAACACACTGAAGCAGTCAATTAAACCAGGTTTCGATCAATATTTTAGAGGATAACACCGGTTAGGTCTGGGTTAGGTCTGGGATATGCGCGCATCTGGCTTATACTTTCGCCTTTTTCGCAAACTTGTTGGCCAGATCCTGGGTTTTTTCCGTGTTTGAATCACGTAGTAATGTGGTAACACACTGAAGCAGTCAATTAAACCTGGTTTCGATCAATATTTTAGAGGATAACACCGGTTAGGTCTGGGTTAGGTCTGGGTTATGCCCGCATCTGCCTCATGATTTTGCCTTCTTCGCATACTTGTTGGCCAGATCCTGGGTTTTTTTCGTGTTTGAATCACGTAGTAATGTGGTAACACACTGAAGCAGTCAATTAAACCTGGTTTCGATCAATATTTTACTGGATAACACCGGTTTGGTCTGGGTTAGGTCTGGGATATGCGCGCATCTGGCTTATACTTTCGCCTTTTTCGCAAACTTGTTGGTCAGATCCTGGGTTTTTTTCGTGTTTGAATTTCCGTAGTAATGTGGTAACACAATGAAGCAGTCAATTAACCCTGGTTTCGAACAATATTTTAGAGGATAACACCGGTTAGGTCTGGGTTAGGCCTGGATTATGCCCGCATCTGGCTCATGATTTTGCCTTCTTCGCATACTTGTTGGCCAGATCCTGGGTTTTTTTCGTGGTTGAATCACGTAGTAATGTGGTAACACACTGAAGCAGTCAATTAAACCAGGTTTCGATCAATATTTTAGAGGATAACACCGGTTAGGTCTGGGTTAGGTCTGGGATATGCGCGCATCTGGCTTATACTTTCGCCTTTTTCGCAAACTTGTTGGCCAGATCCTGGGTTTTTTCCGTGTTTGAATCACGTAGTAATGTGGTAACACACTGAAGCAGTCAATTAAACCTGGTTTCGATCAATATTTCAGAGGATAACACCGGTTAGGTCTGGGTTAGGTCCAGGAAATGCACGCATCTGGCTCATGATTTCGCCTTTTTCGCATACTTGTTGGTCAGATCCTGGGTTTTTTTCGTGTTTGAATTTCCGTAGTAATGTGGTAACACAATGAAGCAGTCAATTAACCCTGGTTTCGAACAATATTTTAGAGGATAACACCGGTTAGGTCTGGGTTAGGCCTGGATTATGCCCGCATCTGGCTCATGATTTTGCCTTCTTCGCATACTTGTTGGCCAGATCCTGGGTTTTTTTCGTGTTTGAATCACGTAGTAATGTGGTAACACACGGAAGCAGTCAATTAAACCTGGTTTCGATCAATATTTTAGAGGATTACACCGGTTAGGTCTGGGTTAGGTCTGGGATATGCGCGCATCTGGCTTATACATTCGCCTTTTTCGCAAACTTGTTGGCCAGATCCTGGGGTTTTCCCGTGTTTGAATCACGTAGTAATGTGATAATACACTGAAGCAGTCAATTAAACCTGGTTTCGATCAATATTTTAGAGGACAACACCGGTTAGGTCTGGGTTAGGTCTGGGTTATGCCCGCATCTGCCTCATGATTTTGCCTTCTTCGCAGACTTGTTGACCAGATCCTGGGTTTTTTTCGTGTTTGAATCACGTAGTAATGTGGTAACACACTGAAGCAGTCAATTAAACCTGGTTTCGATCAATATTTTACTGGATAACACCGGTTTGGTCTGGGTTAGGTCTGGGATATGCGCGCATCTGGCTTATACTTTCGCCTTTTTCGCAAACTTGTTGGCTAGATCCTGGGTTTTTTCCGTGTTTGAATCAAGTAGTAATGTTGTACCACACTGAGGCAGTCAATTAAACCTGGTTTCGATCAATATTTCAGAGGATAACACCGGTTAGGTCTGGGTTAGGTCCAGGAAATGCACGCATCTGGCTCATGATTTCGCCTTTTTCGCATACTTGTTGGTCAGATCCTGGGTTTTTTTCGTGTTTGAATTTCCGTAGTAATGTGGTAACACAATGAAGCAGTCAATTAACCCTGGTTTCGAACAATATTTTAGAGGATAACACCGGTTAGGTCTGGGTTAGGCCTGGATTATGCCCGCATCTGGCTCATGATTTTGCCTTCTTCGCATACTTGTTGGCCAGATCCTGGGTTTTTTTCGTGTTTGAATCACGTAGTAATGTGGTAACACACGGAAGCAGTCAATTAAACCTGGTTTCGATCAATATTTTAGAGGATTACACCGGTTAGGTCTGGGTTAGGTCTGGGATATGCGCGCATCTGGCTTATACATTCGCCTTTTTCGCAAACTTGTTGGCCAGATCCTGGGGTTTTCCCGTGTTTGAATCACGTAGTAATGTGATAATACACTGAAGCAGTCAATTAAACCTGGTTTCGATCAATATTTTAGAGGACAACACCGGTTAGGTCTGGGTTAGGTCTGGGTTATGCCCGCATCTGCCTCATGATTTTGCCTTCTTCGCAGACTTGTTGACCAGATCCTGGGTTTTTTCCGTGTTTGAATCACGTAGTAATGTGGTAATACACTGAAGCAGTCAATTAAACCTGGTTTCGATCAATATTTTAGAGGATAACACCGGTTAGGTCTGGGTTAGGTCTGGGATATGCGCGCATCTGGCTTACACTTTCGCCATTTTCGCAAACTTGTTGGCCAGATCCTGGGGTTTTTCTGTGTTTGAATCACGTAGTAATGTGGTACCACACTGAGGCAGTCAATTAAACCTGGTTTCGATCAATATTTTAGAGGATAACACCGGTTAGGTCTGGGTTAGGTCTGGGATATGCGCGCATCTGGCTTATACTTTCGCCTTTTTCGCAAACTTGTTGGCAAGCTCCTGGGTTTTTACCGTGTTTGAAACACGTAGTAATGTGGTAATAAACTGAAGCAGTCAATTAAACCTGGTTTCGATCAATATTTTAGAGGATAACACCGGTTAGGTCTGGGTTAGGTCCGGGAAATGCACGCATCTGGCTTATGATTTCGCCTTTTTCGCAAACTTGTTGACCAGATCCTGGGTTTTTTCTGTGTTTAAATCACGTAGTAAGGTGGTACCACACTGAAGCAGTCGATTAAACCAGGTTTCGATCAATATTTTAGAGGATAACACCGGTTAGGTCTGGGTTAGGTCTGGGATATGCGCGCATCTGGCTTATACTTTCGCCTTTTTCGCAAACTTGTTGGCCAGATCCTGGGTTTTTTCCGTGTTTGAATCACGTAGTAATGTTGTACCACACTGAGGCAGTCAATTAAACCTGGTTTCGATCAATATTTCAGAGGAAAACACCGGTTAGGTCTGGGTTAGGTCCAGGAAATGCACGCATCTGGCTCATGATTTCGCCTTTTTCGCATACTTGTTGGTCAGATCCTGGGCTTTTTTCGTGTTTGAATCTCCGTAGTAATGTGGTAACACACGGAAGCAGTCAATTAAACCTGGTTTCGATCAATATTTTAGAGGATTACACCGGTTAGGTCTGGGTTAGGTCTGGGATATGCGCGCATATGGCTTATACATTCGCCTTTTTCGCATACTTGTTGGCCAGATCCTGGGTTTTTTTCGTGTTTGAATCACGTAGTAATGTGGTAATTCACTGAAGCAGTCAATTAAACCTGGTATCGATCAATATTATAGAGGATAACACCGCTTAGGTCTGGGTTATGCCCGCATCTGGCTCATGATTTTGCCTTCTTCGCATACTTGTTGGCCAGATCCTGGGTTTTTTTCGTGTTTGAATCACGTAGTAATGTGGTAACACAATGAAGCAGTCAATTAACCCTGGTTTCGATCCATATTTTGGAGGATAACTCCGGTTAGGTCTGGGTTAGGTCTGGGATATGCGCGCATCTGGCATATACTTTCGCCTTTATCGCAACTTGTTGGCCAGATCCTGGGTTTTTTCCGTGCTTGAATCGCGTAGTAATGTGGTACCACACTGAGGCAGTCAATTAAACCTGGTTTCGAACAATATTTCAGAGGATAACACCGGTTAGGTCTGGGTTAGGTTTGGGTTATGCCCGCATCTGGCTTATACTTTCGCCTTTTTCGCAAACTTGTTGGCAAGCGCCTGGGTTTTTTCCGTGTTTGAAACACGTAGTAATGTGGTAATACACTGAAGCAGTCAATTAAACCTGGTTTCGATCAATATTTTAGAGGTTAACACCGGTTAGGTCTGGGTTAGGTCCGGGAAATGCGCGCATCTGGCTTACACTTTCGCCATTTTCGCAAACTTGTTGGCCAGATCCTGGGTTTTTTCTGTGTTTGAATCACGTAGTAATGTGGTACCACACTGAGGCAGTCAAGTAAACCTGGTTTCGATCAATATTTTAGAGGATAACACCGGTTAGGTCTGGGTTAGGTCTGGGATATGCGCGCATCTGGCTTACACTTTCGCCATTTTCGCAAACTTGTTGGCCAGATCCTGGGTTTTTTCCGTGTTTGAAACACGTAGTAATGTGGTACCACTCTGAGGCAGTCAATTAAACCTGCTTTCGATCAATATTTTAGAGGATAACACCGGTTAGGTCTGGGTTAGGTCTGGGTTATGCCCGCATCTGGCTCATGATTTTGTCTTCTTCGCATACTTGTTGGCCAGATCCTGGGGTTTTTCCGTGTTTGAATCACGTAGTAACGTGGTAACACACTGAAGCAGTCAATTAAGCCTGGTTTCGACCAATATTTTAGAGGATAACACCGGTTAGGTCTAGGTTAGGTCTGGGTTATGCCCGCATCTGGCTCATGATTTTGCCTTCTTCGCATACTTGTTGGCCAGATCACGGGTTTTTTTCGTGTTTGAATCACGTAGTAATGTGGCAACGCACTGAAGGAGGCAATTAAACCAGGGTTCGATCATTATTTTAGAGGATAACACCGGTTAGGTCTGGGTTAGGTCTGGGATATGCGCGCATCTGGCTTATACTTTCGCCTTTTTCGCAAACTTTTTGGCCAGATCCTGGGTTTTTTCCTTGTTTGAATCACGTAGTAATGTTGTACCACACTGAGGCAGTCAATTAAACCTGGATTCGGACAGTATTTTAGAGGATAACACCGGTTAGGTCTGGGTTAGGTCTGGGTTATGCCCGCATCTGGCTCATGATTTTGTCTTCTTCGCATACTTGTTGGCCAGATCCTGGGGTTTTTCCGTGTTTGAATCACGTAGTAATGTGGTAACACACTGAAGCAGTCAATTAAGCCTGGTTTCGACCAATATTTTAGAGGATAACACCGGTTAGGTCTAGGTTAGGTCTGGGTTATGCCCGCATCTGGCTCATGATTTTGCCTTCTTCGCATACTTGTTGGCCAGATCCTGGGTTTTTTCCGTGTTTGAATCACGCAGTAATGTGGTACCACACTGAAGCAGAAAATTAAACCTGGTTTCGATCAATATTTTACAGGATTACCCCGGTTAGGTCTGGGTTAGGTCTGGGTTATGCCCGCATCTGGCTTATACTTTCGCCTTTTTCGCAAACTTGCTGACCAGATCCTGGGTTTTTTCCGTGTTTGAATCACGTAGTAATGTTGTACCACACTGAGGCAGTCAATTAAACGTGGTTTCGATCAATATTTTAGAGGATAAAACCCGTTAGGTCTGGGTTAGGTCCGGGATAAGCCCGAATCTGGCTCATGATTTTGCCTTCTTCGCATACTTGTTGGACAGATCCTGGGTTTTTTTCGTGTTTGAATCACGTAGTAATGTGGTAATACACTGGGGCAGTCAATTAAACCTGGTTTCGATCAATATTTTAGAGGGAAACACCGGTATGGTATGGGTTAGGTCTGGGTTATGCCCGCATCTGGCTCATGATTTTGCCTTCTTCGCCTACTTGTTGGCTAGATCCTGGGTTTTTTTCGTGTTTGAATCACGTAGTAATGTGGTAACACACTGAAGCAGTCAATTAAACCTCGTTTCGCTCAGTATTTTAGAGGGTAACACCGGTTAGGTCTGGCTTAGGTCTGGGTTATACCCGCATCTGGCTCATGATTTTGCCTTCTTCGCATACTTGTTGGCCAGATCCTGGGTTTTTTTCGTGTTTGAATCACGTAGGAATGTGGTACCACACTGAGGCAGTCAATTAAACCTCGTTTCGCTCAGTATTTTAGAGGATAACACCGGTTAGGTCTGGCTTAGGTCTGGGTTATACCCGCATCAGGCTCATGATTTTGCCTTCTTCGCATACTTGTTGGCCAGATCCGGGGTTTTTTTCGTGTTTGAATCATGTAGTAATGTGGTAATTCACTGAAGCAGTCAATTAAACCTGGTATCGATCAATATTATAGAGGATAACACCGCTTAGGTCTGGGTTATGCCCGCATCTGGCTCATGATTTTGCCTTCTTCGCATACTTGTTGGCCAGATCCTGGGTTTTTTTCGTGTTTGAATCACGTAGTAATGTGGTAACACAATGAAGCAGTCAATTAACCCTGGTTCTATCCATATTTTGGAGGATAACTCCGGTTAGGTCTGGGTTAGGTCTGGGATATGCGCGCATCTGGCATATACTTTCGCCTTTATCGCAACTTGTTGGCCAGATCCTGGGTTTTTTCCGTGTTTGAATCGCGTAGTAATGTGGTACCACACTGAGGCAGTCAATTAAACCTGGTTTCGAACAATATTTCAGAGGATAACACCGGTTAGGTCTGGGTTAGGTTTGGGTTATGCCCGCATCTGGCTTATACTTTCGCCTTTTTCGCAAACTTGTTGGCAAGCTCCTGGGTTTTTTCCGTGTTTGAAACACGTAGTAATGTGGTAATACACTGAAGCAGTCAATTAAACCTGGTTTCGATCAATATTTTAGAGGTTAACACCGGTTAGGTCTGGGTTAGGTCCGGGAAATGCGCGCATCTGGCTTACACTTTCGCCATTTTCGCAAACTTGTTGGCCAGATCCTGGGTTTTTTCTGTGTTTGAATCACGTAGTAATGTGGTACCACACTGAGGCAGTCAAGTAAACCTGGTTTCGATCAATATTTTAGAGGATAACACCGGTTAGGTCTGGGTTAGGTCTGGGATATGCGCGCATCTGGCTTACACTTTCGCCATTTTCGCAAACTTGTTGGCCAGATCCTGGGTTTTTTCCGTGTTTGAAACACGTAGTAATGTGGTACCACTCTGAGGCAGTCAATTAAACCTGCTTTCGATCAATATTTTAGAGGATAACACCGGTTAGGTCTGGGTTAGGTCTGGGTTATGCCCGCATCTGGCTCATGATTTTGTCTTCTTCGCATACTTGTTGGCCAGATCCTGGGGTTTTTCCGTGTTTGAATCACGTAGTAATGTGGTAACACACTGAAGCAGTCAATTAAGCCTGGTTTCGACCAATATTTTAGAGGATAACACCGGTTAGGTCTAGGTTAGGTCTGGGTTATGCCCGCATCTGGCTCATGATTTTGCCTTCTTCGCATACTTGTTGGCCAGATCACGGGTTTTTTTCGTGTTTGAATCACGTAGTAATGTGGCAACGCACTGAAGGAGGCAATTAAACCAGGGTTCGATCATTATTTTAGAGGATAACACCGGTTAGGTCTGGGTTAGGTCTGGGATATGCGCGCATCTGGCTTATACTTTCGCCTTTTTCGCAAACTTTTTGGCCAGATCCTGGGTTTTTTCCTTGTTTGAATCACGTAGTAATGTTGTACCACACTGAGGCAGTCAATTAAACCTGGATTCGGACAGTATTTTAGAGGATAACACCGGTTAGGTCTGGGTTAGGTCTGGGTTATGCCCGCATCTGGCTCATGATTTTGTCTTCTTCGCATACTTGTTGGCCAGATCCTGGGGTTTTTCCGTGTTTGAATCACGTAGTAATGTGGTAACACACTGAAGCAGTCAATTAAGCCTGGTTTCGACCAATATTTTAGAGGATAACACCGGTTAGGTCTAGGTTAGGTCTGGGTTATGCCCGCATCTGGCTCATGATTTTGCCTTCTTCGCATACTTGTTGGCCAGATCCTGGGTTTTTTCCGTGTTTGAATCACGCAGTAATGTGGTACCACACTGAAGCAGAAAATTAAACCTGGTTTCCATCAATATTTTACAGGATTACCCCGGTTAGGTCTGGGTTAGGTCTGGGTTATGCCCGCATCTGGCTTATACTTTCGCCTTTTTCGCAAACTTGCTGACCAGATCCTGGGTTTTTTCCGTGTTTGAATCACGTAGTAATGTTGTACCACACTGAGGCAGTCAATTAAACGTGGTTTCGATCAATATTTTAGAGGATAAAACCCGTTAGGTCTGGGTTAGGTCCGGGATAAGCCCGAATCTGGCTCATGATTTTGCCTTCTTCGCATACTTGTTGGACAGATCCTGGGTTTTTTTCGTGTTTGAATCACGTAGTAATGTGGTAATACACTGGGGCAGTCAATTAAACCTGGTTTCGATCAATATTTTAGAGGGAAACACCGGTATGGTCTGGGTTAGGTCTGGGTTATGCCCGCATCTGGCTCATGATTTTGCCTTCTTCGCCTACTTGTTGGCTAGATCCTGGGTTTTTTTCGTGTTTGAATCACGTAGTAATGTGGTAACACACTGAAGCAGTCAATTAAACCTCGTTTCGCTCAGTATTTTAGAGGGTAACACCGGTTAGGTCTGGCTTAGGTCTGGGTTATACCCGCATCTGGCTCATGATTTTGCCTTCTTCGCATACTTGTTGGCCAGATCCTGGGTTTTTTTCGTGTTTGAATCACGTAGGAATGTGGTACCACACTGAGGCAGTCAATTAAACCTCGTTTCGCTCAGTATTTTAGAGGATAACACCGGTTAGGTCTGGCTTAGGTCTGGGTTATACCCGCATCAGGCTCATGATTTTGCCTTCTTCGCATACTTGTTGGCCAGATCCGGGGTTTTTTTCGTGTTTGAATCATGTAGTAATGTGGTAACACACTGAAGCAGTCAATTAAACCTGGTATCGATCAATATTATAGAGGATAACACCGGTTAGGTCTGGGTTATGCCCGCATCTGGCTCATGATTTTGCCTTCTTCGCATACTTGTTGGCCAGATCCTGGGTTTTTTTCATGTTTGAATCACGTAGTAATGTGGTAATACACTGAAGCAGTCAATTAAACCTGGTTTCGATCAATATTTTAGAGGATAACACCGGTTAGGTCTGGGTTAGGTCTGGGTTATGCCCGCATCTGCCTCATCATTTTGCCTCCTTCGCATACTTGTTGGCCAGATCCTGGGTTTTTTTCGTGTTTGAATCACGTAGTAATGTGGTAACACACTGAAGCAGTCAATTAGACCAGGTTTCGATCAATATTTTAGAGGATAACACCGGTTAGGTCTGGGTTAGGTCTGGGATATGCGCGCATCTGGCTCATGATTTTGCCTTCTTCGCATACTTGTTGGCCAGATCCTGGGTTTTTTTCGTGTTTGAATCACGTAGTAATGTGGTAACACACGGAAGCAGTCAATTAAACCTGGTTTCGATCAATATTTTAGAGGATTACACCGGTTAGGTCTGGGTTAGGTCTGGGATATGCGCGCATCTGGCTCATGATTTTGCCTTCTTCGCATACTTGTTGGCCAGATCCTGGGTTTTTTTCGTGTTTGAATCACGTAGTAATGTGGTAACACACGGAAGCAGTCAATTAAACCTGGTTTCGATCAATATTTTAGAGGATAACACCGGTTAGGTCTGGGTTAGGTCTGGGATATGCGCGCATCTGGCTTACACTTTCGCCATTTTCGCAAACTTGTTGGCCAGATCCTGGGGTTTTTCTGTGTTTGAATCACGTAGTAATGTGGTACCACACTGAGGCAGTCAATTAAACCTGGTTTCGATCAATATTTTAGAGGATAACACCGGTTAGGTCTGGGTTAGGTCTGGGATATGCGCGCATCTGGCTTATACTTTCGCCTTTTTCGCAAACTTGTTGGCAAGCTCCTGGGTTTTTACCGTGTTTGAAACACGTAGTAATGTGGTAATAAACTGAAGCAGTCAATTAAACCTGGTTTCGATCAATATTTTAGAGGATAACACCGGTTAGGTCTGGGTTAGGTCTGGGATATGCGCGCATCTGGCTTATACTTTCGCCTTTTTCGCATACTTGTTGGCCAGATCCTGGGTTTTTTCCGTGTTTGAATCACGTAGTAATGTTGTACCACACTGAGGCAGTCAATTAAACCTGGTTTCGATCAATATTTCAGAGGAAAACACCGGTTAGGTCTGGGTTAGGTTTGGGTTATGCCCGCATCTGGCTCATGATTTTGCCTTCTTCGCATACTTGTTGGCCAGATCCTGGGTTTTTTTCGTGTTTGAATCACGTAGTAATGTGGTAACACACTGAAGCAGTCAATTAAACCTGGTTTCGATCAATATTTTAGAGGATAACACCGGTTAGGTCTGGGTTAGGTCTGGGTTATGCCCGCATCTGGCTCATGATTTTGCCTTCTTCGCAAACATGTTGGCCAGATCCTGGGTTTTTTCCGTGTTTGAATCACGTAGTAATGTGGTAACACACTGAAGCAGTCAATTAAACCTGGTTTCGATCAATATTTTAGAGGATAACACCGGTTAGGTCTGGGTTAGGTCTGGGTTATGCCCGCATCTGGCTCATGATTTTGCCTTCTTCGCATACTTGTTGGCCAGATCCTGGGTTTTTTTCGTGTTTGAATCACGTAGTAATGTGGTAACACAATGAAGCAGTCAATTAACCCTGGTTTCGATCCATATTTTGGAGGATAACACCGGTTAGGTCTGGGTTAGGTCTGGGATATGCGCGCATCTGGCATATACTTTCGCCTTTATCGCAACTTGTTGGCCAGATCCTGGGTTTTTTCCGTGTTTGAATCACGTAGTAATGTGGTACCACACTGAGGCAGTCAATTAAACCTGGTTTCGAACAATATTTCAGAGGATAACACCGGTTAGGTCTGGGTTAGGTCCGGGATACGCCCGCATCTGGCTCATGATTTTGCCTTCTTCGCATACTTGTTGGCCAGATCCTAGGTTTTTTTCGAGTTTGAATCACGTAGTAATGTGGTACCACACCGAGGTAGTCAATTAAACCGGGTTTCGATCAATATTTTAGAGGATAACACCTGTTAGGTCTGGGTTAGGTCTGGGATATGCGCGCGTCTGGCTTACAATTTCGCCATTTTCGCAAACTTGTTAGCCAGATCCTGGGTTTTTTCCGTGTTTGAATCACGTAGTAATGTTGTACCACACTGAGGCAGTCAATCAAACCTGGTTTCGATCAATATTTTAGAGGATAGCACCGGTTAGGTCTGGGTTAGGTCTGGGTTATGCCCGCATCTGCCTCATGATTTTGCCTTCTTCGCAAACTTGTTGACCAGATCCTGGGTTTTTTCCGTGTTTGAATCACGTAGTAATGTGGTAATACACTGAAGCAGTCGATTAAACCTGGTTTCGATCAATATTTTAGAGGATAACACCGGGTAGGTCTGGGTTAGGTCTGGGATATGCGCGCATCTGGCTTATACTTTCGCCTTTTTCGCAAACTTGTTGGCAAGCTCCTGGGTTTTTTCCGTGTTTGAAACACGTAGTAATGTGGTAATACACTGAAGCTGTCAATTAAACCTGGTTCGATCAATATTTTAGAGGATAACACCGGTTAGGTCTGGGTTAGGTACGGGAAATACACGCATCTGGCTTATGATTTCGCCTTTTTCACAAACTTGTTGACCAGATCCTGGGTTTTTTCTGTGTTTAAATCACGTAGTAATGTGGTACCACACTGAGGCAGTCAATTAAACCTGGTTTCGATCAATATTTTAGAGGATAACACCGGTTAGGTCTGGGTTAGGTCTGGGATATGCGCGCATCTGGCTTACACTTTCGCCATTTTCGCAAACTTGTTGGCCAGATCCTGGGTTTTTTTCGTGTTTGAATCACGTAGTAATTTTGTACCACACTGAGGCAGTCAATTAAACCTGGTTTCGATCAATATTTCAGAGGATAACAGCGGTTAGGTCTGGGTTAGGTCCGGGAAATGCACGCATCTGGCTCATGATTTCGCCTTTTTCGCAAACATGTTGGCCAGATCCTGGGTTTTTTCCGTGTTTGAATCACGTAGTAATGTGGTAATTCACTGAAGCAGTCAACTAAACCTGGTTTCGATCAATATTTTAGAGGATAACACCGGTTAGGTCTGGGTTAGGTCTGGGTTATGCCCGCATCTGGCTCATGATTTTGCCTTCTTCGCATACTTGTTGGCCAGATCCTGGGTTTTTTTCGTGTTTGAATCACGTAGTAATGTCGTAACACACTGGAGCAGTCAATTGAACCTGGTTTCGATCAATATTTTAGAGGATAACACCGGTTAGGTCTGGGTTAGGTCTGGGTTATGCCCGCATCTGGCTCATGATTTTGCCTTCTTCGCATACTTGTTGGCCAGATCCTGGGTTTTTTTCGTGTTTGAATCCCGTAGTAATGTGGTAACACACTGAAGCAGTCAATTAAACCTGGTTTCGATCAATATTTTAGAGGATAACACCGGTTAGGTCTGGGTTAGGTCTGGGATATGCGCGCATCTGGCTTACACTTTCGCCATTTTCGCAAACTTGTTGCCCAGATCCTGGGTTTTTTCCGTGTTTGAATCACGTAGTAATGTGGTACCACACTGAGGCAGTCAATTAAACCTGGTTTCGAACAATATTTCAGAGGATAACACCGGTTGGGTATGGGTTAGGACCGGGATATGCCCGCATCTGCCTCATGATTTTGCCTTCTTCGCATACTTGTTGGCCAGATCCTGGGTTTTTTTCGTGTTTGAATCACGTAGTAATGTGGTAACACACTGAAGCAGTCAATCAAACCTGGTTTCGATCAATATTTTAGAGGATAACACCGGTTAGGTCTGGGTTAGGTCTGTGTTATGCCCGGATCTGGCTCATGATTTTGCCTTCTTCGCATACCTGTTGGCCAGATCCTGGGTTTTTTTCGTGTTTGAATCACGTAGTAATGTGGTAACACACTGATGCAGTCAATTAAACCTGGTTTCGATCAATATTTTAGAGGATAACACCGGTTAGGTCTGGGTTAGGTCTGGGATATGCGCGCATCTGGCATATACTTTCGCCTTTTACGCAAACTTGTTGGCTAGATCCAGGGTTTTTTTCGTGATTGAATCACGTAGTAATGTGGTAACACACTGAAGCAGTCAATCAAACCTGGTTTCGATCAATATTTTAGAGGATAACACCGGTTAGGTCTGGGTTAGGTCTGGGATATGCGCGCATCTGGCTTATACTTTCGCCTTTTTCGCAAACTTGTTGGCAAGCTCCTGGGTTTTTTCCGTGTTTGAATCACGTAGTGTTGTTGTACCACACTGAGGCAGTCAATTAAACCTGGTTTCGATCAATATTTCAGAGGATAACACCGGTTAGGTCTGGGTTAGGTCTGGGATATGCGCGCATCTGGCTTATACTTTCGCCTTTTTCGCAAACTTGTTGGCAAGCTCCTGGGTTTTTTCCGTGTTTGAATCACGTAGTAATGTGGTAACACAATGAAGCAGTCAATTAACCCTGGTTTCGATCCATATTTTGGAGGATAATACCGGTTAGGTCTGGGTTAGGTCTGGGTTATGCCCGGATCTGGCTCATGATTTTGCCTTCTTCGCATACCTGTTGGCCAGATCCTGGGTTTTTTTCGTGTTTGAATCACGTAGTAATGTGGTAACACACTGATGCAGTCAATTAAACCTGGTTTCGATCAATATTTTAGAGGATAACACCGGTTAGGTCTGGGTTAGGTCTGGGATATGCGCGCATCTGGCATATACTTTCGCCTTTTACGCAAACTTGTTGGCTAGATCCTGGGTGTTTTCCGTGTTTGAAACACGTAGTAATGTTGTACCACACTGAGGCAGTCAATTAAACCAGGTTTCGATCAATATTTTAGAGGATAACACCAGTTAGGTCTGGGTTAAGTCTGGGATATGCGCGCATCTGGCTTATGCTTTCGCCTTTTTCGCAAACTTGTTGGCAAGCTCCTGGGTTTTTTCCGTGTTTGAATCACGTAGTAATGTTGTACCACACTGAGGCAGTCTATTAAACCTGGTTTCGATCAATATTTCAGAGGATAACACCGGTTAGGTCTGGGTTAGGTCTGGGATATGCGCGCATCTGGCTTATACTTTCGCCTTTTTCGCAAACTTGTTGGCAAGCTCCTGGGTTTTTTCCGTGTTTGAATCACGTAGTAATGTGGTAACACAATGAAGCAGTCAATTAAACCCGGTTTCGATCAATATTTCAGAGGATAACACCGGTTAGGTCTGGGTTAGGTCTGGGTTATGCCCGCATCTGGCTCATGATTTTGCCTTATTCGCATACTTGTTAGCCAGATCCTGGGTTTTTTTCGTGTTTGAATCACGTAGTAATGTGGTAATACACTGAAGCAGTCAATTAAACCTGGTTTCGATCAATATTTTAGAGGATAACACCGGTTAGGTCTGGGTTAGGTCCGGGAAATGCACGCATCTGGCTTATGATTTCGCCTTTTTCGCAAACTTGTTGGCCAGATCCTGGGCTTTGTCCGTGTTTGAATCACGTAGTAATGTGGTAATACACTGAAGCAGTCAATTAAACCTGGTTTCGATCAATATTTTAGAGGATAACACCGGTTAGGTCTGGGTTAGGTCTGGGATATGCGCGCATCTGGCCTATACTTTCGCCTTTTTCGCAAACTTGTTGGCAAGCTCCTGGGTTTTTTCCGTGTTTGAATCACGTAGTAATGTTGTACCACACTGAGGCAGTCAATTAAACCTGGTTTCGATCAATATTTCAGAGGATAACACCGGTTAGGTCTGGGTTAGGTCTGGGTTATGCCCGCATCTGGCTCATGATTTTGCCTTATTCGCATACTTGTTGGCCAGATCCTGGGTTTTTTCCGTGTTTGAATCACGTAGTAATGTGGTAATTCACTGAAGCAGTCAATTAAACCTGGTTTCGATCAATATTTTAGAGGATAACACCGGTTAGGTCTGGGTTAGGTTTGGGTTATGCCCGCATCTGGCTCATGATTTTGCCTTCTTCGCATACTTGTTGGCCAGATCCTGGGTTTTTTTCGTGTTTGAATCACGTAGTAATGTGGTAACACACTGAAGCAGTCAATTAAACCTGGTTTCGATCAATATTTTAGAGGATATCACCGGTTAGGTCTGGGTTAGGTCTGAGTTATGCCCGCATCTGGCTCATGATTTTGCCTTATTCGCATACTTGTTGGCCAGATCCTGGGTTTTTTTCGTGTTTGAATCATGAGGTAATGTGGTACGACACAGAGACAATCCATTAAACCTGGATTCGGACAGTATTTTAGAGGATAACACCGGTTAGGTCTGGGTTAGGTCTGGGATATGCGCGCATCTGGCTTACACTTTCGCCATTTTCGCAAACTTGTTGGCCAGATCCTGGGTTTTTTTCGTGTTTGAATCACGTAGTAATGTTGTACCACACTGAGGCAGTCAATTAAACCTGGTTTCGATCAATATTTCAGAAGATAACACCGGTTAGGTCTGGGTTAGGTCCGGGAAATGCACGCATCTGGCTCATGATTTCGCCTTTTTCGCAAACTTGTTGGTTAGATCCTGGGTTTTTTTCGTGTTTGAATCACGTAGTAATGTTGTACCACACTGAGGCAGTCAATTAAACCTGGTTTCGATCAATATTTCAGAGGATAACAGCGGTTAGGTCTGGGTTAGGTCCGGGAAATGCACGCAACTGGCTCATGATTTCGCCTTTTTCGCAAACTTGTTGGCCAGATCCTGGGTTTTTTCCGTGTTTGAATCACGTAGTAATGTGGTAATTCACTGAAGCAGTCAATTAAACCTGGTTTCGATCAATATTTTAGAGGATAACACCGGTTAGGTCTGGGTTAGGTTTGGGTTATGCCCGCATCTGGCTCATGATTTTGCCTTCTTCGCATACTTGTTGGCCGGATCCTGGGTTTTTTTCGTGTTTGAATCACGTAGTAATGTGGCAACACACTGAAGCAGTCAATTAAACCTGGTTTCGATCAATATTTTAGAGGATAACACCGGTTAGGTCTGGGTTAGGTCTGAGTTATGCCCGCATGTGGCTCATGATTTTGCCTTATTCGCATACTTGTTGGCCAGATCCTGGGTTTTTTTCGTGTTTGAATCACGTAGTAATGTGGTAATTCACTGAAGCAGTCAATTAAACCTGGTTTCGATCAATATTTTAGAGGATAACACCGGTTAGGTCTGGGTTAGGTCTGGGATATGCGCGCATCTGGCTTATACTTTCGCCTTTTTCGCAAACTTGTTGGCAAGCTCCTGGGTTTTTTCCGTGTTTGAATCACGTAGTAATGTTGTACCACACTGAGGCAGTCAACTAAACCTGGTTTCGATCAATATTTCAGAGAATAACACCGGTTAGGTCTGGGTTAGGTCCGGGAAATGCACGCATCTGGCTCATGATTTCGCCTTCTTCGCATACTTGTTGGCCAGATCCTGGGTTTTTTTCGTGTTTGAATCACGTAGTAATGTGGTGACACACTGAAGCAGTCAATTACACCTGGATTCGATCAATATTTTAGAGGATAACACCGGTTAGGTCTGGGTTAGGTCTGCGTTATGCCCGCATCTGGCTCATGATTTTGCCTTCTTCGCATACTTGTTGGCCAGATCCTGGGTTTTTTTCGTGTTTGAATCACGTAGTAATGTGGTAACACACTGAAGCAGTCAATTGAACCTTGTTTCGATCAATATTTTAGAGGATAACACCGGTTAGGTCTGGGTTAGGTCTGGGTTATGCCCGCATCTGGCTCATGATTTCGCCTTCTTCGCATACTTGTTGGCCAGATCCTGGGTTTTTTTCGTGTTTGAATCACGTAGTAATGTGGTAACACACTGAAGCAGTCAATTACACCTGGTTTCGATCAATATTTTAGAGGATAACACCGGTTAGGTCTGGGTTAGGTCTGGGTTATGCCCGCATCTGGCTCATGATTTAGCCTTCTTCGCATACTTGTTGGCCAGATCCTGGGTTTTTTTCGTGTTTGAATCCCGTAGTAATGTGGTAACACACTGAAGTAGTCAATTGAACCTTGTTTCGATCAATATTTTAGAGGATAACACCGGTTAGGTCTGGGTTAGGTCTGGGTTATGCCCGCATCTGGCTCATGATTTTGCCTTCTTCGCATACTTGTTGGCCAGATCCTGGGTTTTTTTCGTGTTTGAATCACGTAGTAATGTGGTAACACACTGAAGCAGTCAATTAAACCTGGTTTCGATCAATATTTTAGAGGATAACACCGGTTAGGTCTGGGTTAGGTCTGGGATATGCGCGCATCTGGCTTACACTGTCGCCATTTTCGCAAACTTGTTGGCCAGATCCTGGGTTTTTTTCGTGTTTGAATCACGTAGTAATGTTGTACCACACTGAGGCAGTCAATTAAACCTGGTTTCGATCAATATTTCAGAGAATAACACCGGTTAGATCTGGGTTAGGTCCGGGAAATGCACGCATCTGGCTCATGATTTCGCCTTCTTCGCATACTTGTTGGCCAGATCCTGGGTTTTTTTCGTGTTTGAATCACGTAGTAATGTGGTAACACACTGAAGCAGTCAATTACACCTGGTTTCGATCAATATTTTAGAGGATAACACCGGTTAGGTCTGGGTTAGGTCTGCGCTATGCCCGCATCTGGCTCATGATTTTGCCTTCTTCGCATACTTGTTGGCCAGATCCTGGGTTTTTTTCGTGTTTGAATCACGTAGTAATGTGGTAACACACTGAAGCAGTCAATTGAACCTTGTTTCGATCAATATTTTAGAGGATAACACCGGTTAGGTCTGGGTTAGGTCTGGGTTATGCCCGCATCTGGCTCATGATTTTGCCTTCTTCGCATACTTGTTGGCCAGATCCTGGGTTTTTTTCGTGTTTGAATCACGTAGTAATGTGGTAACACACTGAAGCAGTCAATTAAACCTGGTTTCGATCAATATTCTAGAGGATAACACCGGTTAGGTCTTGGTTAGGTCTCCGATATGCGCGCATCTGGCTTACACTTTCGCCATTTTCGCAAAGTTGTTGCCCAGATCCTGGGTTTTTGCCGTGTTTGAATCACGTAGTAATGTTGTACCACACTGAGGCAGTCAATTAAACCTGGTTTCGATCAATATTTTAGAGGATAACACCGGTTAGGTCTGGGTTAGGTCTGGGTTATGCCCGCATCTGCCTCATGATTTTGCCTTCTTCGCATACTTGTTGGCCAGATCCTGGGTTTTTTTCGTGTTTGAATCACGTAGTAATGTGGTAACACACTGAAGCAGTCAATTAAACCAGGTTTCGATCAATATTTTACAGGATAACACCGGTTAGGTCTGGGTTAGGTCTGAGATATGCGCGCATCTGGCTTATACTTTCGCCTTTTTCGCAAACTTGTTGGCCAGATCCTGGGTTTTTTCCGTGTTTGAAACACGTAGTAATGTGGTACCACACTGAGGCAGTCATTTAAACCTGCTTTCGATCAATATTTCACAGGATAACACCGGTTAGGTCTGGGTTAGGTCCGGGAAATGCACGCATCTGGCTCATGATTTCGTCTTTTTCGCAAACTTGTTGGCCATATCCTGGGTTTTTTCCGTGTTTGAATCACGTAGTAATGTGGTAATTCACTGAAGCAGTCAATTAAACCTGGTTTCGATCAATATTTTAGAGGATAACACCGGTTAGGTCTGGGTTAGGTCTGGGTTATGCCCGCATCTGCCTCATGATTTTGCCTTCTTCGCATACTTGTTGGCCAGATCCTGGGTTTTTTTCGTGTTTGAATCACGTAGTAATGTGGTAACACACTGAAGCAGTCAATTAAACCAGGTTTCGATCAATATTTTACAGGATAACACCGGTTAGGTCTGGGTTAGGTCTGGGATATGCGCGCATCTGGCTTATACTTTCGCCTTTTTCGCAAACTTGTTGGCAAGCTCCTGGCTTTTTTCCGTGTTTGAATCACGTAGTAATGTTGTACCACACTGAGGCAGTCAATTAAACCTGGTTTCGATCAATATTTCAGAGAATAACACCGGTTAGGTCTGGGATAGGTCCGGGAAATGCACGCATCTGGCTCATGATTTCGCCTTATTCGCAAACTTGTTGGCCAGATCCTGGGATTTTTCCGTGTTTGAATCACGTAGTAATGTGGTAATTCACTGAAGCAGTCAATTAAACCTGGTTTCGATCAATATTTTAGAGGATAACACCGGTTAGGTCTGGGTTAGGTCTCGGATATGCGCGCATCTGTCTTACACTTTCGCCATTTTCCCAAACGTGTTGCCCAGATCCTGGGTTTTTTCCGTGTTTGAAACACGTAGTAATGTGGTACCACACTGAGGCAGTCATTTAAACCTGCTTTCGATCAATATTTCACAGGATAACACCGGTTAGGTCTGGGTCAGGTCCGGGATATGCCCGCATCTGGCTCATGATTTTGCCTTCTTCGCATACTTGTTGGCCAGATCCTAGGTTTTTTTCGAGTTTGAATCACGTAGTAATGTGGTACCACACTGAAGCAGTCAACTGAACCTGGTTTCGATCAATATTTTAGAGGATAACACCGGTTAGGTCTGGGCTAGGTCTGGGTTATGCCCGCATCTGGCTCATGATTTCGCCTTCTTCGCATACTTGTTGGCCAGATCCTGGGTTTTTTTCGTGTTTGAATCACGTAGTAATGTGGTAACACACTGAAGCAGTCAATTAAACCTGGTTTCGATCAATATTTTAGAGGATAACACCGGTTAGGTCTGGGTTAGGTCTGGGATATGCGCGCATCTGGCTTACACTGTCGCCATTTTCGCAAACTTGTTGGCCAGATCCTGGGTTTTTTTCGTGTTTAAATCACGTAGTAATGTTGTACCACACTGAGGCAGTCAATTAAACCTGGATTCGATCAATATTTCAGAAGATAACACCGGTTAGGTCTGGGTTAGGTCCGGGAAATGCACGCATCTGGCTCATGATTTCGCCTTTTTCGCAAACTTGTTGGCCAGACCCTGGATTTTTTCCGTGTTTGAATCACGTAGTAATGTGGTAATTCACTGAAGCAGTCAATTAAACCTGGTTTCGATCAATATTTTAGAGGATAACACCGGTTAGGTCTGGGTTAGGTCTGGGATATGCGCGCATCTGGCTTATACTTTCGCCTTTTTCGCAAACTTGTTGGCAAGCTCCTGGGTTTTTTCCGTGTTTGAATCACGTAGTAATGTTGTACCACACTGAGGCAGTCAATTAAACCTGGTTTCGATCAATATTTCAGAGAATAACACCGGTTAGATCTGGGTTAGGTCCGGGAAATGCACGCATCTGGCTCATGATTTCGCCTTCTTCGCATACTTGTTGGCCAGATCCTGGGTTTTTTTCGTGTTTGAATCACGTAGTAATGTGGTAACACACTGAAGCAGTCAATTACACCTGGTTTCGATCAATATTTTAGAGGATAACACCGGTTAGGTCTGGGTTAGGTCTGCGCTATGCCCGCATCTGGCTCATGATTTTGCCTTCTTCGCATACTTGTTGGCCAGATCCTGGGTTTTTTTCGTGTTTGAATCACGTAGTAATGTGGTAACACACTGAAGCAGTCAATTGAACCTTGTTTCGATCAATATTTTAGAGGATAACACCGGTTAGGTCTGGGTTAGGTCTGGGTTATGCCCGCATCTGGCTCATGATTTTGCCTTCTTCGCATACTTGTTGGCCAGATCCTGGGTTTTTTTCGTGTTTGAATCACGTAGTAATGTGGTAACACACTGAAGCAGTCAATTAAACCTGGTTTCGATCAATATTCTAGAGGATAACACCGGTTAGGTCTTGGTTAGGTCTCCGATATGCGCGCATCTGGCTTACACTTTCGCCATTTTCGCAAAGTTGTTGCCCAGATCCTGGGTTTTTTCCGTGTTTGAATCACGTAGTAATGTTGTACCACACTGAGGCAGTCAATTAAACCTGGTTTCGATCAATATTTTAGAGGATAACACCGGTTAGGTCTGGGTTAGGTCTGGGTTATGCCCGCATCTGCCTCATGATTTTGCCTTCTTCGCATACTTGTTGGCCAGATCCTGGGTTTTTTTCGTGTTTGAATCACGTAGTAATGTGGTAACACACTGAAGCAGTCAATTAAACCAGGTTTCGATCAATATTTTACAGGATAACACCGGTTAGGTCTGGGTTAGGTCTGAGATATGCGCGCATCTGGCTTATACTTTCGCCTTTTTCGCAAACTTGTTGGCCAGATCCTGGGTTTTTTCCGTGTTTGAAACACGTAGTAATGTGGTACCACACTGAGGCAGTCATTTAAACCTGCTTTCGATCAATATTTCACAGGATAACACCGGTTAGGTCTGGGTTAGGTCCGGGAAATGCACGCATCTGGCTCATGATTTCGTCTTTTTCGCAAACTTGTTGGCCATATCCTGGGTTTTTTCCGTGTTTGAATCACGTAGTAATGTGGTAATTCACTGAAGCAGTCAATTAAACCTGGTTCCGATCAATATTTTAGAGGATAACACCGGTTAGGTCTGGGTTAGGTCTGCGTTATGCCCGCATCTGCCTCATGATTTTGCCTTCTTCGCATACTTGTTGGCCAGATCCTGGGTTTTTTTCGTGTTTGAATCACGTAGTAATGTGGTAACACACTGAAGCAGTCAATTAAACCAGGTTTCGATCAATATTTTACAGGATAACACCGGTTAGGTCTGGGTTAGGTCTGGGATATGCGCGCATCTGGCTTATACTTTCGCCTTTTTCGCAAACTTGTTGGCAAGCTCCTGGCTTTTTTCCGTGTTTGAATCACGTAGTAATGTTGTACCACACTGAGGCAGTCAATTAAACCTGGTTTCGATCAATATTTCAGAGAATAACACCGGTTAGGTCTGGGATAGGTCCGGGAAATGCACGCATCTGGCTCATGATTTCGCCTTATTCGCAAACTTGTTGGCCAGATCCTGGGATTTTTCCGTGTTTGAATCACGTAGTAATGTGGTAACACACTGAAGCAGTCAATTAAACCAGGTTTCGATCAATATTTTACAGGATAACACCGGTTAGGTCTGGGTTAGGTCTGAGATATGCGCGCATCTGTCTTATACTTTCGCCTTTTTCGCAAACTTGTTGGCCAGATCCTAGGTTTTTTTCGAGTTTGAATCACGTAGTAATGTGGTACCACACTGAGGTAGACAATTAAACCTGGTTTCGATCAATATTTCAGAGGATAACAGCGGTTAGGTCTGGGTTAGGTCCGGGAAATGCACGCATCTGGCTCATGATTTCGCCTTTTTCGCAAACTTGTTGGCCAGATCCTGGGTTTTTTCCGTGTTTGAATCACGTAGTAATGTGGTAATTCACTGAAGCAGTCAATTAAACCTGGTTTCGATCAATATTTTAGAGGATAACACCGGTTAGGTCTGGGTTAGGTCTCGGATATGCGCGCATCTGTCTTACACTTTCGCCATTTTCCCAAACGTGTTGCCCAGATCCTGGGTTTTTTCCGTGTTTGAAACACGTAGTAATGTGGTACCACACTGAGGCAGTCATTTAAACCTGCTTTCGATCAATATTTCACAGGATAACACCGGTTAGGTCTGGGTCAGGTCCGGGATATGCCCGCATCTGGCTCATGATTTTGCCTTCTTCGCATACTTGTTGGCCAGATCCTAGGTTTTTTTCGAGTTTGAATCACGTAGTAATGTGGTACCACACTGAAGCAGTCAACTGAACCTGGTTTCGATCAATATTTTAGAGGATAACACCGGTTAGGTCTGGGCTAGGTCTGGGTTATGCCCGCATCTGGCTCATGATTTCGCCTTCTTCGCATACTTGTTGGCCAGATCCTGGGTTTTTTTCGTGTTTGAATCACGTAGTAATGTGGTAACACACTGAAGCAGTCAATTAAACCTGGTTTCGATCAATATTTTAGAGGATAACACCGGTTAGGTCTGGGTTAGGTATGGGTTATGCCCGCATCTGGCTCACGATTTTGCCTTCTTCGCATACTTGTTGGCCAGATCCTGGGTTTTTTTCGTGTTTGAATCACGTAGTAATGTGGTAACACACTGAAGCAGTCAATTAAACCTGGTTTCCATCAATATTTTATAGGATAACACCGGTTAGGTCTGGGTTAGGTCTGAGATATGCGCGCATCTGGCTTATACTTTCGCCTTTTTCGCAAACTTGTTGGCCAGATCCTGGGTTTTTTCCGTGTTTGAAACACGTAGTAATGTGGTACCACACTGAGGCAGTCATTTAAACCTGCTTTCGATCAATATTTCACAGGCTAACACCGGTTAGGTCTGGGTCAGGTCCGGGATATGCCCGCATCTGGCTCATGATTTTGCCTTCTTCGCATACTTGTTGGCCAGATCCTAGGTTAATTCGAGTTTGAATCACGTAGTAATGTGGTACCACACTGAGGTAGACAATTAAACCTGGTTTCGATCAATATTTCAGAGGATAACACCGGTTAGGTCTGGGATAGGTCCGGGAAATGCACGCATCTGACTTATACTTTTGCCTTTTTCGCAAACTTGTTGGCAAGCTCCTGGGTTTTTTCCGTGTTTGAATCACGTAGTAATGTGGTAACACACTGAAGTAGTCAATTAAACCTGGTTTCGATCAATATTTTAGAGGATAACACCGGTTAGGTCTGGGTTAGGTCTGGGTTATGCCCGCATCTGCCTCATGATTTTGCCTTCTTCGCATACTTGTTGGCCAGATCCTGGGTTTTTTTCGTGTTTGAATCACGTAGTAATGTGGTAACACACTGAAGCAGTCAATTAAACCTGGTTTCCATCAATATTTTATAGGATAACACCGGTTAGGTCTGGGTTAGGTCTGAGATATGCGCGCATCTGGCTTATACTTTCGCCTTTTTCACAAACTTGTTGGCCAGATCCTGGGTTTTTTTCGTGTTTGAATCACGTAGTAATGTTGTGCCACACTGAGGCAGTCAATTAAACCTGGTTTCGATCAATATTTTAGAGGATAACACCGGTTAGGTCTGGGTTAGGTCCGGGAAATGCACGCATCTGGCTTATGATTTCGATATTTTCGCAAACTTGTTGACCAGATCCTGGGTTTTTTCCGTGTTTGAATCACGTAGTAATGTAGTACCACACTGAGGCAGTCAATTAAACCTGGTTTCGATCAATATTTTAGAGGATAACACCGGTTTGGTCTGGGTTAGGTCTGGGTTATGCCCGCATCTGCCTCATGATTTTGCCTTCTTCGCATACTTGTTGGCCAGATCCTGGGTTTTTTTCGTGTTTGAATCACGTAGTAATGTGGTAACACACTGAAGCAGTCAATTAAACCAGGTTTCGATCAATATTTTACAGGATAACACCGGTTAGGTCTGGGTTAGGTCTGAGATATGCGCGCATCTGGCTTATACTTTCGCCTTTTTCGCAAACTTGTTGGCCAGATCCTAGGTTTTTTTCGAGTTTGAATAACGTAGTAATGTGGTACCACCCTGAGGTAGACAATTAAACCTGGTTTCGATCAATATTTCAGAGGATAACAGCGGTTAGGTCTGGGTTAGGTCCGGGAAATGCACGGGTCTGGCTCATGATTTCGCCTTTTTCGCAAACTTGTTGGCCAGATCCTGGGTTTTCTCCGTGTTTGAATCACGTAGCAATGTGGTAATTCACTGAAGCAGTCAATTAAACCTGGTTTCGATCAATATTTTAGAGGATAACACCGGTTAGGTCTGGGTTAGGTCTGGGTTATGCCCGCATCTGCCTCATGATTTTGCCTTCTTCGCATACTTGTTGGCCAGATCCTGGGTTTTTTTCGTGTTTGAATCACGTAGTAATGTGGTAACACACTGAAGCAGTCAATTAAACCTGGTTTCGATCAATATTCTAGAGGATAACACCGGTTAGGTCTGGGTTAGGTCTCGGATATGCGCGCATCTGGCTTACACTTTCGCCATTTTCGCAAAGTTGTTGCCCAGATCCTGGGTTTTTTCCGTGTTTGAATCACGTAGTAATGTTGTACCACACTGAGGCAGTCAATTAAACCTGGTTTCGATCAATATTTCACAGGATAACACCGGTTAGGTCTGGGTTAGGTCCGGGAAATGCACGCATCTGGCCCATGATTTCGCCTTTTTCGCAAACTTATTGGCCAGATCCTGGGTTTTTTTCGTGTTTGAATCACGTAGTAATGTGGTAACACACTGAAGCAGTCAATTAAACCTGGTTTCCATCAATATTTTACAGGATAACACCGGTTAGGTCTGGGTTAGGTCTGAGATATGCGCGCATCTGGCTTATACTTTCGCCTTTTTCGCAAACTTGTTGGCCAGATCCTGGGTTTTTACCGTGTTTGAATCACGTAGTAATGTGGTACCACACTGAGGCAGTCATTTAAACCTGCTTTCGATCAATATTTCACAGGCTAACACCGGTTAGGTCTGGGTCAGGTCCGGGATATGCCCGCATCTGGCTCATGATTTTGCCTTCTTCGCATACTTGTTGGCCAGATCCTAGGTTAATTCGAGTTTGAATCACGTAGTAATGTGGTACCACACTGAGGTAGACAATTAAACCTGGTTTCGATCAATATTTCAGAGGATAACACCGGTTAGGTCTGGGTTAGGTCCGGGAAATGCACGCATCTGGCTTATGATTTCGATATTTTCGCAAACTTGTTGACCAGATCCTGGGTTTTTTCCGTGTTTGAATCACGTAGTAATGTAGTACCACACTGAGGCAGTCAATTAAACCTGGTTTCGATCAATATTTTAGAGGATAACACCGGTTTGGTCTGGGTTAGGTCTGGGTTATGCCCGCATCTGCCTCATGATTTTGCCTTCTTCGCATACTTGTTGGCCAGATCCTGGGTTTTTTTCGTGTTTGAATCACGTAGTAATGTGGTAACACACTGAAGCAGTCAATTAAACCAGGTTTCGATCAATATTTTACAGGATAACACCGGTTAGGTCTGGGTTAGGTCTGAGATATGCGCGCATCTGGCTTATACTTTCGCCTTTTTCGCAAACTTGTTGGCCAGATCCTAGGTTTTTTTCGAGTTTGAATAACGTAGTAATGTGGTACCACCCTGAGGTAGACAATTAAACCTGGTTTCGATCAATATTTCAGAGGATAACAGCGGTTAGGTCTGGGTTAGGTCCGGGAAATGCACGGGTCTGGCTCATGATTTCGCCTTTTTCGCAAACTTGTTGGCCAGATCCTGGGTTTTCTCCGTGTTCGAAACACGTAGCAATGTGGTAATTCACTGAAGCAGTCAATTAAACCTGGTTTCGATCAATATTTTAGAGGATAACACCGGTTAGGTCTGGGTTAGGTCTGGGTTATGCCCGCATCTGCCTCATGATTTTGCCTTCTTCGCATACTTGTTGGCCAGATCCTGGGTTTTTTTCGTGTTTGAATCACGTAGTAATGTGGTAACACACTGAAGCAGTCATTTAAACCTGCTTTCGATCAATATTTCACAGGATAACACCGGTTAGGTCTGGGTCAGGTCCGGGATATGCCCGCATCTGGCTCATGATTTTGCCTTCTTCGCATACTTGTTGGCCAGATCCTAGGTTAATTCGAGTTTGAATCACGTAGTAATGTGGTACCACACTGAGGTAGACAATTAAACCTGGTTTCGATCAATATTTCAGAGGATAACACCGGTTAGGTCTGGGATAGGTCCGGGAAATGCACGCATCTGGCTTATACTTTTGCCTTTTTCGCAAACTTGTTGGCAAGCTCCTGGGTTTTTTCCGTGTTTGAATCACGTAGTAATGTGGTAACACACTGAAGCAGTCAATTAAACCTGGTTTCGATCAATATTTTAGAGGATAACACCGGTTAGGTCTGGGTTAGGTCTGGGTTATGCCCGCATCTGGCTCATGATTTTGCCTTCTTCGCATACTTGTTGGCCAGATCCTGGGTTTTTTTCGTGTTTGAATCACGTAGTAATGTGGTAACACACTGAAGCAGTCAATTGAACCTGGTTTCGATCAATATTTTAGAGGATAACACCGGTTAGGTCTGGGTTAGGTCCGGGAAATGCACGCATCTGGCTTATGATTTCGCTATTTTCGCAAACTTGTTGACCAGATCCTGGGTTTTTTCCGTGTTTGAATCACGTAGTAATGTAGTACCTCACTGAGGCAGTCAATTAAACCTGGTTTCGATCAATATTTTAGAGGATAACACCGGTTAGGTCTGGGTTAGGTCTGGGTTATGCCCGCATCTGCCTCATGATTTTGCCTTCTTCGCATACTTGTTGGCCAGATCCTGGGTTTTTTTCGTGTTTGAATCACGTAGTAATGTGGTAACACACTGAAGCAGTCCATTAAACCAGGTTTCGATCAATATTTTACAGGATAACACCGGTTAGGTCTGGGTTAGGTCTGAGATATGCGCGCATCTGGCTTATACTTTCGCCATTTTCGCAAACTTGTTGGCCAGATCCTAGGTTTTTTTTGAGTTTGAATCACGTAGTAATGTGGTACCACACTGAGGTAGACAATTAAACCTGGTTTCGATCAATATTTCAGAGGATAACAGCGGTTAGGTCTGGGTTAGGTCCGGGAAATGCACGGGTCTGGCTCATGATTTCGCCTTTTTCGCAAACTTGTTGGCCAGATCCTGGGTTTTCTCCGTGTTTGAATCACGTAGCAATGTGGTAATTCACTGAAGCAGTCAATTAAACCTGGTTTCGATCAATATTTTAGAGGATAACACCGGTTAGGTCTGGGTTAGGTCTGGGTTATGCCCGCATCTGCCTCATGATTTTGCCTTCTTCGCATACTTGTTGGCCAGATCATCGGTTTTTTTCGTGTTTGAATCACGTAGTAATGTGGTAACACACTGAAGCAGTCAATTAAACCTGGTTTCGATCAATATTTTAGAGGATAACACCGGTTAGGTCTCGGTTAGGTCTGGGTTATGCCCGCATCTGGCTTACGATTTTGCCTTCTTCGCATACTTGTTGGCCAGATCCTGGGTTTTTTTCGTGTTTGAATCACTTAGTAATGTGGTAACACACTGAAGCAGTCAATTAAACCTGGTTTCGATCAATATTTTAGAGGATAACACCGGTTAGGTCTGGGTTAGGTCTGGGTTATGCCCGCATCTGGCTTACACTTTCGCCATTTTCGCAAACTTGTGGGCCAGATCGTGGGTTTTTTTCGTGTTTGAATCACGTAGTAATGTTGTGCCACACTGAGGCAGTCAATTAAACCTGGTTTCGATCAATATTTCAGAGGATAACACCGGTTAGGTCTGGGTTAGGTCCGGGAAATGCACGCATCTGGCTCATGATTTCGCCTTTTTCGCATACTTGTTGGCCAGATCCTGGGTTTTTTTCGTGTTTGAATCACGTAGTAATGTGGTAACACACTGAAGCAGTCAATTAAACCTGGTTTCGATCAATATTTTAGAGGATAACACCGGTTAGGTCTGGGTTAGGTCTGGGTTATGCCCGCATCTGGCTCACGATTTTGCCTTCTTCGCATACTTGTTGGCCAGATCCTGGGTTTTTTTCGTGTTTGAATCACGTAGTAATGTTGTGCCACACTGAGGCAGTCAATTAAACCTGGTTTCGATCAATATTTCAGAGGATAACAGCGGTTAGGTCTGGGTTAGGTCCGGGAAATGCACGCAACTGGCTCATGATTTCGCCTTTTTCGCAAACTTTTTGGCCAGATCCTGGGTTTTTTCCGTGTTTGAATCACGTAGTAATGTGGTAATTCACTGAAGCAGTCAATTAAACCTGGTTTCGATCAATATTTTAGAGGATAACACCGGTTAGGTTTGGGTTAGGTTTGGGTTATGCCCGCATCTGGCTCATGATTTTGCCTTCTTCGCATACTTGTTGGCCAGATCCTGGGTTTTTTTCGTGTTTGAATCACGTAGTAATGTGGTAACACACTGAAGCAGTCAATTAAACCTGGTTTCGATCAATATTTTAGAGGATAACACCGGTTAGGTCTGGGTTAGGTCTGAGTTATGCCCGCATCTGGCTCATGATTTTGCCTTATTCGCATACTTGTTGGCCAGATCCTGGGTTTTTTTCGTGTTTGAATCACGTAGTAATGTGGTAACACACTGAAGCAGTCAATTAAACCAGGTTTCGATCAATATTTTACAGGATAACACCGGTTAGGTCTGGGTTAGGTCTGAGATATGCGCGCATCTGGCTTATACTTTCGCCTTTTTCGCAAACTTGTTGGCCAGATCCTGGGTTTTTTTCGTGTTTGAATCACGTAGTAATGTGGTAACACACTGAAGCAGTCAATTAAACCTGGTTTCGATCAATATTTTAGAGGATAACACCGGTTAGGTCTGGGTTAGGTCTGGGATATGCGCGCATCTGGCTTACACTGTCGCCATTTTCGCAAACTTGTTGGCCAGATCCTGGGTTTTTTTCGTGTTTGAATCACGTAGTAATGTTGTACCACACTGAGGCAGTCAATTAAACCTGGATTCGATCAATATTTCAGAAGATAACACCGGTTAGGTCTGGGTTAGGTCCGGGAAATGCACGCATCTGGCTCATGATTTCGCCTTTTTCGCAAACTTGTTGGCCAGATCCTGGGTTTTTTTCGTGTTTGAATCACGTAGTAATGTGGTAACACACTGAAGCAGTCAATTAAACCAGGTTTCGATCAATATTTTACAGGATAACACCGGTTAGGTCTGGGTTAGGTCTGGGATATGCGCGCATCTGGCTTACACTGTCGCCATTTTCGCAAACTTGTTGCCCAGATCCTGGGTTTTTTCCGTGTTTGAATCACGTAGTAATGTTGTACCACACTGAGGCAGTCAATTAAACCTGGTTTCGATCAATATTTTAGAGGATAACACCGGTTAGGTCTGGGTTAGGTCTGGGTTATGCCCGCATCTGCCTCATGATTTTGCCTTCTTCGCATACTTGTTGGCCAGATCCTGGGTTTTTTTCGTGTTTGAATCACGTAGTAATGTGGTAACACACTGAAGCAGTCAATTAAACCAGGTTTCGATCAATATTTTACAGGATAACACCGGTTAGGTCTGGGTTAGGTCTGAGATATGCGCGCATCTGGCTTATACTTTCGCCTTTTTCGCAAACTTGTTGGCCAGATCCTGGGTTTTTTCCGTGTTTAAAACACGTAGTAATGTGGTACCACACTGAGGCAGTCATTTAAACCTGCTTTCGATCAATATTTCACAGGATAACACCGGTTAGGTCTGGGTTAGGTCCGGGAAATGCACGCATCTGGCTCATGATTTCGTCTTTTTCGCAAACTTGTTGGCCATATCCTGGGTTTTTTCCGTGTTTGAATCACGTAGTAATGTGGTAATTCACTGAAGCAGTCAATTAAACCTGGTTTCGATCAATATTTTAGAGGATAACACCGGTTAGGTCTGGGTTAGGTCTGGGTTATGCCCGCATCTGCCTCATGATTTTGCCTTCTTCGCATACTTGTTGGCCAGATCCTGGGTTTTTTTCGTGTTTGAATCACGTAGTAATGTGGTAACACACTGAAGCAGTCAATTAAACCAGGTTTCGATCAATATTTTAGAGGATAACACCGGTTAGGTCTGGGCTAGGTCTGGGTTATGCCCGCATCTGGCTCATGATTTCGCCTTCTTCGCATACTTGTTGGCCAGATCCTGGGTTTTTTTCGTGTTTGAATCACGTAGTAATGTGGTAACACACTGAAGCAGTCAATTAAACCTGGTTTCGATCAATATTTTGGAGGATAACACCGGTTAGGTCTGGGTTAGGTCAGGGTAATGCCCGCATCTGGCTCATGATTTTGCCTCCTTCGCATACTTGTTGGCCAGATCCTGGGTTTTTTTTCGTGTTTGAATCACGTAGTAATGTGGTAACACACTGAAGCAGTCAATTGAACCTGGTTTCGATCAATATTTTAGAGGCTAACACCGGTTAGGTCTGGGTTAGGTCCGGAAAATGCACGCATCTGGCTTATGATTTCGCCTTTTTCGCAAACTTGTTGACCAGATCCTGGGTTTTTTCCGTGTTTGAATCACGTAGTAATGTAGTACCACACTGAGGCAGTCAATTAAACCTGGTTTCGATCAATATTTTAGAGGATAACACCGGTTAGGTCTGGGTTAGGTCTGGGATATGCGCGCATCTGGCTTACACTTTCGCCATTTTCGCAAACATGTTGGTCAGATCCTGGGTTTTTTTCGTGTTTGAATCACGTAGTAATGTTGTGCCACACTGAGGCAGTCAATTAAACCTGGTTTCGATCAATATTTCAGAGGATAACACCGGTTAGGTCTGGGTTAGGTCCGGGAAATGCACGCATCTGGCTCATGATTTCGCCTTTTTCGCAAACTTGTTGGCCAGATCCTGGGTTTTTTCCGTGTTTGAATCACGTAGTAATGTGGTAATTCACTGAAGCAGTCAATTAAACCTGGTTTCGATCAATATTTTAGAGGATAACACCGGTTAGGTCTGGGTTAGGTATGGGTTATGCCCGCATCTGGCTCACGATTTTGCCTTCTTCGCATACTTGTTGGCCAGATCCTGGGTTTTTTTCGTGTTTGAATCACGTAGTAATGTGGTAACACACTGAAGCAGTCAATTAAACCTGGTTTCGATCAATATTTTAGAGGATAACACCGGTTACGTCTGGGTTAGGTCTGGGATATGCGCGCATCTGGCTTACACTTTCGCCATTTTCACAAACTTGTTGGCCAGATCCTGGGTTTTTTTCGTGTTTGAATCACGTAGTAATGTTGTGCCACACTGAGGCAGTCAATTAAACCTGGTTTCGATCAATATTTCAGAGGATAACACCGGTTAGGTCTGGGTTAGGTCCGGGAAATGCACGCATCTGGCTCATGATTTCGCCTTTTTCGCATACTTGTTGGCCAGATCCTGGGTTTTTTTCGTGTTTGAATCACGTAGTAATGTGGTAACACACTGAAGCAGTCAATTAAACCTGGTTTCGATCAATATTTTAGAGGATAACACCGATTAGGTCTGGGTTAGGACTGAGTTATGCCCGCATCTGGCTCATGATTTTGCCTTTTTCGCAAACTTGTTGGCCAGATCCTGGGTTTTTTCCGTGTTTGAATCACGTAGTAATGTTGTAGCACACTGAAGCAGTCAATTAAACCTGGTTTCGATCTATATTTTAGAGGATAACACCGGTTAGGTCTGGGCTAGGTATGGGATATACGCGCATCTGGCTCATGATTTCGCCTTCTTCGCATACTTGTTGGCCAGATCCTGGGTTTTTCTCGTGTTTGAATCAGGTAGTAATGTGGTAACACACTGAAGCAGTCAATTAAACCTGGTTTCGATCAATATTTTAGAGGATAACACCGGTTAGGTCTGGGTTAGGTCTGGGTTATGCCCGCATCTGGCTCATGATTTTGCCTTCTTCGCATACTTGTTGGCCAGATCCTGGGTTTTTTTCGTGTTTGAATCACGTAGTAATGTGGTAACACACTGAGGTAGACAATTAAACCTGGTTTCGATCAATATTTCAGAGGATAACACCGGTTAGGTCTGGGATAGGTCCGGGAAATGCACGCATCTGACTTATACTTTTGCCTTTTTCGCAAACTTGTTGGCCAGATCCTGGGTTTTTTCCGTGTTTGAAACACGTAGTAGTGTGGTACCACACTGAGGCAGTCATTTAAACCTGCTTTCGATCAATATTTCACAGGCTAACACCGGTTAGGTCTGGGTCAGGTCCGGGATATGCCCGCATCTGGCTCATGATTTTGCCTTCTTCGCATACTTGTTGGCCAGATCCTAGGTTAATTCGAGTTTGAATCACGTAGTAATGTGGTACCACACTGAGGTAGACAATTAAACCTGGTTTCGATCAATATTTCAGAGGATAACACCGGTTAGGTCTGGGATAGGTCCGGGAAATGCACGCATCTGACTTATACTTTTGCCTTTTTCGCAAACTTGTTGGCAAGCTCCTGGGTTTTTTCCGTGTTTGAATCACGTAGTAATGTGGTAACACACTGAAGTAGTCATTTAAACCTGGTTTCGATCAATATTTTAGAGGATAACACCGGTTAGGTCTGGGTTAGGTCTGGGTTATGCCCGCATCTGGCTCATGATTTTGCCTTCTTCGCATACTTGTTGGCCAGATCCTGGGTTTTTTTCGTGTTTGAATCACGTAGTAATGTGGTAACACACTGAAGCAGTCAACTGAACCTGGTTTCGATCAATATTTTAGAGGATAACACCGGTTAGGTCTGGGTTAGGTCCGGGAAATGCACGCATCTGGCTTATGATTTCGATATTTTCGCAAACTTGTTGACCAGATCCTGGGTTTTTTCCGTGTTTGAATCACGTAGTAATGTAGTACCACACTGAGGCAGTCAATTAAACCTGGTTTCGATCAATATTTTAGAGGATAACACCGGTTTGGTCTGGGTTAGGTCTGGGTTATGCCCGCATCTGCCTCATGATTTTGCCTTCTTCGCATACTTGTTGGCCAGATCCTGGGTTTTTTTCGTGTTTGAATCACGTAGTAATGTGGTAACACACTGAAGCAGTCAATTAAACCAGGTTTCGATCAATATTTTACAGGATAACACCGGTTAGGTCTGGGTTAGGTCTGAGATATGCGCGCATCTGGCTTATACTTTCGCCTTTTTCGCAAACTTGTTGGCCAGATCCTAGGTTTTTTTCGAGTTTGAATCACGTAGTAATGTGGTACCACCCTGAGGTAGACAATTAAACCTGGTTTCGATCAATATTTCAGAGGATAACAGCGGTTAGGTCTGGGTTAGGTCCGGGAAATGCACGGGTCTGGCTCATGATTTCGCCTTTTTCGCAAACTTGTTGGCCAGATCCTGGGTTTTCTCCGTGTTTGAATCACGTAGCAATGTGGTAATTCACTGAAGCAGTCAATTAAACCTGGTTTCGATCAATATTTTAGAGGATAACACTGGTTAGGTCTGGGTTAGGTCTGGGTTATGCCCGCATCTGCCTCATGATTTTGCCTTCTTCGCATACTTGTTGGCCAGATCCTGGGTTTTTTTCGTGTTTGAATCACGTAGTAATGTGGTAACACACTGAAGCAGTCAATTAAACCTGGTTTCGATCAATATTCTAGAGGATAACACCGGTTAGGTCTGGGTTAGGTCTCGGATATGCGCGCATCTGGCTTATACTTTCGCCTTTTTCGCAAACTTGTTGGCCAGATCCTGGGTTTTTTCCGTGTTTGAAACACGTAGTAATGTGGTACCACACTGAGGCAGTCATTTAAACCTGCTTTCGATCAATATTTCACAGGATAACACCGGTTAGGTCTGGGTTAGGTCCGGGAAATGCACGCATCTGGCCCATGATTTCGCCTTTTTCGCAAACTTGTTGGCCAGATCCTGGGATTTTTCCGTGTTTGAATCACGTAGTAATGTGGTAATTCACTGAAGCAGTCAATTAAACCTGGTTTCGATCAATATTCTAGAGGATAACACCGGTTAGGTCTGGGTTAGGCCCGGGAAATGCACGCATCTGGCTCATGATTTCGCCTTCTTCGCATACTTGTTGCCCAGATCCTGGGTTTTTTCCGTGTTTGAATCACGTAGTAATGTTGTACCACACTGAGGCAGTCAATTAAACCTGGTTTCGATCAATATTTTAGAGGATAACACCGGTTAGGTCTGGGTTAGGTTTGGGTTATGCCCGCATCTGCCTCATGATTTTGCCTTCTTCGCATACTTGTTGGCCAGATCCTGGGTTTTTTTCGTGTTTGAATCACGTAGTAATGTGGTAACACACTGAAGCAGTCAATTAAACCAGGTTTCGATCAATATTTTACAGGATAACACCGGTTAGGTCTGGGTTAGGTCTGAGATATGCGCGCATCTGGCTTATACTTTCGCCTTTTTCGCAAACTTGTTGGCCAGATCCTGGGTTTTTTCCGTGTTTGAAACACGTAGTAATGTGGTACCACACTGAGGCAGTCATTTAAACCTGCTTTCGATCAATATTTCACAGGATAACACCGGTTAGGTCTGGGTTAGGTCCGGGAAATGCACGCATCTGGCCCATGATTTCGCCTTTTTCGCAAACTTGTTGGCCAGATCCTGGGATTTTTCCGTGTTTGAATCACGTAGTAATGTGGTAATTCACTGAAGCAGTCAATTAAACCTGGTTTCGATCAATATTTTAGAGGATAACACCGGTTAGGTCTGGGTTAGGTCTGGGATATGCGCGCATCTGGCTTATACTTTCGCCTTTTTCGCAAACTTGTTGGCAAGCTCCTGGGTGTTTTCCGTGTTTGAATCACGTAGTAATGTTGTACCACACTGAGGCAGTCAATTAAACCTGGTTTCGATCAATATTTCAGAGAATAACACCGGTTAGGTCTGGGTTAGGCCCGGGAAATGCACGCATCTGGCTCATGATTTCGCCTTCTTCGCATACTTGTTGGCCAGATCCTGGGTTTTTTTCGTGTTTGAATCACGTAGTAATGTGGTAACACACTGAAGCAGTCAATTACACCTGGTTTCGATCAATATTTTAGAGGATAACACCGGTTAGGTCTGGGTTAGGCCTGGGTTATGCCCGCATCTGGCTCATGATTTTGCCTTCTTCGCATACTTGTTGGCCAGATCCTGGGTTTTTTTCGTGTTTGAATCACGTAGTAATGTGGTAACACACTGAAGCAGTCAATTGAACCTGGTTTCGATCAATATTTTAGAGGATAACACCGGTTAGGTCTGGGTTATGCCCGCATCTGGCTCATGATTTTGCCTTCTTCGCATACTTGTTGGCCAGATCCTGGGTTTTTTCCGTGTTTGAATCACGTAGTAATGTGGTAATTCACTGAAGCAGTCAATTAAACCTGGTTTCGATCAATATTTTAGAGGATAACACCGGTTAGGTCTGGGTTAGGTCTCGGATATGCGCGCATCTGTCTTACACTTTCGCCATTTTCGCAAACTTGTTGCCCAGATCCTGGGTTTTTTCCGTGTTTGAAACACGTAGTAATGTGGTACCACACTGAGGCAGTCATTTAAACCTGCTTTCGATCAATATTTCACAGGATAACACCGGTTAGGTCTGGGTCAGGTCCGGGATATGCCCGCATCTGGCTCATGATTTTGCCTTCTTCGCATACTTGTTGGCCAGATCCTAGGTTTTTTTCGAGTTTGAATCACGTAGTAATGTGGTACCACACTGAAGCAGTCAATTGAACCTGGTTTCGATCAATATTTTAGAGGATATCACCGGTTAGGTCTGGGTTAGGCCTGGGTTATGCCCGCATCTGGCTCATGATTTTGCCTTCTTCGCATACTTGTTGGCCAGATCCTGGGTTTTTTCCGTGTTTGAATCACGATGTAATGTGGTAACACACTGAAGCAGTCAATTAAACCTGGTTTCGATCAATATTTTAGTGGATAACACCGGTTAGGTCTGGGTTAGGTCAGGGAAATGCACGCATCTCTCTCATGATTTCGCCTTTTTCGCAAACTTGTTGGCCAGATCCTGGGTTTTTTGCGTGTTTGAATCACGTGGTAATGTGGTAATTCACTGAAGCAGTCAATTAAACCTGGTTTCGATCAATATTTTAGAGGATAACACCGGTTAGGTCTGGGTTAGGTCTGGGATATGCGCGCATCTGGCTTACACTTTCGCCATTTTCGCAAACTTGTTGGCCAGATCCTGGGTTTTTTTCGTGTTTGAATCACGTAGTAATGTTGTGCCACACTGAGGCAGTCAATTAAACCTGGTTTCGATCAATATTTCAGAGGATAACACCGGTTAGGTCTGGGTTAGGTCCGGGAAATGCACGCATCTGGCTCATGATTTCGCCTTTTTCGCATACTTGTTGGCCAGATCCTGGGTTTTTTTCGTGTTTGAATCACGTAGTAATGTGGTAACACACTGAAGCAGTCAATTAAACCTGGTTTCGATCAATATTTTAGAGGATAACACCGGTTAGGTCTGGGTTAGGTCTGGGTTATGCCCGCATCTGGCTCACGATTTTGCCTTCTTCGCATACTTGTTGGCCAGATCCTGGGTTTTTTTCGTGTTTGAATCACGTAGTAATGTGGTAACACACTGAAGCAGTCAATTGAACCTGGTTTCGATCAATATTTTAGAGGATAACACCGGTTAGGTCTGGGTTAGGTCCGGGAAATGCACGCATCTGGCTTATGATTTCGCTATTTTCGCAAACTTGTTGACCAGATCCTGGGTTTTTTCCGTGTTTGAATCACGTAGTAATGTAGTACCTCACTGAGGCAGTCAATTAAACCTGGTTTCGATCAATATTTTAGAGGATAACACCGGTTAGGTCTGGGTTAGGTCTGGGTTATGCCCGCATCTGCCTCATGATTTTGCCTTCTTCGCATACTTGTTGGCCAGATCCTGGGTTTTTTTCGTGTTTGAGTCACGTAGTAATGTGGTAACACACTGAAGCAGTCAATTAAACCAGGTTTCGATCAATATTTTACAGGATAACACCGGTTAGGTCTGGGTTAGGTCTGAGATATGCGCGCATCTGTCTTATACTTTCGCCTTTTTCGCAAACTTGTTGGCCAGATCCTAGGTTTTTTTCGAGTTTGAATCACGTAGTAATGTGGTACCACACTGAGGTAGACAATTAAACCTGGTTTCGATCAATATTTCAGAGGATAACAGCGGTTAGGTCTGGGTTAGGTCCGGGAAATGCACGCATCTGGCTCATGATTTCGCCTTTTTCGCAAACTTGTTGGCCAGATCCTGGGTTTTTTCCGTGTTTGAATCACGTAGTAATGTGGTAATTCACTGAAGCAGTCAATTAAACCTGGTTTCGATCAATATTTTAGAGGATAACACCGGTTAGGTCTGGGTTAGGTATGGGTTATGCCCGCATCTGGCTCACGATTTTGCCTTCTTCGCATACTTGTTGGCCAGATCGTCGGTTTTTTTCGTGTTTGAATCACGTAGTAATGTGGTAACACACTGAAGCAGTCAATTAAACCTGGTTTCGATCAATATTTTAGAGGATAACACCGGTTAGGTCTCGGTTAGGTCTGGGTTATGCCCGCATCTGGCTCACGATTTTGCCTTCTTCGCATACTTGTTGGCCAGATCCTGGGTTTTTTTCGTGTTTGAATCACGTAGTAATGTGGTAACACACTGAAGCAGTCAATTAAACCTGGTTTCGATCAATATTTTAGAGGATAACACCGGTTAGGTCTGGGTTAGGTCTGGGTTATGCCCGCATCTGGCTTACACTTTCGCCATTTTCGCAAACTTGTGGGCCAGATCCTGGGTTTTTTTCGTGTTTGAATCACGTAGTAATGTTGTGCCACACTGAGGCAGTCAATTAAACCTGGTTTCGATCAATATTTCAGAGGATAACACCGGTTAGGTCTGGGTTAGGTCCGGGAAATGCACGCATCTGGCTCATGATTTCGCCTTTTTCGCATACTTGTTGGCCAGATCCTGGGTTTTTTTCGTGTTTGAATCACGTAGTAATGTGGTAACACACTGAAGCAGTCAATTAAACCTGGTTTCGATCAATATTTTAGAGGATAACACCGGTTAGGTCTGGGTTAGGTCTGGGTTATGCCCGCATCTGGCTCACGATTTTGCCTTCTTCGCATACTTGTTGGCCAGATCCTGGGTTTTTTTCGTGTTTGAATCACGTAGTAATGTGGTAACACACTGAAGCAGTCAATTAAACCTGGTTTCGATCAATATTTTAGAGGATAACACCGATTAGGTCTGGGTTAGGTCTGAGTTATGCCCGCATCTGGCTCATGATTTTGCCTTCTTCGCATACTTGTTGGCCAGATCCTGGGTTTTTTCCGTGTTTGAATCACGTAGTAATGTGGTAATTCACTGAAGCAGTCAATTAAACCTGGTCTCGATCAATATTTTAGAGGATAACACCGGTTAGGTCTGGGTTAGTTCTGGGTTATGCCCGCATCTGGCTCATGATTTTGCCATCTTCGCATACTTGTTGGCCAGATCCTGGGTTTTTTTCGTGTTTAAATCACGTAGTAATGTGGTAACACACTGAAGCAGTCAATTAAACCAGGTTTCGAACAATATTTTACAGGATAACACCGGTTAGGTCTGGGTTAGGTCTGGGATACGCGCGCATCTGGCTTATACTTTCGCCTTTTTCGCAAACTTGTTGGCCAGATCCTGGGGGTTTTCCGTGTTTGAATCACGTAGTAATGTGGTAACACAATGAAGCAGTCAATTAACCCTGGTTTCCATCAATATTTTGGAGGATAACACCGGTTAGGTCTGGGTTAGGTCTGGGTTATGCCCGCATCTGGCTCATGATTTTGCCTTTTTCGCAAACTTGTTGGCCAGATCCTGGGTTTTTTCCGTGTTTGAATCACGTAGTAATGTTGTAGCACACTGAAGCAGTCAATTAAACCTGGTTTCGATCAATATTTTAGAGGATAACACCGGTTAGGTCTGGGCTAGGTCTGGGATATACGCGCATCTGGCTCATGATTTCGCCTTCTTCGCATACTTGTTGGCCAGATCCTGGGTTTTTCTCGTGTTTGAATCAGGTAGTAATGTGGTAACACACTGAAGCAGTCAATTAAACCCGGTTTCGATCAATATTTAAGAGGATAACACCGGTTAGGTCTGGGTTAGGTCTGGGTTATGCCCGCATCTGGCTCATGATTTTGCCTTCTTCGCATACTTGTTGGCCAGATCCTGGGTTTTTTTCGTGTTTGAATCACGTAGTAATGTGGTAACACACTGAAGCAGTCAATTAAACCTGGTTTCCATCAATATTTTACAGGATAACACCGGTTAGGTCTGGGTTAGGTCTGAGATATGCGCGCATCTGGCTTATACTTTCGCCTTTTTCGCAAACTTGTTGGCCAGATCCTGGGTTTTTTCCGTGTTTGAAACACGTAGTAATGTGGTACCACACTGAGGCAGTCATTTAAACCAGCTTTCGATCAATATTTCACAGGCTAACACCGGTTAGGTCTGGGTCAGGTCCGGGATATGCCCGCATCTGGCTCATGATTTTGCCTTCTTCGCATACTTGTTGGCCAGATCCTAGGTTAATTCGAGTTTGAATCACGTAGTAATGTGGTACCACACTGAGGTAGACAATTAAACCTGGTTTCGATCAATATTTCAGAGGATAACACCGGTTAGGTCTGGGATAGGTCCGGGAAATGCACGCATCTGGCTTATACTTTAGCCTTTTTCGCAAACTTGTTGGCAAGCTCCTGGGTTTTTTCCGTGTTTGAATCACGTAGTAATGTGGTAACACACTGAAGCAGTCAATTAAACCTGGTTTCGATCAATATTTTAGAGGATAACACCGGTTAGGTCTGGGTTAGGTCTGGGTTATGCCCGCATCTGGCTCATGATTTCGCTATTTTCGCAAACTTGTTGACCAGATCCTGGGTTTTTTCCGTGTTTAAATCACGTAGTAATGTAGTACCACACTGAGGCAGTCAATTAAACCTGGTTTCGATCAATATTTTAGAGGATAACACCGGTTAGGTCTGGGTTAGGTCTGGGTTATGCCCGCATCTGCCTCATGATTTTGCCTTCTTCGCATACTTGTTGGCCAGATCCTGGGTTTTTTTCGTGTTTGAATCACGTAGTAATGTGGTAACACACTGAAGCAGTCAATTAAACCAGGTTTCGATCAATATTTTACAGGATAACACCGGTTAGGTCTGGGTTAGGACTGAGATATGCGCGCATATGGCTTATACTTTCGCCTTTTTCGCAAACTTGTTGGCCAGATCCTAGGTTTTTTTCGAGTCTGAATCACGTAGTAATGTGGAACCACCCTGAGGTAGACAATTAAACCTGGTTTCGATCAATATTTCAGAGGATAACAGCGGTTAGGTCTGGGTTAGGTCCGGGAAATGCACGCATCTGGCTCATGATTTCGCCTTTTTCGCAAACTTGTTGGCCAGATCCTGGGTTTTTTCCGTGTTTGAATCACGTAGCAATGTGGTAATTCACTGAAGCAGTCAATTAAACCTGGTTTCTATCAATATTTTAGAGGATAACACCGGTTAGGTCTGGGTTAGGTATGGGTTATGCCCGCATCTGGCTCACGATTTTGCCTTCTTCGCATACTTGTTGGCCAGATCCTGGGTTTTTTTCGAGTTTGAATCACGTAGTAATGTGGTAACACACTGAAGCAGTCAATTGAACCTGGTTTCGATCAATATTTTAGAGGATAACACCGGTTAGGTCTGGGTTAGGTCCGGGAAATGCACGCATCTGGCTTATGATTTCGCCTTTTTCGCAAACTTGTTGACCAGATCCTGGGTTTTTTCCGTGTTTGAATCACGTAGTAATGTAGTACCACACTGAGGCAGTCAATTAAACCTGGTTTCGATCAATATTTTAGAGGATAACACCGGTTAGGTCTGGGTTAGGTTTGGGTTATGCCCGTATCTGACTCACGATTTTGCCTTCTTCGCATACTTGTTGGCCAGATCCTGGGTTTTTTTCGTGTTTGAATCACGTAGTAATGTGGTAACACACTGAAGCAGACAATTAAACCTGGTTTCGATCAATATTTTAGAGGATAACACCGGTTAGGTCTGGGTTAGGTCTGGGTTATGCCCGCATCTGGCTCATGATTTTGCCTTTTTCGCAAACTTGTTGGCCAGATCCTGGGTTTTTTCCGTGTTTGAATCACGTAGTAATGTTGTAGCACACTGAAGCAGTCAATTAAACCTGGTTTCGATCAATATTTTAGAGGATAACACCGGTTAGGTCTGGGTTAGGTCTGGGATATGCGCGCATCTGGCTTATACTTTCGCCTTTTTCGCAAACTTGTTGGCCAGATCCTGGGTTTTTTTCGTGTTTGAATTACGTAGTAATGTGGTAACACACTGGAGCAGTCAATTGAACCAGGTTTCGATCAATATTTTAGAGGATAACACCGGTTAGGTCTGGGTTAGGTCTGGGATACGCGCGCATCTGGCTTATACTTTCGCCTTTTTCGAAAACTTGCTGGCCAGATCCTGGGTTTTTTCCGTGTTTGAATCACGTAGTAATGTGGTAACACAATGAAGCAGTCAATTAACCCTGGTTTCCATCAATATTTTGGAGAATAACACCGGTTAGGTCTGGGTTAGGTCTGGGTTATGCCCGCATCTGGCTCATGATTTTGCCTTCTTCGCATACTTGTTGGCCAGATCCTGGGTTTTTTTCGTGTTTGAATCACGTAGTAATGTGGTAACACACTGAAGCAGTCAATTAAACCTGGTATCGATCAATATTTTAGAGGATAACACCGGTTAGGTCTGGGTTAGGTCTGGGTTATGCCCGCATCTGGCTCATGATTTTGCCTTCTTCGCATACTTGTTGGCCAGATCCTGGGTTTTTTTCGTGTTTGAATCACGTAGTAATGTGGTAACACACTGAAGCAGTCAATTGAACCTGGTTTCGAACAATATTTTAGAGGATAACACCGGTTAGGACTGGGTTAGGTCTGTGTAATGCCCGCATCTGGCTCATGATTTTGCCTTCTTCGCATACTTGTTGGCCAGATCCTGGGTTTTTTTCGTGTTTGAATCACGTAGTAATGTGGTAACACACTGAAGCAGTCAATTGAACCTGGTTTCGAACAATATTTTAGAGGATAACACCGGTTAGGTCTGGGTTAGGTCTGTGTTATGACCGCATCTGGCTCATGATTTTGCCTTCTTCGCATACTTGTTGGCCAGATCCTGGGTTTTTTTCGTGTTTGAATCACGTAGTAATGTGGTAACACACTGAAGCAGTCAATTGAACCTGGTTTCGAACAATATTTTAGAGGATAACACCGGTTAGGTCTGGGTTAGGTCTGTGTTATGACCGCATCTGGCTCATGATTTTGCCTTCTTCGCATACTTGTTGGCCAGATCCTGGGTTTTTTCCGTGTTTGAATCACGTAGTAATGTTGTACCACACTGAGGCAGTCATTTAAACCTGGTTTCGATCTATATTTCAGAGGATAACACCGGTTAGGTCTGGGATAGGTCCGGGAAATGCACGCATCAGGCTCATGATTTCGCCTTTTTCGCAAACTTGTTGGCCAGATCCTGGGTTTTTTCCGTGTTTGAATCACGTAGTAATGTTGTACCACACTGAGGCAGACAATTAAACCTGGTTTCGATCCATATTTCAGAGGATAACACCGGTTAGGTCTGGGATAGGTCCGGGAAATGCACGCATCTGGCTCATGATTTCGCCTTTTTCGCAAACTTGTTGGCCAGAACCTGGGGGTTTTCCGTGTTTGAATCACCTAGTAATGTGGTAATACACTGAAGCAGTCAATTAAACCTGGTTTCGATCAATATTTTAGAGGATAACACCGGTTAGGTCTGGGTTAGGTCTGGGTTATGCCCGCATCTGGCTCATGATTTCGCCTTTTTCGCAAACTTGTTGGCCAGATCCTGGGTTTTTTCCGTGTTTGAATCACGTAGTAATGTGGTAACACAATGAAGCAGTCAATTAACCCAGGTTTCGATCAATATTTTGGAGGATAACACCGGTTAGGTCTGGGTTAGGTCTGGGTTATGCCCGCATCTGGCTCATGATTTTGCCTTTTTCGCAAACTTGTTGGCCAGATCCTGGGTTTTTTCCGTGTTTGAATCACGTAGTAATGTTGTAGCACACTGAAGCAGTCAATTAAACCTGGTTTCAATCAATATTTTAGAGGATAACACCGGTTAGGTCTGGGTTAGGTCTGGGATATACGCGCATCTGGCTTATACTTTCGCCTTTTTCGCAAACTTGTTGGCCAGATCCTGGGTTTTTTTCGTGTTGGAATCACGTAGTAATGTGGTAACACACTGAAGCAGTCAATTAAACCTGGTTTCGATCAATATTTTAGAGGATAACACCGGTTAGGTCTGGGTTAGGTCTCGGTTATGCCCGCATCTGGCTCATGATTTTGCCTTGTTCGCCTACTTGTTAGCCAGATCCTGGGTTTTTTTCGTGTTTGAATCACGTAGTAATGTGGTAACACACTGAAGCAGTCAATTAAACCTGGTTTCGATCAATATTTTAGAGGATAACACCGGTTAGGTCTGGGTTAGGTCTGGGTTATGCCCGCATCTGGCTCATGATTTTGCCTTCTTCGCATACTTGTTGGCCAGATCCTGGGTTTTTTCCGCGTTTGAATCACGTAGTAATGTTGTAGCACACTGAAGCAGTCAATTAAACCTGGTTTCGATCAATATTATAGAGGATAACACCGGTTAGGTCTGGGCTAGGTCTGGGATATACGCGCATCTGGCTTATACTTTCGCCTTTTTCGCAAACTTGTTGGCCAGATCCTGGGTTTTTTCCGTGTTTGAATCACGTAGTAATGTGGTAATTCACTGAAGCAGTCAATTAAACCTGGTTACGATCAATATTTTAGAGGATAACACCGGTTAGGTCTGGGTTAGGTCTGGGTTATGCCCGCATCTGGCTCATGATTTTGCCTTCTTCGCATACTTGTTGGCCAGATCCTGGGTTTTTTTCGTGTTTGAATCACGTAGTAATGTGGTAACACACTGAAGCAGTCAATTAAACCTGGTATCGATCAATATTTTAGACGATAACACCGGTTAGGTCTGGGTTAGGTCTGGGTTATGCCCGCATCTGGCTCATGATTTTGCCTTGTACGCATACTTGTTGGCCAGATCCTGGGTTTTTTTCGTGTTTGAATCACGTAGTAATGTGGTAACACACTGGAGCAGTCAATTAAACCTGGTTTCGATCAATATTTTAGAGGATAACACCGGTTAGGTCTGGGTTAGGTCTGGGTTATGCCCGCATCTGGCTTATACTTTCGCCTTTTTCGCAAACTTGCTGGCCAGATCCTGGGTTTTTTCCGTGTTTGAATCACGTAGTAATGTGGTAACACACTGAAGCAGTCAATTAAACCTGGTTCCGATCAATATTTTAGAGGATAACACCGGTTAGGTCTGGGTTATGCCCGCATCTGGCTCATGATTTAGCCTTCTTCGCATACTTGTTGGCCATATCCTGGGTTTTTTTCGTGTTTGAATCACGTAGTAATGTGGTAACACACTGAAGCAGTCAATTAAACCAGGTTTCGATCAATATTTTAGAGGATAACACCGGTTAGGTCTGGGTTAGGTCTGGGTTAGGTTTGGGTTATGCCCGCATATGGCTCATGATTTTGCCTTGTTCGCATACTTGTTAGCCAGATCATAGGTTTTTTTCGTGTTTGAATCACGTAGTAATGTGGTAACACACTGAAGCAGTCAATTAAACCTGGTTTCGATCAATATTTCAGAGGATAACACCGGTTAGGTCTGGGTTAGGTCCGGGAAATGCACGCATCTGGCTCATGATTTCGCCTTTTTCGCATACTTGTTGGCCAGATCCTGGGTTTTTTTCGTGTTTGAATCACGTAGTAATGTGGTAACACACTGAAGCAGTCAATTAAACCTGGTTTCGATCAATATTTTAGAGGATAACACCGGTTAGGTCTGGGTTAGGTCTGGGTTATGCCCGCATCTGGCTCACGATTTTGCCTTCTTCGCATACTTGTTGGCCAGATCCTGGGTTTTTTTCGTGTTTGAATCACGTAGTAATGTGGTAACACACTGAAGCAGTCAATTGAACCTGGTTTCGATCAATATTTTAGAGGATAACACCGGTTAGGTCTGGGTTAGGTCCGGGAAATGCACGCATCTGGCTTATGATTTCGCTATTTTCGCAAACTTGTTGACCAGATCCTGGGTTTTTTCCGTGTTTGAATCACGTAGTAATGTAGTACCTCACTGAGGCAGTCAATTAAACCTGGTTTCGATCAATATTTTAGAGGATAACACCGGTTAGGTCTGGGTTAGGTCTGGGTTATGCCCGCATCTGCCTCATGATTTTGCCTTCTTCGCATACTTGTTGGCCAGATCCTGGGTTTTTTTCGTGTTTGAGTCACGTAGTAATGTGGTAACACACTGAAGCAGTCAATTAAACCAGGTTTCGATCAATATTTTACAGGATAACACCGGTTAGGTCTGGGTTAGGTCTGAGATATGCGCGCATCTGTCTTATACTTTCGCCTTTTTCGCAAACTTGTTGGCCAGATCCTAGGTTTTTTTCGAGTTTGAATCACGTAGTAATGTGGTACCACACTGAGGTAGACAATTAAACCTGGTTTCGATCAATATTTCAGAGGATAACAGCGGTTAGGTCTGGGTTAGGTCCGGGAAATGCACGCATCTGGCTCATGATTTCGCCTTTTTCGCAAACTTGTTGGCCAGATCCTGGGTTTTTTCCGTGTTTGAATCACGTAGTAATGTGGTAATTCACTGAAGCAGTCAATTAAACCTGGTTTCGATCAATATTTTAGAGGATAACACCGGTTAGGTCTGGGTTAGGTATGGGTTATGCCCGCATCTGGCTCACGATTTTGCCTTCTTCGCATACTTGTTGGCCAGATCGTCGGTTTTTTTCGTGTTTGAATCACGTAGTAATGTGGTAACACACTGAAGCAGTCAATTAAACCTGGTTTCGATCAATATTTTAGAGGATAACACCGGTTAGGTCTCGGTTAGGTCTGGGTTATGCCCGCATCTGGCTCACGATTTTGCCTTCTTCGCATACTTGTTGGCCAGATCCTGGGTTTTTTTCGTGTTTGAATCACGTAGTAATGTGGTAACACACTGAAGCAGTCAATTAAACCTGGTTTCGATCAATATTTTAGAGGATAACACCGGTTAGGTCTGGGTTAGGTCTGGGTTATGCCCGCATCTGGCTTACACTTTTGCCATTTTCGCAAACTTGTGGGCCAGATCCTGGGTTTTTTTCGTGTTTGAATCACGTAGTAATGTTGTGCCACACTGAGGCAGTCAATTAAACCTGGTTTCGATCAATATTTCAGAGGATAACACCGGTTAGGTCTGGGTTAGGTCCGGGAAATGCACGCATCTGGCTCATGATTTCGCCTTTTTCGCATACTTGTTGGCCAGATCCTGGGTTTTTTTCGTGTTTGAATCACGTAGTAATGTGGTAACACACTGAAGCAGTCAATTAAACCTGGTTTCGATCAATATTTTAGAGGATAACACCGGTTAGGTCTGGGTTAGGTCTGGGTTATGCCCGCATCTGGCTCACGATTTTGCCTTCTTCGCATACTTGTTGGCCAGATCCTGGGTTTTTTTCGTGTTTGAATCACGTAGTAATGTGGTAACACACTGAAGCAGTCAATTAAACCTGGTTTCGATCAATATTTTAGAGGATAACACCGATTAGGTCTGGGTTAGGTCTGAGTTATGCCCGCATCTGGCTCATGATTTTGCCTTCTTCGCATACTTGTTGGCCAGATCCTGGGTTTTTTCCGTGTTTGAATCACGTAGTAATGTGGTAATTCACTGAAGCAGTCAATTAAACCTGGTCTCGATCAATATTTTAGAGGATAACACCGGTTAGGTCTGGGTTAGTTCTGGGTTATGCCCGCATCTGGCTCACGATTTTGCCTTCTTCGCATACTTGTTGGCCAGATCCTGGGTTTTTTTCGTGTTTGAATCACGTAGTAATGTGGTAACACACTGGAGCAGTCAATTGAACCAGGTTTCGATCAATATTTTAGAGGATAACACCGGTTAGGTCTGGGTTAGGTCTGGGATACGCGCGCATCTGGCTTATACTTTCGCCTTTTTCGCAAACTTGTTGGCCAGATCCTGGGGGTTTTCCGTGTTTGAATCACGTAGTAATGTGGTAACACAATGAAGCAGTCAATTAACCCTGGTTTCCATCAATATTTTGGAGGATAACACCGGTTAGGTCTGGGTTAGGTCTGGGTTATGCCCGCATCTGGCTCATGATTTTGCCTTTTTCGCAAACTTGTTGGCCAGATCCTGGGTTTTTTCCGTGTTTGAATCACGTAGTAATGTTGTAGCACACTGAAGCAGTCAATTAAACCTGGTTTCGATCAATATTTTAGAGGATAACACCGGTTAGGTCTGGGCTAGGTCTGGGATATACGCGCATCTGGCTCATGATTTCGCCTTCTTCGCATACTTGTTGGCCAGATCCTGGGTTTTTCTCGTGTTTGAATCAGGTAGTAATGTGGTAACACACTGAAGCAGTCAATTAAACCCGGTTTCGATCAATATTTAAGAGGATAACACCGGTTAGGTCTGGGTTAGGTCTGGGTTATGCCCGCATCTGGCTCATGATTTTGCCTTCTTCGCATACTTGTTGGCCAGATCCTGGGTTTTTTTCGTGTTTGAATCACGTAGTAATGTGGTAACACACTGAAGCAGTCAATTAAACCTGGTTTCCATCAATATTTTACAGGATAACACCGGTTAGGTCTGGGTTAGGTCTGAGATATGCGCGCATCTGGCTTATACTTTCGCCTTTTTCGCAAACTTGTTGGCCAGATCCTGGGTTTTTTCCGTGTTTGAAACACGTAGTAATGTGGTACCACACTGAGGCAGTCATTTAAACCAGCTTTCGATCAATATTTCACAGGCTAACACCGGTTAGGTCTGGGTCAGGTCCGGGATATGCCCGCATCTGGCTCATGATTTTGCCTTCTTCGCATACTTGTTGGCCAGATCCTAGGTTAATTCGAGTTTGAATCACGTAGTAATGTGGTACCACACTGAGGTAGACAATTAAACCTGGTTTCGATCAATATTTCAGAGGATAACACCGGTTAGGTCTGGGATAGGTCCGGGAAATGCACGCATCTGGCTTATACTTTAGCCTTTTTCGCAAACTTGTTGGCAAGCTCCTGGGTTTTTTCCGTGTTTGAATCACGTAGTAATGTGGTAACACACTGAAGCAGTCAATTAAACCTGGTTTCGATCAATATTTTAGAGGATAACACCGGTTAGGTCTGGGTTAGGTCTGGGTTATGCCCGCATCTGGCTCATGATTTCGCTATTTTCGCAAACTTGTTGACCAGATCCTGGGTTTTTTCCGTGTTTAAATCACGTAGTAATGTAGTACCACACTGAGGCAGTCAATTAAACCTGGTTTCGATCAATATTTTAGAGGATAACACCGGTTAGGTCTGGGTTAGGTCTGGGTTATGCCCGCATCTGCCTCATGATTTTGCCTTCTTCGCATACTTGTTGGCCAGATCCTGGGTTTTTTTCGTGTTTGAATCACGTAGTAATGTGGTAACACACTGAAGCAGTCAATTAAACCAGGTTTCGATCAATATTTTACAGGATAACACCGGTTAGGTCTGGGTTAGGACTGAGATATGCGCGCATATGGCTTATACTTTCGCCTTTTTCGCAAACTTGTTGGCCAGATCCTAGGTTTTTTTCGAGTCTGAATCACGTAGTAATGTGGAACCACCCTGAGGTAGACAATTAAACCTGGTTTCGATCAATATTTCAGAGGATAACAGCGGTTAGGTCTGGGTTAGGTCCGGGAAATGCACGCATCTGGCTCATGATTTCGCCTTTTTCGCAAACTTGTTGGCCAGATCCTGGGTTTTTTCCGTGTTTGAATCACGTAGCAATGTGGTAATTCACTGAAGCAGTCAATTAAACCTGGTTTCTATCAATATTTTAGAGGATAACACCGGTTAGGTCTGGGTTAGGTATGGGTTATGCCCGCATCTGGCTCACGATTTTGCCTTCTTCGCATACTTGTTGGCCAGATCCTGGGTTTTTTTCGAGTTTGAATCACGTAGTAATGTGGTAACACACTGAAGCAGTCAATTGAACCTGGTTTCGATCAATATTTTAGAGGATAACACCGGTTAGGTCTGGGTTAGGTCCGGGAAATGCACGCATCTGGCTTATGATTTCGCCTTTTTCGCAAACTTGTTGACCAGATCCTGGGTTTTTTCCGTGTTTGAATCACGTAGTAATGTAGTACCACACTGAGGCAGTCAATTAAACCTGGTTTCGATCAATATTTTAGAGGATAACACCGGTTAGGTCTGGGTTAGGTTTGGGTTATGCCCGTATCTGACTCACGATTTTGCCTTCTTCGCATACTTGTTGGCCAGATCCTGGGTTTTTTTCGTGTTTGAATCACGTAGTAATGTGGTAACACACTGAAGCAGACAATTAAACCTGGTTTCGATCAATATTTTAGAGGATAACACCGGTTAGGTCTGGGTTAGGTCTGGGTTATGCCCGCATCTGGCTCATGATTTTGCCTTTTTCGCAAACTTGTTGGCCAGATCCTGGGTTTTTTCCGTGTTTGAATCACGTAGTAATGTTGTAGCACACTGAAGCAGTCAATTAAACCTGGTTTCGATCAATATTTTAGAGGATAACACCGGTTAGGTCTGGGTTAGGTCTGGGATATGCGCGCATCTGGCTTATACTTTCGCCTTTTTCGCAAACTTGTTGGCCAGATCCTGGGTTTTTTTCGTGTTTGAATTACGTAGTAATGTGGTAACACACTGGAGCAGTCAATTGAACCAGGTTTCGATCAATATTTTAGAGGATAACACCGGTTAGGTCTGGGTTAGGTCTGGGATACGCGCGCATCTGGCTTATACTTTCGCCTTTTTCGAAAACTTGCTGGCCAGATCCTGGGTTTTTTCCGTGTTTGAATCACGTAGTAATGTGGTAACACAATGAAGCAGTCAATTAACCCTGGTTTCCATCAATATTTTGGAGAATAACACCGGTTAGGTCTGGGTTAGGTTTGGGTTATGCCCGTATCTGACTCACGATTTTGCCTTCTTCGCATACTTGTTGGCCAGATCCTGGGTTTTTTTCGTGTTTGAATCACGTAGTAATGTTGTACCACACTGAGGCAGTCAATTAAACCTGGTTTCGATCAATATTTTAGAGGATAACACCGGTTAGGTCTGGGTTAGGTTTGGGTTATGCCCGTATCTGACTCACGATTTTGCCTTCTTCGCAAACTTGTTGGCCAGATCCTGGGTTTTTTCCGTGTTTGAATCATGTAGTAATGTTGTAGCACACTGAAGCAGTCAATTAAACCTGGTTTCGATCAATATTATAGAGGATAACACCGGTTAGGTCTGGGCTAGGTCTGGGATATACGCGCATCTGGCTTATACTTTCGCCTTTTTCGCAAACTTGTTGGTCAGATCCTGGGTTTTTTCCGTGTTTGAATCACGTAGTAATGTTGTAATTCACTGAAGCAGTCAATTAAACCTGGTTACGATCAATATTTCAGAAGATAACACCGGTTAGGTCTGGGTTAGGTCTGGGTTATGCCCGCATCTGGCTCATGATTTTGCCTTCTTCGCATACTTGTTGGCCAGATCCTGGGTTTTTTTCGTGTTTGAATCACGTAGTAATGTGGTAACACACTGAAGCAGTCAATTAAACCTGGTATCGATCAATATTTTAGAGGATAACACCGGTTAGGACTGGGTTAGGTCTGTGTAATGCCCGCATCTGGCTCATGATTTTGCCTTCTTCGCATACTTGTTGGCCAGATCCTGGGTTTTTTTCGTGTTTGAATCACGTAGTAATGTGGTAACACACTGAAGCAGTCAATTGAACCTGGTTTCGAACAATATTTTAGAGGATAACACCGGTTAGGTCTGGGTTAGGTCTGTGTTATGACCGCATCTGGCTCATGATTTTGCCTTCTTCGCATACTTGTTGGCCAAATCCTGGGTTTTTTTCGTGTTTGAATCACGTAGTAATGTGGTAACACACTGAAGCAGTCAATTGAACCTGGTTTCGAACAATATTTTAGAGGATAACACCGGTTAGGTCTGGGTTAGGTCTGTGTTATGACCGCATCTGGCTCATGATTTTGCCTTCTTCGCATACTTGTTGGCCAGATCCTGGGTTTTTTCCGTGTTTGAATCACGTAGTAATGTTGTACCACACTGAGGCAGTCATTTAAACCTGGTTTCGATCTATATTTCAGAGGATAACACCGGTTAGGTCTGGGATAGGTCCGGGAAATGCACGCATCAGGCTCATGATTTCGCCTTTTTCGCAAACTTGTTGGCCAGATCCTGGGTTTTTTCCGTGTTTGAATCACGTAGTAATGTTGTACCACACTGAGGCAGACAATTAAACCTGGTTTCGATCCATATTTCAGAGGATAACACCGGTTAGGTCTGGGATAGGTCCGGGAAATGCACGCATCTGGCTCATGATTTCGCCTTTTTCGCAAACTTGTTGGCCAGATCCTGGGGGTTTTCCGTGTTTGAATCACCTAGTAATGTGGTAATACACTGAAGCAGTCAATTAAACCTGGTTTCGATCAATATTTTAGAGGATAACACCGGTTAGGTCTGGGTTAGGTCTGGGTTATGCCCGCATCTGGCTCATGATTTCGCCTTTTTCGCAAACTTGTTGGCCAGATCCTGGGTTTTTTCCGTGTTTGAATCACGTAGTAATGTGGTAACACAATGAAGCAGTCAATTAACCCAGGTTTCGATCAATATTTTGGAGGATAACACCGGTTAGGTCTGGGTTAGGTCTGGGTTATGCCCGCATCTGGCTCATGATTTTGCCTTTTTCGCAAACTTGTTGGCCAGATCCTGGGTTTTTTCCGTGTTTGAATCACGTAGTAATGTTGTAGCACACTGAAGCAGTCAATTAAACCTGGTTTCAATCAATATTTTAGAGGATAACACCGGTTAGGTCTGGGTTAGGTCTGGGATATACGCGCATCTGGCTTATACTTTCGCCTTTTTCGCAAACTTGTTGGCCAGATCCTGGGTTTTTTTCGTGTTGGAATCACGTAGTAATGTGGTAACACACTGAAGCAGTCAATTAAACCTGGTTTCGATCAATATTTTAGAGGATAACACCGGTTAGGTCTGGGTTAGGTCTCGGTTATGCCCGCATCTGGCTCATGATTTTGCCTTGTTCGCCTACTTGTTAGCCAGATCCTGGGTTTTTTTCGTGTTTGAATCACGTAGTAATGTGGTAACACACTGAAGCAGTCAATTAAACCTGGTTTCGATCAATATTTTAGAGGATAACACCGGTTAGGTCTGGGTTAGGTCTGGGTTATGCCCGCATCTGGCTCATGATTTTGCCTTCTTCGCATACTTGTTGGCCAGATCCTGGGTTTTTTCCGCGTTTGAATCACGTAGTAATGTTGTAGCACACTGAAGCAGTCAATTAAACCTGGTTTCGATCAATATTATAGAGGATAACACCGGTTAGGTCTGGGCTAGGTCTGGGATATACGCGCATCTGGCTTATACTTTCGCCTTTTTCGCAAACTTGTTGGCCAGATCCTGGGTTTTTTCCGTGTTTGAATCACGTAGTAATGTGGTAATTCACTGAAGCAGTCAATTAAACCTGGTTACGATCAATATTTTAGAGGATAACACCGGTTAGGTCTGGGTTAGGTCTGGGTTATGCCCGCATCTGGCTCATGATTTTGCCTTCTTCGCATACTTGTTGGCCAGATCCTGGGTTTTTTTCGTGTTTGAATCACGTAGTAATGTGGTAACACACTGAAGCAGTCAATTAAACCTGGTATCGATCAATATTTTAGACGATAACACCGGTTAGGTCTGGGTTAGGTCTGGGTTATGCCCGCATCTGGCTCATGATTTTGCCTTGTACGCATACTTGTTGGCCAGATCCTGGGTTTTTTTCGTGTTTGAATCACGTAGTAATGTGGTAACACACTGGAGCAGTCAATTAAACCTGGTTTCGATCAATATTTTAGAGGATAACACCGGTTAGGTCTGGGTTAGGTCTGGGTTATGCCCGCATCTGGCTTATACTTTCGCCTTTTTCGCAAACTTGCTGGCCAGATCCTGGGTTTTTTCCGTGTTTGAATCACGTAGTAATGTGGTAACACACTGAAGCAGTCAATTAAACCTGGTTCCGATCAATATTTTAGAGGATAACACCGGTTAGGTCTGGGTTATGCCCGCATCTGGCTCATGATTTAGCCTTCTTCGCATACTTGTTGGCCATATCCTGGGTTTTTTTCGTGTTTGAATCACGTAGTAATGTGGTAACACACTGAAGCAGTCAATTAAACCAGGTTTCGATCAATATTTTAGAGGATAACACCGGTTAGGTCTGGGTTAGGTCTGGGTTAGGTTTGGGTTATGCCCGCATATGGCTCATGATTTTGCCTTGTTCGCATACTTGTTAGCCAGATCATAGGTTTTTTTCGTGTTTGAATCACGTAGTAATGTGGTAACACACTGAAGCAGTCAATTAAACCTGGTTTCGATCAATATTTTAGAAGATAACACCGGTTAGGTCTGGGTTAGGTCTGGGTTATGCCCGCATCTGACTCATGATTTTGCCTTCTTCGCATACTTGTTGGCCAGATCCTGGGTTTTTTTCGTGTTTGAATCACGTAGTAATGTGGTAACACACTGAAGCAGTCAATTAAACCTGGTTTCGATCAATATTTTAGAGGATAACACCGGTTAGGTCTGGGTTAGGTCTGGGATATGCGCGCATCTGGCTTACACTTTCGCCATTTTCGCAAACTTGTTGGCCAGATCTTGGGTTTTTACCGTGTTTGAATCACGTAGTAATGTTGTACCACACTGAGGCAGTCAATTAAACCTGGTTTCGATCAATATTTCAGAGCATAACACCGGTTAGGTCTGGGTTAGGTCCGGGAAATGCACGCATCTGGCTCATGATTTCGCCTTCTTCGCATACTTGTTGGCCAGATCCTGGGTTTTTTTCGTGTTTGAATCACGTAGTAATGTGGTAACACACTGAGGCAGTCAATTAAACCTGGTTTCGATCAATATTTTAGAGGATAACACCGGTTAGGTCTGGGTTAGGTCTGGGTTATGCCCTCATCTGGCTCATGATTTTGCCTTCCTCGCATACTTGTTGGCCAGATCCTGGGTTTTTTTCGAGTTTGAATCACGTAGTAATGTGGTAACACACTGAAGCGCTCAATTGAACCTTGTTTCGATCAATATTTTAGAGGATAACACCGGTTAGGTCAGGGTTAGGTCCGGGAAATGCACGTATCTGGCTTATGATTTCGCCTTTTTCGCAAACTTGTTGACCAGATCCTGGGTTTTTTCCGTGTTTGAATCACGTAGTAATGTAGTACCACACTGAGGCAGTCAATTAAACCTGGTTTCGATCAATATTTTTGGAGAATAACACCGGTTAGGTCTGGGTTAGGTTTGGGTTATGCCCGTATCTGACTCACGATTTTGCCTTCTTCGCATACTTGTTGGCCAGATCCTGGGTTTTTTTCGTGTTTGAATCACGTAGCAATGTGGTAACACACTGAAGCAGTCAATTAAACCTGGTTTCGGTCAATATTTTAGAGGTTAACACCGGTTAGGTCTGGGTTAGGTCTGAGTTATGCCCGCATCTGGCTCATGATTATGCCTTCTTCGCATTCTTGTTGGCCAGATCCTGGGTTTTTTTCGTGTTTGATTCACGTAGTAATGTGGTAACACACTGAAGCAGTCAATTAAACCTGGTTTCGATCAATATTTTAGAGGATAACACCGGTTAGGTCTGGGTTAGGTCTGGGATATGCGCGCATCTGGCTTACACTTTCGCCATTTTCGCAAACTTGTTGGCCAGATCCTGGGTTTTTTTCGTGTTTGAATCTCGTAGTAATGTTGTACCACACTGAGGCAGTCAATTAAACCTGGTATCGATCAATATTTCAGAGGATAACACCGGTTAGGTCTGGGTTAGGTCCGGGAAATGCACGCATCTGGCTCATGATTTCGCCTTTTTCGCCAACTTGCTGGCCAGATCCTGGGTTTTTTAAGTGTTTGAATCACGTAGTAATGTGGTAATTCACTGAAGCAGTCAATTAAACCTGGTTTCGATCAATATTTTAGAGGATAACACCGGTTAGGTCTGGGTTAGTTCTGGGTTATGCCCGCATCTGGCTCATGATTTTGCCTTGTTCGCATACTAGTTGGCCAGATCCTGGGTTTTTTTCGTGTTTGAATCACGTAGTAATGTGGTAACACACTGAAGCAGTCAATTAAACCTGGTTTCGATCAATATTTTAGAGGATAACACCGGTTAGGTCTGGGTTAGGTCTGGGATATGCGCGCATCTGGCTTACACTTTCGCCATTTTCGCAAACTTGTTGGCCAGATCCTGGGTTTGTTTCGTGTTTGAATCTCGTAGTAATGTTGTACCACACTGAGGCAGTCAATTAAACCTGGTTTCGATCAATATTTCAGAGGATAACACCGGTTAGGTCTGGGTTAGGTCCGGGAAATGCACGCATCTGGCTCATGATTTCGCCTTTTTCGCAAACATGCTGGCCAGATCCTGGGTTTTTTAAGTGTTTGAATCACGTAGTAATGTGGTAATTCACTGAAGCAGTCAATTAAACCTGGTTTCGATCAATATTTTAGAGGATAACACCGGTTAGGTCTGGGTTAGTTCTGGGTTATGCCCGCATCTGGCTCATGATTTTGCCTTGTTCGCATACTAGTTGGCCAGATACTGGGTTTTTTTCGTGTTTGAATCACGTAGTAATGTGGTAACACACTGAAGCAGTCAATTAAACCTGGTTTCGATCAATATTTTAGAGGATAACACCGGTTAGGTCTGGGTTAGGTCTGGGTTATGCCCGCATCTGGCTCATGATTTTGCCTTCTTCGCATACTTGTTGGCCAGATCCTGGGTTTTTTACGTGTTTGAATCACGTAGTAATGTTGTAGCACACTGAAGCAGTCAATTAAACCTGGTTTCGATCAATATTTTAGAGGATAACACCGGTTAGGTCTGGGTTAGGTCTGGGATATGCGCGCATCTGGCTCATGATTTTGCCTTCTTCGCATACTTGTTGGCCAGATCCTGGGTTTTTTCCGTGTTTGAATCACGTAGTAATGTGGTAATTCACTGAAGCAGTCATTTAAACCTGGTTACGATCCATATTTCAGAGGATAACACCAGTTAGGTCTGGGATAGGTCCGGGAAATGCACGCATCTGGCTCATGATTTCGCCTTTTTCGCAAACTTGTTGGCCAGATCCTGGGGTTTTTCCGTGTTTGAATCACGTAGTAATGTGGTAATACACTGAAGCAGGCAATTAAACCTGGTTTCGATCAATATTTTAGAGGATAACACCGGTTAGGTCTGGGTTAGGTCTGGTTTATGCCCGCATCTGGCTCATGATTTCGCCTTTTTCGCAAACTTGTTGGCCAGATCCTGGGTTTTTTCCGTGTTTGAATCACGTAGTAATGTGGTAATTCACTGAAGCAGTCATTTAAACCTGGTTTCGATCAATATTTTAGAGGATAACACCGGTTAGGTCTGGGTTAGGTCTGGGATATGCGCGCATCTGGCTTACACTTTCGCCATTTTCGCAAACTTGTTGGCCAGATCCTGGGTTTTTTTCGTGTTTGAATCACGTAGTAATGTTGTACCACACTGAGGCAGTCAATTAAACCTGGTTTCGATCAATATTTCAGAGGATAACACCGGTTAGGTCTGGGTTAGGTCCGGGAAATGCACGCATCTGGCTCATGATTTCGCCTTTTTCGCAAACTTGTTGGCCAGATCCTGGGTTTTTTCCGTGTTTGAATCACGTAGTAATGTGGTAATTCACTGAAGCAGTCAATTAAACCTGGTTTCGATCAATATTTTAGAGGATAACACCGGTTAGGTCTGGGTTAGTTCTGGGTTATGCCCGCATCTGGCTCATGATTTTGCCTTGTTCGCATACGTGTTGGCCAGATCCTGGGTTTTTTTCGTGTTTGAATCACGTAGTAATGTGGTAACACACTGAAGCAGTCAATTAAACCTGGTTTCGAGCAATATTATAGAGGATAACACCGATTAGGTCTGGGTTAGGTCTGAGTCATGCCCGCATCTGGCTCATGATTTTGCCTTCTTCGCATACTTGTTGGCCAGATCCTGGGTTTTTTTCGTGTTTGAATCACGTTGTAATGTGGTAACACACTGAAGCAGTCAATTGAACCTGGTTTCGATCAATATTTTAGAGGATAACACCGGTTAGGTCTGGGTTAGGTCTGGGTTATGCCCGCATCTGGCTCATGATTTTGCCTTCTTCGCATACTTGTTGGCCAGATCCTGGGTTTTTTTCGTGTTTGAATCCCGTAGTAATGTGGTAACACACTGAAGCAGTCAATTAAACATGGTTTCGATCAATATTTTAGAGGATAACACCGGTTAGGTCTGGGTTAGGTCTGGGATATGCGCGCATCTGGCTTACACTTTCGCCATTTTCGCAAACTTGTTGGTCAGATCCTGGGTTTTTTCCGTGTTTGAATCACGTAGTAATGTTGTACCACACTGAGGCAGTCATGTAAACCTGGTTTCGATCCATATTTCAGAGGATAACACCGGTTAGGTCTGGGATAGGTCCGGGAAATGCACGCATCTGGCTCATGATTTCGCCTTTTTCGCAAACTAGTTGGCCAGATCCTAGGGTTTTTCCGTGTTTGAATCACGTGGTAATGTGGTAATACACTGAAGCAGTCAATTAAACCTGGTTTCGATCAATATTTTAGAGGATAACACCGGTTAGGTCTGGGTTAGGTCTGGTTTATGCCCGCATCTGGCTCATGATTTCGCCTTTTTCGCAAACTTGTTGGCCAGATCCTGGGTTTTTTCCGTGTTTGAATCACGTAGTAATGTGGTCACACAATGAAGCAGTCAATTAACCCAGGTTTCGATCAATATTTTGGAGGATAACACCGGTTAGGTCTGGGTTAGGTCTGGGTTATGCCCGCATCTGGCTCATGATTTTGCCTTTTTCGCAAACTTGTTGGCCAGATCCTGGGTTTTTTCCGTGTTTGAATCACGTAGTAATGTTGTAGCACACTGAAGCAGTCAATTAAACCTGGTTTCGATCAATATTTTAGAGGATAACACCGGTTAGGTCTGGGTTAGGTCTGGGATATACGCGCATCTGGCATATACTTTCGCCTTTTTCGCAAACTTGTTGGCCAGATCCTGGGTTTTTTCCGTGTTTGAATCACGTAGTAATGTGGTAACACATTGAAGCAGTCAATTAAACCTGGTTTCGATCAATATATTAGAGGATAACACCGGTTAGGTCTGGGTTAGGTCTGGGAAATGCGCGCATCTGGCTTATACTTTCGCCTTTTTCGCAAACTGGTTGGCAAGATCCTGGGTTTTTTTCGTGTTTGAATCACGTAGTAATGTGGTAACACACTGAAGCAGTCAATTAATCCTGGTTTCGATCAATATTTCAGAGGATAACACCGGTTAGGTCTGGGTTAGGTCTGGGTTACGCCCGCATCTGGCTCGTGATTTTGCCTTCTTCGCATACTTGTTGGCCAGATCCTGGGTTTTTTCCGTGTTTGAATCACGTAGTAATGTGGTAATACACTGAAGCTGTCAATAAAACCTGGTTTCGATCAATATTTTAGAGGATAACACCGGTTAGGTCTGGGTTAGGTCTGGGTTATGCCCGCATCTGGCCCATGATTTTGCCTTCTTCGCATACTTGTTGGCCAGATCCTGGGTTTTTTTCGTGTTTGAATCACGTAGTAATGTGGTAATACACTGAAGCAGCCAATAAAACCTGGTTTCGATCAATATTTTAGAGGATAACACCGGTTAGGTCTGGGTTAGGTCTGGGTTATGCCCGCATCTGACTCATGATTTTGCCTTCTTCGCATACTTGTTGGCCAGATCCTGGGCTTTTTTCGTGTTTGAATCACGTAGTAATGTAGTAATACACTGAAGCTGTCAATAAAACCTGGTTTCGATCAATATTTTAGAGGATGCCACCGGTTAGGTCTGGGTTAGGTCTGGGTTATGCCCGCATCTGGCCCATGATTTTGCCTTCTTCGCATACTTGTTGGCCAGATCCTGGGGTTTTTTCGTGTTTGAATCACGTAGTAATGTGGTAACACACTGAAGCTGTCAATTAAACCTGGTTTCGATCAATATTTTAGAGGATAACACCGGTCAGGTCTGGGTTAGGTCTGGGTAATGCCCGCATCTGGCTCATGATTTTGCCTTCATCGCATACTTCTTGGCCAGATCCTGGGTTTTTTCCGTGTTTGAATCACGTAGTAATGTGATAACACACTGAAGCAGTCAATTAAACCAGGTTTCGATCAATATTTTAGAGGATAACACCGGCTAGGTCTGGGATAGGTCCGGGATATGCCCGCATCTGGCTCATGATTTTGCCTTCTTCGCATACTTGTTGGCCAGATCCTGGGTTTTTTTCGTGTTTCAATCACGTAGTAATGTGGTAACACACTGAACCAGTCAATTAAACCTGGTTTCGATCAATATTTTAGAAGATAACATCGGTTAGGTCTGGGTTAGGTCTGGGTTATGCCCGCATCTGGCTCGTGATTTTGCCTTCTTCGCATACTTGTTGGCCAGATCCTGGGTTTTTTCCGTGTTTGAATCACGTAGTAATGTGGTAACACACTGAACCAGTCAATTAAACCTGGTTTCGATCAATATTTTAGAGGATAACACCGGTTAGGTCTGGGTTAGGTCTGGGAAATGCGCGCATCTGGCTTATACTTTCGCCTTTTTCGCAAACTTGTTGGCAAGATCCTGGGTTTTTTTCGTGTTTGAATCACGTAGTAATGTGGTAACACACTGAAGCAGTCAATTAATCCTGGTCTCGATCAATATTTTAGAGGATAACACCGGTTAGGTCTGGTTAGGTCTGGGTTATGCCCGCATCTGGCTCATGATTTTGCCTTCTTCGCATACTTGTTGGCCAGATCCCGGGTTTTTTTCGTGTTTGAATCACGTAGTAATGTGGTAATACACTGAAGCAGTCAATTAAACCTGGTTTCGATCAATATTTTAGAGGATAACACCGGTTAGGTCTGGGTTAGGTCTGGGATATGCGCGCATCTGGCTTATGCTTTCGCCTTTTTCGCAAACTTGTTGGCCAGATCCTGGGCATTTTCCGTGTTTGAAACACGTAGTAATGTGGTAACACACTGAAGCAGTCAATTAAACCTGGTTTCGATCAATATTTCAGGGGATAACGCCGGTTAGGTCTGGGTTAGGTCTGGGATATGCGCGCATCTGGCTTATACTTTCGCCTTTTTCGCAAACTTGTTGGCCAGATCCTGGGTTTTTTTCGTGTTTGAATCATGTAGTAATGTGGTAACACACTGAAGCAGTCAATTAAACCTGGTTTCGATCAATATTTTAGAGGATAACGCCGGTTAGGTCTTTTTTTTTTTTTTTTTTTTTTTTTTGTCGTGGGGAAAATCTTCGAAAGACTCCCTCCCACCTTCTTGGGGAGAGGTGGGAGGGGTGTGTGGGATTCCCCGCGCCCGTACAACGACAGGCGCGGGACCTACCCACTAAAAACCCCACGGTGACCCTTTGGCACGCTTTGGGAGGATACCGGGAATCGCTCGAAGCATTCTTCCGGTATCCTCCCCGTGCCCGCGCTTTCGCGCCCATCCCCCGGGGGGGCAATCGGTCCCCCCAGTAGACACACTGCCTCATAGCGGCGGGACGGGGCCACTCCATCCCGCCGCTATCCGTCCCGGGGCCGCGTTTAGTGGCGGCTGCGAGCCCCAACTCGCAACCGCCCGCGACCCCGTTTCCACCCCTCGGCGGCCGGGCGTTCATGGCCGCACCAGACCACCGAGGGTGCCTCCCCTTGCGTCGGACCTGTAGGGGGAGGCACTCCTACCCCGAACCGGTCCGACCCGGCGCCGCCTGGCGGGAGGAGGGTCCCCTCAGGAACGCCGGTTAGGTCTGGGAAATGCGCGCATCTGGCTCATACTTTCGCCTTTTTCGCAAACTTGTTGGCCAGATCCTGGGTTTTTTTCGTGTTTGAATCATGTAGTAATGTGGTAACACACTGAAGCAGTCAATTAAACCTGGTTTCGATCAATATATTAGAGGATAACACCGGTTAGGTCTGGGTTAGGTCTGGGTTAGGTCTGGGTTATGCCCGCATCTGGCTCATGATTTTGCCTTCTTCGCATACTTGTTGGCCAGATCCTGGGCTTTTTTCGTGTTTGAATCACGTAGTAATGTGGTAATACACTGAAGCAGTCAATAAAACCTGGTTTCGATCAATATTTTAGAGGATAACACCGGTTAGGTCTGGGTTAGGTCTGGGTTATGCCCGCATCTGGCCCATGATTTTGCCTTCTTCGCATACTTGTTGGCCAGATCCTGGGTTTTTTTCCGGTTTGAATAACGCAGTAATGTGGTACCACACTGAAGCAGTCAATTAAACCTGGTTTCGATCAATATTTTAGAGGATAACGCCGGTTAGGTCTGGGTTAGGTCTGGGTAATGCCCGCATCTGGCTCATGATTTTGCCTTCTTCGCATACTTGTTGGCCAGATCCTGGGTTTTTTTCCAGTTTGAATAACGCAGTAATGTGGTACCACACTGAAGCAGTCAATTAAACCTGGTTTCGATCAATATTTTAGAGGATAACGCCGGTTAGGTCTGGGTTAGGTCTGGGAAATGCGCGCATCTGGCTTATACTTTCGCCTTCTTCGCATACTTGTTGGCCAGATCCTGGGGTTTTTTCGTGTTTGAATCACGTAGGAATGTGGTAACACTCTGAAGCAGTCAATTAAACCTGGTTTCGATCAATATTTTAGAGGATAACACCGGTTAGGTCTGGGATAGGTCCGGGATATGCCCGCATCTGGCTCATGATTATGCCTTCTTCGCATACTTGTTGGCCAGATCCTGGGTTTTTTTCGTGTTTGAATCATGTAGTAATGTGGTAACACACTGAAGCAGCCAATTAAACCTGGTTTCGGTCAATATTTTAGAGGATTACACCGGTTAGGTCTGGGTTAGGTCTGGGTTATGCCCGCATCTGGCCCATGATTTTGCCTTCTTCGCATACTTGTTGGCCAGATCCTGGGTTTTTTTCGTGTTTGAATCACGTAGTAATGTGGTAATACACTGAAGCAGCCAATAAAACCTGGTTTCGATCAATATCTTAGAGGATAACACCGGTTAGGTCTGGGTTAGGTCTGGGTTATGCCCGCATCTGACTCATGATTTTGCCTTCTTCGCATACTTGTTGGCCAGATCCTGGGCTTTTTTCGTGTTTGAATCACGTAGTAATGTGGTAATACACTGAAGCAGCCAATAAAACCTGGTTTCGATCAATATTTTAGAGGATAACGCCGGTTAGGTCTGGGTTAGGTCTGGGAAATGCGCGCATCTGGCTTATACTTTCGCCTTCTTCGCATACTTGTTGGCCAGATCCTGGGTTTTTTTCGTGTTTGAATCACGTAGTAATGTGGTAATACACTGAAGCAGCCAATAAAACCTGGTTTCGATCAATATTTTAGAGGATAACACCGGTTAGGTCTGGGTTAGGTCTGGGTTATGCCCGCATCTGGCCCATGATTTTGCCTTCTTCGCATACTTGTTGGCCAGATCCTGGGGTTTTTTCGTGTTTGAATCACGTAGTAATGTGGTAACACACTGAAGCTGTCAATTAAACCTGGTTTCGATCAATATTTTAGAGGATAACACCGGTCAGGTCTGGGTTAGGTCTGGGTAATGCCCGCATCTGGCTCATGATTTTGCCTTCTTCGCATACTTGTTGGCCAGATCCTGGGTTTTTTTCCAGTTTGAATAACGCAGTAATGTGGTACCACACTGAAGCAGTCAATTAAACCTGGTTTCGATCAATATTTTAGAGGATAACGCCGGTTAGGTCTGGGTTAGGTCTGGGAAATGCGCGCATCTGGCTTATACTTTCGCCTTCTTCGCATACTTGTTGGCCAGATCCTGGGGTTTTTTCGTGTTTGAATCACGTAGGAATGTGGTAACACACTGAAGCAGTCAATTAAACCTGGTTTCGATCAATATTTTAGAGGATAACACCGGTTAGGTCTGGGATAGGTCCGGGATATGCCCGCATCTGGCTCATGATTTTGCCTTCTTCGCATACTTGTTGGCCAGATCCTGGGTTTTTTTCGTGTTTGAATCATGTAGTAATGTGGTAACACACTGAAGCAGCCAATTAAACCTGGTTTCGGTCAATATTTTAGAGGATAACACCGGTTAGGTCTGGGTTAGGTCTGGGTTATGCCCGCATCTGGCCCATGATTTTGCCTTCTTCGCATACTTGTTGGCCAGATCCTGGGTTTTTTTCGTGTTTGAATCACGTAGTAATGTGGTAATACACTGAAGCAGCCAATAAAACCTGGTATCGATCAATATTTTAGAGGATAACACCGGTTAGGTCTGGGTTAGGTCTGGGTTATGCCCGCATCTGACTCATGATTTTGCCTTCTTCGCATACTTGTTGGCCAGATCCTGGGCTTTTTTCGTGTTTGAATCACGTAGTAATGTGGTAATACACTGAAGCAGCCAATAAAACCTGGTATCGATCAATATTTTAGAGGATAACACCGGTTAGGTCTGGGTTAGGTCTGGGTTATGCCCGCATCTGACTCATGATTTTGCCTTCTTCGCATACTTGTTGGCCAGATCCTGGGCTTTTTTCGTGTTTGAATCACGTAGTAATGTGGTAATACACTGAAGCTGTCAATAAAACCTGGTTTCGATCAATATTATAGAGGATAACACCGGTTAGGTCTGGGTTAGGTCTGGGTTATGCCCGCATCTGGCCCATGATTTTGCCTTCTTCGCATACTTGTTGGCCAGATCCTGGGTTTTTTTCGGGTTTGAATCACGTAGTAATGTGGTAATACACTGAAGCAGCCAATAAAACCTGGTTTCGATCAATATTTTAGAGGATAACACCGGTTAGGTCTGGGTTAGGTCTAGGTTATGCCCGCATCTGACTCATGATTTTGCCTTCTTCGCATACTTGTTGGCCAGATCCTGGGCTTTTTTCGTGTTTGAATCACGTAGTAATGTGGTAATACACTGAAGCTGTCAATAAAACCTGGTTTCGATCAATATTTTAGAGGATAACACCGGTTAGGTCTGGGTTAGGTCTGGGTTATGCCCGCATCTGGCCCATGATTTTGCCTTCTTCGCATACTTGTTGGCCAGATCCTGGGTTTTTTCCGTGTTTGAATCACGTAGTAATGTGACAACACACTGAAGCAGTCAATTAAACCTGGTTTCGATCAATATTATAGTGGATAACACCGGTTAGGTCTGGGATAGGTCCGGGATATGCCCGCATCTGGCTCATGATTTTGCCTTCATCGCATACTTGTTGGCCAGATCCTGGGTTTTTTCCGTGTTTGAATCACGTAGTAATGTGATAACACACTGAAGCAGTCAATTAAACCTGGTTTCGATCAATATTTTAGAGGATAACACCGGTTAGGTCTGGGTTAGGTCCGGGATATGCCCGCATCTGGCTCATGATTTTGCCTTCTTCGCATACTTGTTGGCCAGATCCTGGGTTTTTTTCGTGTTTCAATCACGTAGTAATGTGGTAACACACTGAGGCAGTCTATTAAACCTGGATTCGGACAGCATTTTAGAGGATAACACCGGTTAGGTCTGGGTTAGGTCTGGGTTATGCCCGCATCTGGCTCATGATTTTGCCTTCTTCGCAAACTTGTTGGCCAGATCCTGGGTATTTTCCGTGTTTGAAACACGTAGTAATGTGGTAACACACTGAAGCAGTCAATAAAACCTGGTTTCGATCAATATTTTAGAGGATAACACCGGTTAGGTCTGGGTTAGGTCTGGGATTTGCGCGCATCTGGCTTATACTTTCGCCTTTTTCGCAAACTTGTTGGCCAGATCCTGGGTATTATCCGTGTTTGAAACACGTAGTAATGTGGTAGCACACTGAAGGAGTCAATTAAACCTGGTTTCGACCAATATTTCAGAGGATAACACCGGTTAGGTCTGGGTTAGGTTTGGGATATGCGCGCATCTGGCTTATACTTTCGCCTTTTTCGCATACTTGTTGGCTAGATCCTGGGTTTTTTTCGGGTTTGAATAACGCAGTAATGTGGTACCACACTGAAGCAGTCAATTAAACCTGGTTTCGATCAATATTTTAGAGGATAACGCCGGTTAGGTCTGGGTTAGGTCTGGGAAATGCGCGCATCTGGCTTATACTTTCGCCTTTTTCGCAGACTTGTTGGCCAGATCCTGGGTATTTTCCGTGTTTGAAACACGTAGTAATGTGGTAACACACTGAACCAGTCAATTAAACCTGGTTTCGATCAATATTTTAGAGGATAACATCGGTTAGATCTGAAATAGGTCCGGGATATGCCCGCATCTGGCTCATGATTTTGCCTTCTTCGCATACTTGTTGGCCAGATCCTGGGTTTTTTCCGTGTTTGAATCACGTAGTAATGTGGTAACACACTGAAGCAGTCAATTAAACCTGGTTTCGATCAATATTTCAGAGGATAACACCGGTTAGGTCTGGGTTAGGTCTGGGAAATGCGCGCATCTGGCTTATACTTTCGCCTTTTTCGCAAACTGGTTGGCAAGATCCTGGGTTTTTTTCGTGTTTGAATCACGTAGTAATGTGGTAACACACTGAAGCAGTCAATTAATCCTGGTTTCGATCAATATTTCAGAGGATAACACCGGTTAGGTCTGGGTTAGGTCTGGGTTACGCCCGCATCTGGCTCGTGATTTTGCCTTCTTCGCATACTTGTTGACCAGATCCTGGGTTTTTTCCGTGTTTGAATCACGTAGTAATGTGGTAACACACTGAACCAGTCAATTAAACCTGGTTTCGATCAATATTTTAGAGGATAACATCGGTTAGATCTGGGATAGGTCCGGGATATGCCCGCATCTGGCTCATGATTTTGCCTTCTTCGCATACTTGTTGGCCAGATCCTGGGGTTTTGCCGTGTTCGAATCACGTAGTAATGTGGTAACACACTGAAGCAGTCAATTAAACCTGGTTTCGATCAATATTTCAGAGGATAACACCGGTTAGGTCTGGGTTAGGTCTGGGAAATGCGCGCATCTGGCTTATACTTTCGCCTTTTTCGCAAACTGGTTGGCAAGATCTTGGGTTTTTTTCGTGTTTGAATCACGTAGTAATGTGGTAACACACTGAAGCAGTCAATTAATCCTGGTTTCGATCAATATTTCAGAGGATAACACCGGTTAGGTCTGGGTTAGGTCTAGGTTATGCCCGCATCTGGCTCATGATTTTGCCTTCTTCGCATACTTGTTGGCCAGATCCTGGGTTTTTTTCGTGTTTGAATCACGTAGTAATGTGGTAATACACTGAAGCAGTCAATTAAACCTGGTTTCGATCAATATTTTAGAGGATAACACCGGTTAGGTCTGGGTTAGGTCTGGGATATGCGCGCATCTGGCTTATGCTTTCGCCTTTTTCGCAAACTTGTTGGCCAGATCCTGGGCATTTTCCGTGTTTGAAACACGTAGTAATGTGGTAACACACTGAAGCAGTCAATTAAACCTGGTTTCGATCAATATTTTAGAGGATAACGCCGGTTAGGGCTGGTTTAGGTCTGGGAAATGCGCGCATCTGGCTTATACTTTCGCCTTTTTCGCAAACTTGTTGGCCAGATCCTGGGTTTTTTTCGTGTTTGAATCACGTAGTAATGTGGTAATACACTGAAGCTGTCAATAAAACCTGGTTTCGATCAATATTTTAGAGGATAACACCGGTTAGGTCTGGGTTAGGTCTGGGTTATGCCCGCATCTGGCTCATGATTTTGCCTTCCTCGCATACTTGTTGGCCAGATCCTGGGGTTTTTTCGTGATTGAATCACGTAGTAATGTGGTAACACACTGAAGCAGTCAATTAAACCTGGTTTCGATGAACATTTTAGAGGATAACACCGGTTAGGTCTGGGATAGGTCCGGGATATGCCCGCTTCTGGCTCATGATTTTGCCTTCTTCGCATACTTGTTAGCCAGATCCTGGGTTTTTTTCGTGTTTGAATCACGTAGTAATGTGGTAACACACTGAAGCAGTCAATTAAACCTGGTTTCGATCAATATTTCAGAGGATAACACCGGTTAGGTCTGGGTTAGGTCTGGGATATGCGCGCATCTGGCTTATACTTTCACCTTTTTCGCAAACTTGTTGGCCAGATCCTGGGTTTTTTCCGTGTTTGAATCACGTAGTAATGTGGTAACACACTGAAGCAGTCAATTAAACCTGGTTTCGATCAATATTTCAGAGGAAAACACCGGTTAGGTCTGGGTTATGTCTGGGATATGCGCGCATCTGGCTTATACTTTCGCCTTTTTCGCAAATTTGTTGGCTAGATCCTGGGTTTTTTTCCGGTTTGAATAACGCAGTAGTGTGGTACCACACTGAAGCAGTCAATTAAACCTGGTTTCGATCAATATTTTAGAGGATGACACCGGTTAGGTCTGGGTTAGGTCTGAGATATGCGCGCATCTGGCTTATACTTTCGCCTTTTTCGCAAACTTGTTGGCCAGATCCTGGGTATTTTCCGTGATTAAAACACGTAGTAATGTGGTAACACACTGAAGCAGTCAATTAAACCTGGTTTCGATCAATATTTCAGAGTATAACACCGGTTAGGTCTGGGTTAGGTCTGGGATATGCGCGCATCTGGCTTATACTTTCGCCTTTTTCGCAAACTTGGTGGCCAGATCCTGGGTATTTTCCGTGTTTGAACCACGTAGTAATGTGGTAACACACTGAAGCAGTCAATAAAACCTGGTTTCGATCAATATTTTAGAGGATAACACCGGTTAGGTCTGGGTTAGGTCTGGGATATGCGCGCATCTGGCTTATACTTTCGCCTTTTTCGCAAACTTGTTGGCCAGATCCTGGGTATTTTCCGTGTTTGAAACACGTAGTAATGTGGTAACACACTGAAGCAGTCAATTTAACCTGGTTTCGATCAATATTTCAGAGGATAACACCGGTTAGGTCTGGGTTAGGTCTGGGATATGCGCGCATCTGGCTTATACTTTCGCCTTTTTCGCAAACTTGTTGGCTAGATCCTGGGTTTTTTTCTGGTTTGAACAACGCAGTAATGTGGTACCACACTGAAGCAGTCAATTAAACCTGGTTTCGATCACTATTTTAGAGGATAACGCCGGTTAGGTCTGGGTTAGGTCTGGGAAATGCGCGCATCTGGCTTATACTTTCGCCTTTTTCGCAAACTTGTTGGCCAGATCCTGGGTTTCTTTCGTGTGTGAATCACGTAGTAATGTGGTAATACACTGAAGCTGTCAATTAAACCTGGTTTCGATCAATATTTTAGAGGATAACACCGGTTAGGTCTGGGTTAGGTATGGGTTATGCCCTCATCTGGCTCATGACTTTGCCTTCTTCGCATACTTGTTGGCCAGATCCTGGGTTTTTTTCGTGTTTGAATCACGTAGTAATGTGGTAATACACTGAAGCAGTCAATTAAACCTGGTTTCGACGAATATTTTAGAGGATAACACCGGTTAGGTCTGGGTTAGGTCTGGGTTATGCCCGCAGCTGGCTCATGATTTTGCCTTCTTCGCATACTTGTTGGCCAGATCCTGGGTTTTTTCCGTGTTTGAATCACGTAGTAATGTGGTACCAGACTGAGGCAGTCAATTAAACCTGGTTTCGACGAATATTTTAGAGGATAACACCGGTTAGGTCTGGGATAGGTCCGGGATATGCCCGCATCTGGCTCATGATTTTGCCTTCTTCGCATACTTGTTGGCCAGATCCTGGGTTTTTTTCGTGTTCGAATCACGTAGTAATGTGGTAATACACTGAAGCAGTCAATAAAACCTGGTTTCGATCAATATTTTAGAGGATAACACCGGTTAGGTCTGGGATAGGTCCGGGATATGCCCGCATCAGGCTCATGATTTCGCCTTTTTCGCATACTTGTTGGCCAGATCCTGGGGTTTTTTCGTGTTTGAATCATGTAGGAATGTGGTAACACACTGAAGCAGTCAATTAAACCTGGTTTCGATCAATATTTTAGAGGATAACACCGGTTAGGTCTGGGTGAGGTATGGGTTATGCCCTCATCTGGCTCATGATTTTGCCTTCTTCGCATACTTGTTGGCCAGATCCTGGGTTTTTTTCCAGTTTGAATAACGCAGTAATGTGGTACCACACTGAAGCAGTCAATTAAACCTGGTTTCGATCAATATTTTAGAGGATAACGCCGGTTAGGTCTGGGTTAGGTCTGGGAAATGCGCGCATCTGGCTTATACTTTCGCCTTCTTCGCATACTTGTTGGCCAGATCCTGGGGTACTTTCGTGTTTGAATCACGTACTAATGTGGTAATACACTGAAGCAGTCAATTAAACCTGGTTTCGACGAATATTTTAGAGGATAACACCGGTTAGGTCTGGGTTAGGTCTGGGTTATGCCCGCAGCTGGCTCATGATTTTGCCTTCTTCGCATACTTGTTGGCCAGATCCTGGGTTTTTTCCGTGTTTGAATCACGTAGTAATGTGGTACCAGACTGAGGCAGTCAATTAAACCTGGTTTCGACGAATATTTTACAGGATAACACCGGTTAGGTCTGGGATAGGTCCGGGATATGCCCGCATCTGGCTCATGATTTTGCCTTTTTCGCAAACTTGGTGGCCAGATCCTGGGTATTTTCCGTGTTTGAACCACGTAGTAATGT